>NC_033626.1:1807228-2106450 GCF_001540865.1 Ananas comosus
TTTGAGAAGCACGCAGAAGAAATTGAGTTTTAGTCGGCATATTACCGATCTTACCCCCGCATCTCTCCTCTGCCCTAAAACCCCTACAAAAACCCTTTTCATCACCTCCTGCTCGCCGCGCCATGGCCGCCGCAGTAAGTCCGAGATCGATCCCGCGCGAGTGTCCCGATCCCGGAGCATAGGGTTCGCTGTGGTCGAGCTCACCTCCCTTCCTCTCCCCCTCGCCGCGCCGCCCCGCCGCCGTCGAGCCCCGCACACCGCCGCAGCGGCGCGCGGAGCGCCGACGTCACTGGGTGCCTCGGCGTCTCCGGCGACCCGCCTTCCTACCTCATCTGTGATTTCTCTTGCCCTAATTTCTCCTTTCCCTTGATGGTGTTTCCTGTGTTCGTTCTTGCGATGGCTGCGAGGGCATGGTCTGTGTTGTTAGGTTCCATTGGAAAAGGAACCGGGATGTGGCGAAATGGGAAAATGAACGCTTTGCGCTTTGTCGCTAATGGGGTTTCTTGGATTCTTAGGTTAAGGGAACCTCTTTGTTAAACTTGAACCCTTTAACTGATTGAGCATTGAAATTGAGATGCAGGGGGAGTATTGTTGTAGTTTGTGAAAATTAAACATGTTTTCAGTCTCTGATTGCTATTGTTTTTCGCTTTGTTTGTTTCAATGAGTTCGCTCACCTGAATAATTAATATGAAAAGGAGACAGGAAAAAGTGAACGATGCGAAATGAAGTGATTTACAGTTTGTAGCATAATTTTTTTTTTAGATTCTTTGTTTAGAGAACTGTTTATAGCACTTGAGACCCTAGCAGTCTAAGCATTAATGAATGCAGAGAAAGTTTTATTATTATAATGGCAGTTAAAGATGTTTTCTACCTCTGATTGCTGTTGTTTTTGCCTTGTTGTGGTCAACAATTTAGTCACTCTGAATAAATGCTGAGTAGAAAAGAAACATCAAAAAGAGCAGAAAGTGGAGAAGTGCTTTGTATTCTGTGCATTAAGGGGTTTTCTTAGATCCTAAGAACTCTTTTATTACAGCCTAAAACCCTAACTGTTTAGCATTTATAATGGAACTGCAGGCAAGATTTCTACTAATTATAAGCAGTTAAGGATTCTTATGTATAATCACTGGTGTTCTTCTCCTGCTTGTTTCAACAGATTTAACCACCTGAGTAGTATTCGTATAGGACAGCTCAGCTTGACAAACATCTTTTCCGGACGGTTAATTGGTTTTAGACGTGGTGAGTCCACGACCTAGATGTCTAGGTTCTAGTAGTAAAAGCATTCAATACTTACAATCTACTGATCCGAGTAGTGTGTGACATGTGAAACCCCAACCTTTTTTTGGTGAATACATTGTTTTTTGACATTGAAGTACGTTTTCCGGAATTGCCATTTTGAAACAAGGATATGTTATTTTTGATTGATTGAATGTGAAAGACAAGTTATATCCATGTCAAATCTGATAAAAAGCTTTATGCTCTAAACTCAGCTTTTAGCCTTGTTATCATCAGAAGATATCTCTATTTTTTTCTTTTTCTTACAATAAGAGAATAGGAAATACAGCGTTGTTCGAGCTAGCTATCACTTCCTCTGCTGGTGAAAAAGTCTAAAACTAGAAGCTATTGATAAACTGAGTACGACACTCTATCTCATAACAATATAGGATTCTATGGAAAGCTGTACTCTATGGAGTTGTATGTATGACTTAACATAGACACATTAAGAGCCCAAATATATGAACTAGCTCAGGGTTGACTAGCCAATTAGATAAGAGTTTTGATGTTGGTCCATAATGTTCCCTTCCCTCGTTTTGCCATATTTCATTTTAAGGTTTGAAGGAGGAAATTTCATCAAGCTTACTTGTATGGTCAAACTTGAGGAAAACCGAAAACAAATCTTTTGCCTTGGTGATTACAGAAAGCCAGAGGAATTTGCACTTGCCTCATTGGCTTTAGGAATGCAATTTCCCTGAAAGCCACAAGTATACACACTGTCATAGAGACCCTAATCTTGACTGAAAAGATACCATGACTGCGGTGTTCAATAAAATCATCACGTAAAAATCAACAAAATCCAAAGTCATCTCCGTGTTCCCCCTTCCAGTTTACTCACTAGTGTACATAGAGTGAAAATGATCTCCACAACATATGAAAATGCATACGTGATTTTTCTGTCTATCAATAACTGATGCATGCTGGGACTATTGCTTCGACAATCACAAGTAAATGATACTATTCCAGCCGCGTGAATATATGGAGTTGATCTCTTCTTTTGTTAAATAGAGTTTATGCTTATTACATGCATTTTAATTTATGATTATTACAGGCAATTTAGAGAAGCCAAAAGAAATAACCAAAATTTGAGAATAGTGAGGTTCGTTATATCTTGAATTCGTTATCTTTCATATTAGTTGAAAACGACTTGGATGGCCTTAAAAAATTGAAGCTGTAACATGCAACTCCGATTATGCGGAAAGTAAACAAAAATAAGATAAATAGAATAGATAATAGCCAAAGAAATAAATCCATTATGAACGTGCAAAACTCATCATTTTTTGTCATCATTTTCATACCAAGTTACACGTCCTATTACGGGTAGAATGCTGAAGTTGTTTATGCTACTTCATCTTTCTTTAATGTATTGATTATATCTTGAGGCCACTTTCTGAAATGTCAAGATGATTGCCTGCATTATTTTTCTTCTATTTTGCTGTTGAGATGTTGATAGTTTTGCATGCAGACTAAAATGACTGATTCTATTTATTCTATATGAATATCTGAAGAAGTTATAAATAGCACACAACTATTTCGTTGTGATATATCCAATTTTTCCTCAAATTAAACTTTCTCATTGCAGGAGAGCTTCACAAGAATCTGCCAAGTGCTATTGAGAGTGATTGATATATCTACTCGTGATGAATTTCCTGAGATTGGATTGCGCTTTATTTCAAGAGCCGCTTCATCCATTTGCCCTTTTATGCAAAGATGAGGTTAGTCAATGTTATTACTGTTCAATATAGGTAGTTTATTATGAGAGCCTAGTACTTTGCTCCATACATTTTGTGCTTTCAGGAGTTAGTGAGATACTAATTTTTAAATACCAGGTTGAGAGCGCACAGGGGATGCTTATTTGCTCTATGTCTTGTACAACTTCAGGAGTTGCCTTTGTTTGTAAATTGCATAGACCATTTCTTTATATATCTGTTAAATCTTCCCTCCAAACGATCTAGTTGAATTTAATGTTCAAACTCACTCACAAAGTGGAAAGATATACAGCTGTAACAGTACATCGTTGTCTAGTAATTGGGTCGGCATGATGGGTTCGATCGGCTGCTACCAGCTTGAAGACTTGATGCCTAATGCACCAGGTTTTTTCTTTTAGTTTTTAGATCTTGGGCATATTCACTGAAGCATTTTCTTCTGCCCACACTTTTTTTTCTATTGCAATTATTTTGCTTCTCTAAAATTACTTCTCTTTGGGTTTGCATTTTTCTATGTATTATTAGCCTTTTAATTGTGACCATAGGTTTCTCAGGTGAGTTCGTATGATATTGGAATAGGCGCTTGTGAATCTCGTGTCGAGTACTTCATTCAATATAAGATTCTATAACCAATAATGCAATTTGATCCACATTCTCTCTCTCTCTTGTCATCTAAATTCAAAAGATTGGAACGTGATCGAATAGCGCTTACTGCTTTCTCCTACTTTAGATGTTGATTACTTGCAAATTCTTAAAGCATGGAGCTTCTTAATTTTGCACATTCACTTTATATCTCAGTTTATTATTTGACAGTATCTTCTTGTTTACATTTTTCAATTTTTCTTTATATTTTCCATATCTCAACCATTTCTCTCCCTTTTTATTCCCATCTGATACTAAGCTTCTCCTTTTTCTTTTCAATTCCTTGACAATATTCCTATTCTAAGTTATTTATAACTTTTTTTACCTGATATTAAACAACTTCTACTTTGATAACACCAATACATGAGCTATTAGATCTTGTACTTCTATGACTTTATCGCATGAATAACATAATTTGTCACAATTTTGGTTCACATGCTATTAATATAGTCTAGATGGGCTTTTTTGAATAATCAATGAGGAATTCTTTTGAAATCATTCTATATTCTATCATTGATTTATTCTGCTAACTTTCATTCTTAATTTCTGATCTTAACTCTTAAGGCAGTTTTCTCATTCGGAGACTTGCCATAATATGAGCTCTGTTTTGCAGGGCAAAGGTGTTTGGGCTGTACAGGATATGGTAATATCTGAAACCATGGAGAAAAATTTATTTTGTACTTCATATGAGTGGATTTGCGTGTGTGGGATCTTCTTACCATACCAGGTATTCTATCATAAACATTGCTCAAATGAACTTCAAGGCAATTTCTACCCTCCTTTTTCAATATAATTATTATAAAATTGCTTTGTGTTACCTATTTTAATATGCAGATGTTTATAGTTTGCTGTATCATTTCTTGCATTTCTGTTTTTATGCCTATGTTAAATAAGATGCCAAGTTTAAGGTTTCGTTCTTAAAAACTACCATTACATCCAAACACCTTTCTTTACAACTTTGACCTTAGTTCTTCACAAGCTTGATGCAGTCATTGTTCTTTAAGCAAATAATCTATGTGACTGTGGTTGCTTTTGTAAATTAACCTTCCTTTCTGCCCCTCGAATCATATCCCTCCAATTTATGGTTGTGAGCTAACTATGTATAAGCAACTGATTTCTTTGGCAGTCTTACATCAAGGTGCTTTGGTATGTTAAAAATAACTTTCTAACTTTTCACAATGCATGAATTTTATTTTTATTCATTCTATTTTGGGGAAATTCATGTCATCTGTGAATATTTTAACTGATATCCCCGGGAAGTAATTATGGACAGATTATTGTCTGATTCTACATTGTATAGTGCGTTAATGCTTCCAAGTACAATAAATTTAGGTGCTGCTAGACCTTGTTTTCTTGTAATTATAATATCCTCCATTGGTTGCCTCTTTATGAAAGATCATTGGTCTAACTATCGTATTGGTATTTTGTCGTGTAAATAGAGGTTCCAATTTCAGATTTACTGGGTTGGTCTTGTCCACTGTTCATTAGGTGGAAATGAGCCGAGCTCCGAGCGAGCTTACCTCGGCTCAATTCGGCTTGAAATTAGTTCGAGCTAAATTTAAGCTCAAGCTTGGATTGAAATTAATTCGAGCCGAGCTCGAGCGAGCCTAATTTCGATCGAGCGAGCTCGAGCCCTAAACGAGCGCTTGAATTCTCAACATCATACGATCAATAGTTTAATTTGTATAGAATATAATCTATAATTGATACAAAAATAAGTCTAATAGTTTAAAGTACAAAATACTTATATAAATATAGCATTATAATATAAAGAAAAATAATTTATGAGTTAAATGTCTAATTTCTTCAGCTTCATATTTTCTCTTCCGCCTTCAATCTCCATTATTATTCATTTTAATTATAACGGTCACAAATAAATAAATATATAGATAAATATTTGATTAAATATCCATATATAACTAAAATTAAAATTTCTATATAAATAATAATATTTTACTTTAAAAATATTTTGATATATTTTCAAGCATACCAATAATAGTAAGGTAGACAACGGCGGTATATCTTTTACTTGGACTTAGAGCGGCTTCCGGCTTGGCCATTGACGGTGAAAGACAGAAAAAGAGAAAAAATAAACATATTAAAAATTTGAGCTCTGTGAAGAAAGAAAGAAAGAAAAAAATATATAAATTAGTAAAATTTTGCTTTTTATATTGTTTATTGGATTTGTTTTATGAGGCCAACAACATTGGCCCAATTTTAACTAAACTCAGTTATTACTCAGCCTATATATAATTAAAATATATTATATATATATATTAGATTTGGGCTAGATACTATGATAGCAAAACGTCCTTTTTGCTATCAAGTTTTTAGCCTTGGATCAACTCTTTTTATCATTTTTAATCATTTGATTAAATACTATAACCCAGGGGACCACTCAACCTAGGGGACCACTCAACTCTAACCGACTAATATCATCCTAATCCTACAATTTATCATCCAAGTGTTAAAAATTTGATAGCAAAAAGAGCGTTTTGTATCAATAGTATTCCACAATATAATATATATATATATATATATATATATATATAGAACTACTATGCTATCGAAAATGTAGAGGATTTGATGTTTCCGAATTTTTGACCCTTTGATTAAGAATTGTATGATTAGGATGATTGCGGTTCCCCATAGGATTAAATAATATCCCTAGGATTGAGTGGTCCCTGCAAGGTAATAATAGTATTAATCCAAAGATAAGAAATAATTAAAAGGGTTGATCCAAGAATCAAAAAATCGAAATCACCGGATCCTCTATATTTTCGATAACATAGTAGGTCTACTATATATATATATATATATATATATATATATATTCGAGCTTTTCGAGCCTAATTCGAACGAGCCGAGTAATACTCAAGCTCGGCTTGAAATGAATTTCGAGTCTTTTTTTTTGTTCAAGCTCGGCTCATTTAATTTCGAGTCGAGCTCGAGCGAGCCAAATATCGAGTCGAACGCGAGTCGAACGCGAGCCGGCTCGCTCATTTGCCAGTCCTACTGTTCATTTATCTCGCTTTATCTAATGCTTATGGTCTGAAGGCCATTGATATATTTTTAGGCAAAATAGTTGAGCTGAATGTTAAATTACTATCACTATTGCCTAAAGGTTCTTAATTTAGGCATCTGGTAGAGCGAATGGAATACAGCCGCCATTCATGAGATTGCTCTTTTTTAGTCAATAACATTGGACCGCACTATTGTTGCTTTTGCCTTCTTCAAATGGAGTGAAATGAAAGGAAAAGCATTAAATTTAGTTGTTTAGGTGAAAACGTACAGGCATTACCGAAACTTTTGTCAGTTCTGAAATTTAGATTTTGAATGTTTTGGTTTTACTATCTAGCATATCGTTATGTTTTATTTCAGAAAACTCCATCAACTTCTGTTTGAACTTGATGATTTCCTTCAAAAGAGTTATGAAATATTTTGTCAAGCAACAGAATATTCTGTTAGGTTGAAGTGAAAAATACTATGAACTTCTAAAGGAGGGGATGCTTAAATTGCACATTCTGTAAATTGTTAAAATCAATTTCCTTTTTTTTTTTTTAAATGTTTCAACAGAGGTTATAGCTCGGTAAGGCCTTTAGGCACTCTACACATTACCATATTTCTATCCTCTTGTTTATTCTTTGTAAAGTGCTTCCCTTTCAATTCTTCTTGAATAAAACAGAACATGTATGTTGTATCTACTTGTGTTTCAATATAAATGCCAGGAGTAGCTGACCTGTTGGCAAATTTTGAAGGTACCAGATTTTGAAAGAGTTGTTGTATATAGCTTTAACTTTCGTGCCGGCGACAGGTCCTTTTTCTCTCCTGAGCCTTCAATGTATAATATTCCATTGGAGGAGGTAAATATAATCTTCACTCTTTCCTGTAAATTGAACATCTGATTAATGTCGTCTTTGATAAATATTAAATAAGCTATAGTTGTATTGTTATAAAACCATTTATAGAGATGGCAACCAGGAAAAGAAGAGACCAGTGCAAACCTAGGAATAAATCTCACTATTATGTTTAGTTTGTTTTGATTACATCCCTTTTGGAGCTCAGTTGAGGACATCGGAAGCACGGCTTCTCTCTGCGGCAGTAGTATAATTCTTTTATGAAATAACAAGGGATGCATGTCATGTGTGGCTGTGGTGGTTTTGCTTCTATAGATTTTCTCGGACTTGCTTTTAGATTAGTGAAGAAATTCAATCTGACATTGCTTTTCCCTTAGTAATGGTGTGGACAATGTGGAGTTAAAAATTTTATTGATTTTATACGATATATGACAACTTATGACCCGTATTCTATTTAACAATTGATTTGTCTATTTATTTTCATGAATTCGAGACTAGCATTTCACTTTCCAGTACACAAGGCAACATTTTTTTTTAACACCAAGGCAACTGATTTCAATCAGCTTGCTCCTTTTATAATCTGGACAGTTTTGCATATTGCTTGTTTACAATGCTTCTTTTTACCTCCTCTATATATATGTCTATTTGAAAATTTTTCTTTTTTCTTTTTCCTTTCTTGTAAAATATAGTGCAATTTGACTTGCATCAGGGACGAGTAATTGACTTGAAAATCAGCTCCAGAAAGCTTTGGATGCTTAAAGAAATTGGGCCAATGCTGTATGAAATAACCCAGTGGAGCTCTAACCTGTACGTTTGAATGCTATTTGTCATTTTTATCCAGTAAAGAGCAATGTCCTGATGTTATTTACCTCTAGCTCCCTCTACCGTTTGCTAGTATTCGAACTATTCAGGCATGTGAAAGGATCTGCTTCTGAGGCTAGTTTTTAATCATATGTAAACTTTGCTCAGTATAGTCTCTAAAAGATTTTTGTTGCTCAATGATGAACTATATCATGTTTTCAGAAAGAAAAGTTGATTTTTTTCTAGTTATCACTTATTTACTTTTTGTTATGAACTGAGAATCCATGTATAAAAATACATGTCAAAATTTACTTATTTTAGCTGTTTCTTTATATATATATATATATATGTATATATAGAGTCCGGCTACTATACTATCGATAGTACCAAGCTCTTGGTACTATCGTATTTTCTATCGTTAGACCTATTCTTTGATCATTTTCACCCGTTAGATTATACTATTCAACTGACCATCCACTCAATCCTAGGGGACCACTATCATCCTAACCGGGGACTACTATCATCCTAAGCGCACATCCTTTCATCCAACGGCCGAAAACTCGGTAGCACCAAGTGCTTGGTACTATCGATAGTATAGTAGCATAATTCTATATATATATATAGGTTAGGGCTACTATACTCTTATTAGTATAGAGCACTTCGTACTTATAAGTTGTTTTCAATGATGGAGTTTCCGAATCGACAATCCACTCCGTTCAATATGATCTAAAGTATTTGAAACTTCTAGAAAATAAATTTCGTAATTTTTCGAAATCATAATAAAGTCCATCAAGCGGGCATAAAATGAACGGTCAAAATCGAACGACGTCCTAAAAAAGGATGATCAGATCCTTCAATTCAAGATCGGAGTTATTGATCTTTATCTATGTAGTGAATAGAATTTTCTATCAAAAATTCAACCAATTCCGATTCTTTTCCACCGTTAAGCTAGCAAGTATCCCATACCGGCCGTTAAAAATTGTCAATTTTGCTGAGTTTTGATGTAAGGTAAATGATGTCGAAAAATTATGAAATTTGATTTCTAGAAGTTTCAATACTCTTAGATCATGTTTAACGGTGGAATCGTCGATTCGAAAACTCCAACATAAAAAAAAACTTATGAGTAGTAAGGGTTCTTTATACTCATAAGAGTATAGTAGCCCTACTCTCTCTCTCTCTCTTCTCTATTATATAATATATATATATATATAGAGAGAGAGAGAGAGAGAGAGAGAGAGCAGAGATGAGAGAGAGAGAGAGACTACTCTCTCTCTCTCTCGATATATATATATATATATATAGAGAGAGAGAGAGAGAGAGGGAGAGAGAGAGAGAGAGAGAGAGAGTAGGGCTACTATACTCTTATGAGTATAGAGCCCTTCGTACCCATAAGTTGTTTTCGATGATGGAGCTTCCAAATCAACGATCAAATTTGTTAAATATGATCTAGAGTATTTGAAACTTTTAAAAATAAAATTTCGTAAATTTCGAAATCATAATAAAGTCTATCAAGCGGGTATAAAATGAGCAGTCAAAATCGAACGACGTCCTAAAATCGATGATTGGATCCTTCAATTTAAGATCGGATTTATTGATCTTTATCTAGATGGTGAATAGAATTTTCTATCACAAATTCAACGATTCCGATTTTTTACACCGTTAAATTTGCAAGTATTCCATACCTGCCGTTAAAAATTGTCGTTTTGAATCAAACGCAAGTATTCCATACCTGCCGTTAAAAATTGTCGATTTTGAGGTCTTTTGATCGTAAGGTGAATGATGTCAAAAAATTATAAAATTTGAATTCTAGAAGTTTTAAATGCTCTAGATAATATTTAACGGTATGGATCGTTGATTCGGAAGATCTATCATCGAAAACGACTTATGAGTACGAAGGCAATCGTACTCATAAGAGTATAGCAGCCGGACTCTATTTATATATATATATATATATATATATATATATATATATATATATATATATTCTGTGTTAAACTTCTTTAGTTAAGGTAATAATTCTATTGGTAATCATGGAAATTGTCTGTATTTGGAAGCCAGTTCGTTTGTAACATATGATCTTCTGCCTATATCACATCCAATCAGTGATTTCATGTAATTTAAATTGTTATTTTCTGATTTAAAAGTGGCAGATTGGTGCACTGTACACATTGCATATTTTTCACTTCACTGGAGTTTTGATGTAGTTTGCTGCTTGTAAAGGAACACCTTAAACCATGCTAGTTTTGGCCTTTGGGACTCGCAAATATAGGAAGTCACATAAGGAGTTGGATTGCATAATTTGCAGTGAAAATAAATTTAGTTAACTGTGTTTAATCTGTGAAATTAGAATTAAGTTATTATTCAAATAGAAATGCTTAGATAACAGGCTTACTCATTGTTTGTGAGGATAAGTGGTGGAAATTCCTCATGTCAGACTTATGTTTAAGACATATGGTATTACTTGTTCAGATTAGCTGTTCTGTTCTAAATTACCACCTTTATTTCCTGACCTCATTAAACAACATTAGGTTTGTTTGTCATCTTTTATTACTATCTGAGTTTATGGGCTCTTTGAAATTATTATTATTATTTTTTTAACTTTCATTCTTTACTTCCTTTAGTGGTTTATTTAAAGAGAATTTCGGGTGGTTTTTTGTGTTCCCTAAATTGTCTTTTCAGGGAGAATACATGTACTTACATTTTGCAAGAAGACTTTGTAAGTGAGCAATTATTTCAAAGTTCTGAGCATGCTTTAGATGATCTGATATGGAACAACACCGCCATCTTTTCCTCACCGAAGGTATCTACTAACTGTTGTAACTAGCGCTATGCCTTTGTTAGTTGCGTAGATAAAGTCGTCAAATAAACATGAGTTAGTTGTTTTAATGCAAAGCAAGAAACTGATTTTGAAAGAAGTTGATGAATTTCCTTTAGAATAATAATCTTGTAGTGAAAAAATGCCATTTTCTTGCTAAATTATTTTAATCAACATTATTACCTATTATTTGTTGCTCCTCCTTGAAATCATAGACTTCTTTCCTTTTATGATGTCATTCTGCTCCACTATTCAGATTATTTGAGAACCTGATGCATGCTTCACCAAAGAGGGACTCCTTTTGTTTTGTGTCTATTCCATATGTTGTGTGATACATAATGCTGACATGATTAGTTAAACATTGTGTCCCTTTAATGTCACACATGTTAAGATCCGGTTTATACCATCCTTCCATCATGTTGGTTTATATTTTAATTAGCCACACTATTGTTAACAGGACCAGACTGTCTACTTTATCTCATCAATATTTCTGCGGAGGTTGCTTCAACCCGGTGTACATCAATATTCTGCTCTACGTGAAACAATCCTAGAGCACAAGTATCTTCCTGATTCTGAATTCCGGTCTCTTACTGTTGATGGACTGAGACAAGAGATTCTCGCAATTATAGAAAGCGAGGTACTGCTTCTGGTTTATTGAATGTTTCCTTTGCTTCTGTCTTTGTCATTGGGTAACTTATTTTCTTTTGGCTTCAGGGAGCAGCTACAAACGCAACTGCCACTGTTTATTACTGGAAGAATTTCTGTGCTCGCTTTTTTAATCACTGGTGTCAGAGCAGTAGGCCTTATGGGTTGCTTGTTGATTTTGATAGTGATACATTAGGTTTAATCAGAAAAGGCTCAGTTTCTCTCTTCCGTTCTTTAGTGGGCGTGGAGGAGCTTATTTATGGTTGGTTATGATCTTTCTGAGGACTACGTTTTTATTAACTCGTGCAT
Source organism: Ananas comosus (assembly GCF_001540865.1). NCBI lineage: Eukaryota > Viridiplantae > Streptophyta > Magnoliopsida > Poales > Bromeliaceae > Ananas > Ananas comosus. The sequence continues at coordinate 1,819,276 of NC_033626.1, forward strand.
GTTTGGCATTGTTTGTTTCTTTTTGTTTTTTATATCTGTAAGTTTCCATAATGATTAAGGCACGTAGGGATGTACTTGTTCAGTTTATTTTACCTTTGTTGTTGGTTGCTTCGAAACTTATATTTCGAAAATGTATAAACAAAAGAAAAATGTTATCTATGCCCTTTTGTTCTTTTATTAAACAAAATCATAAATACAGAGCTTGCGAACAAAATGAAAATAGCGAAGTTAAAGAAAATCATCCCTATCTGCCTTTAACAGCTTAAGGTCAAACAGAAAAAGAAACCAGCCAAATCAAACAATGCCTAACTAGCACTTAATCCTTTATTATACGACGTTAATCACTTGCCGTTCCCTTTTTTAGGTTCTTCTGATGAAATGCATAATTTACATAGCACTGGAATGAATACTGAACTCCTTTTTGAAGTTCTTAGATGCATGAGTCATATAAATAATCAACTGGGCAGATCTGCTGCTGCTTTATATTATGAATCTCTAGTTAGTCCAATCATATCCTCTGATGATATCATTCATCAACTACTAAAGATTCTTGAAACTGGATTTAGTCCTTCATCTTCCACATCTCTCGTGGCACAACTTGGAGCGGATGCTTATTTAGAGAGGAGACAGTTGGCTCATAAAAGCCAGAGGAAGTTTGCTGTTGAGATGCTGCTATCTCTTCGCAGCCTGCATACTAAAGCTTCCAACTGGACGACAGTTTTAGATGTTGTGGAGAAGTACCTGGTTTATCTCAGCCCTCCTAAAAGTACCCAGAAGTCTTACTTCAGAAGGTGTTACAACGTAAATTCTTCTGTGCTGGTTCAGGCAACTTCACAAGTTGCGAGAGCAATGTTTGAGTCAGCTTTTGATTTACTTCTGCTTCTTGGTTATTTGGTCAACGTCAGTGGACAGGTATAGTCTTGTTACATTAAAATGAAAGGAGCTACAAAATTATTAAAGATTCACATATATCACCCTGAACTGGAGATATGAGTATATTGTAAGAAATTACACTTTTCAGGGGTATATCTGCCGAGGGGCATATCTGAAATATCAGATTTTGCATATATATATATATTATATAATATAGTATGGAGCTAAAATACTATTAGTAGTAGGTGAATAGTGTTTACTACCATTTTTGTAGCCTCAGATGCTTAGCATTTACTATTGGGTGGTTGTACTGGTATTCATCCCAGGGCTATAAAAGTGATAGTAAACAATATTCATGTACTACTAATAGTATCCTAGCTATAGAGAGAGAGTGTATGTGTATATATATATATATATATATATATATATATTCTAGGAATATAAAGGTAAAAGCATGCCCCAAGAAGTTTTAATATTAGTAACCCTCTATTTCTTAAAATTGTATTGTTGAGAATTATTTCTTTAGTTGGTGGTTTCCGTACGTACTCCTTCAAGTTTCCTTCAATTTATAGTTTTTAAGTTTATCTTTTGTTGATCAGTATACTGATCACCTCTTGGATGTATCATTCCTAAGTCGAAAAATTTAAGGGCGTTTTACATTGATTTGTCTGACTTTCAGGATAAAGATTTTGTTCCTCATACTTTGCTAATGTTTTTACCGTTATTTACCATTTTGGATTTTCAGGTTGCTATGATGCAGACTGATGTTGTTAGTGTAAACCTTAACTTGATTCCAATGGCTCAGGACGTACTAAAAAAATGGCTTATTCTCCATTTTACGGCAATTACACCAACCAAGCCACCAGCAGTTGAGGATTTTAGTTCTCAGCTTTCTTCTTTGCATATAGGTAACTCATTTTAGGCTTCTGAGATAAATATAATTTTTTCTACTCTAATTGTGGTATCTGTTGGTGTAAAGAGGGCAACATCCTGCGTCATGATGGAGGCAAGGTTGGGCTGAGTCACAATTGAAGCTTGCAAGCGCTGTGTGTCTGTTTACTTTAAGTGAATTGGCTACCCCCTTTCTAACCGCTCAAGCTTTTAGAATTGTTGTTAGCATTGATGACCCAACAAGTAATATCGGAGTTAGGGTGCGGGTTCAATTCTTGCATGCTGTAAATTTGTGTAGATGCTGGGAGAGGGGGGAGGGGGAGTTAAGGATTGTCGGCTTATAGGGGCTAGCATTTGCCTCATTATGGAGGCCGTATTGGGCCGAGTCACAATCAAAAGCCGCGAGCTTTGTGTGTCTGTTCACTTTAATTGAATTGGTTGCCCCTTCCTAACAGCTCGAGCTTTTAGAATTGTGGTTAGTGATGATGATCCAATAGTATCTGTGTAACACATGGATAACATTTTAATTTGTCTTATTCAACCAACAATATTTTAGGTAAAAATGTATAGAACTTACCTGAACTTTGGCCTGTTTTGATTCAACTACCTAATCTTCTGAAAGTTTGATTTTGGTACCCAACCTTTTAGTTTATCTGATATAAGCCATTTGATGGTTATTCCGGAGCAAGTTTTAAGTTCATTAATTTAGTGGAATTGTAGTTGCGTAAATTATATGAAATATGCTAATTAGGTCCGTAATAATAAATGATGCATTCAAATTTTGAAGTTTAAGAGTCATCAAATGGCTTAAATCAAATGAATTAACAGGTTAGGTAGCAAATCAAACTTTTTAAAGGTAAGGTAGTAGGATCAAAATGGGTCATAGTTCAGGTAAGTTACATACATTTTTACCAGTATATTATGGCATAAAATATCTTAGATTCTTTCTAAATACATGCAAATCAGGGTGGAGCCAGAACTCTCATCTGGGAGGGGCACGATAAAACTTATGAGCTCTTATTCCACCATACAAATTTACTGTGAGATATATGGTTGGTTAAATGTACTGTCAGGACAACGCTGGTAAGTTGGTCGAGTAGAACATTTTTTATCAAAAATTTCTGAATAAAGAAGCACTGCATTATAATTTCACGATGACATGTCAGGATCAAGCAGGGGTGCGTGCCCCTGCAAGAAAAATCCAGTGTGTTACAATGATGTTTTTCATATTTACTCTGTTGTTTCTTTCCCTAAGACAGAGATTATAACCTCTTATAGAAATAAGTTTGCAAGGTTATTCTCTATGATCACAGGGAACAACGCCGACAAACTTTCTTTGAATAAAAAGCTTGGCTCTGTTGATTTTACATTGGCTTGTTTACTCGATCTGCCAACCTCTTCCGAAGGTCAAGATATTCTTTGTTCGTCGTTTCTACTTAATCCAATCCATTTGATTGATTTAGTACGGAAGTTTAGCAGTTCGATTTTGTGGGGTAAGAGTGGTGAGCAATCTCCTGTTTTCTCAAGTCCCATGACTGATTTAGCATCAGTTCTGCTCCAAGATGGCCAGTATGAAGCTGCTAAGGTACCTATTTATTTGTGTATCAATCACTTTTTTAATTATTAATATAATATACAGCCCTTTATAATGATCTATTTGCATATCATTCTATGCGTATATCTATCCTTACAAAATCTGAGTATCCATTTAGGTCCGTTGAAAACTTAATTTCTTACATGTTTGTATATCCTTTAGCCACAAAAGTACCCTTGTTAAATTAATCTTTGTCCATCGACTGGATGACCACCCAACTAAAATAAGGGTGCTTAAATAAACAATCTGCACTTGTGAGGGGGTATGATTGAAAATTCAGAATTACGGGTATATATGTTAAAGAGATGATTTTGCAGGGATGTGTATGTGAAAGCCTCCTTTTCTATCTCTTTCGCATGTATCTTCTGTTTTAGCTGACGAATTTGTTTCTTTCTTTTTTTTCCTTTTCACTTTGTCAAGAATCTATTTGATATTCTTGACATTTATTCAAGAAATGAAAAGGTATCCCAAATTCCTGCAAGCAATAATGTTGAGCGCTATGCACTTTCCCATCTTCGTGGATTTTGTCTGCTTTTGCTAGCGCACAATGAACTGACTGAGGTTTTGAAAGAACGGAAAATGCGTGAAGCTATTCGCTGTTTTTTCAGGTAAGTTGCTTGGAAAGTTCTCTGAGTCTTTTTTAGCAAGTATAACTTCCAACTGTTTTGAGTCCTGAAATAAACAGGAAAGAAGTTCTTGTAGCATTTTCTTTGCATCAAATGGTCCAATATTTATTTGGACAGATAAATATGCATGTAAACTGATTTCTTCTTACTAAAACCAAAAATTTCTGACAAACAGAGCTGCATCTGGACAGGAAGCTCCACAAGCTTTGCAGAGTTTTTCTTCAGAAACTGGATTCCACATTTCAGGTAGAGAGACTTCCTTTCTCTTTACAAACATGTTACTTTATACGTATATAATACGAACCCTTTAAGGATGAGTATATGTATCAGGAGAATGTGGATCTGAAGCCATGTGGAAACTGCATTACTATCAATGGGCAATGCAGATTTTTGAGCAATATGGTATGAGTGAAGGTGCTAGTCAGTTTGCCCTAGCTGCTCTTGAGCAAGTGGATGCCATAGTTGGTGTAGGCGATGGCGACGAAGCTGATTACGGCCTTCCTGAGCCTGCAACAACAATTCGAGGGCGCTTATGGTCCAACGTATTTAAATATGCTTTAGATTTGAAGCACTTCAAGGATGCCTACTGTGCCATCGTCTCGAATACAGATGATGATAGCAAATATATCTGTCTCAGGCGTTTCGTCATTGTTCTTTGCGAGCTTGGTGCAATTAAGGTTGTCTTTATCTTATATATCTATTCCCTTTGTGTATATGAACATTTCTATTCTCTTGATTATTTAATCATATGCATCAAATCCATTCCCGTTATGAATATCAAGTTCTTCAGATATGCAGCACTTCGGTGTTATTAAAAGATTGCTTTTATGTGTTTTGTTTAATCCATACGAATAACTATATTTTGTTAATTTGTAATTCAAAATAAATTTTAGTAGTATTTATGTATTTTGACCTGTGACTTTTGGAGGAAAAAAGTAACAGTTAGTCTCTGCTGATAATTTCACATTCTGATGGATTCTTCTCGAAAGCACAGCATGGTCTTTTTATTTTTTGGCAAAAATTTTCTATATTATTTTTATGGTGATCACAGCTTCAAAATAGGCTATCTTTACCCTTTTGATATGATTAGAAGACCGGTTCCATTGAAGTGCGGAGGCTTATTATATTAACATGTTTTACTACAATACTGTTGAGTACTGCTAAAATCTTAATTTAAGATAGCTTCAAATTTTGCTTAGTTATGACTTGGCCTTTTTAAGTTCTGAAAGTTGTTTGCTTTAACCTTTCCTTTCTCGTCTCCTACAGGTTCTCTGTGATGGCGAGATACCATTCGTGGGATTAGTAGAGAAGTTGGAACAGGAGCTCTCTTGGAAAGTAATTGCCTTTCATCTCTTGGCTCAAAACTTATATGCAGCCAATGTTGGTTTTCCGAAGGAATACATATTTTTTTTTACCATGTGAACTTTTACTGCACTTTTTACAGGCTGAGCGTTCGGATATCTCTTCCAGACCAAATCTCTACAAAGTGCTTTATGCATTTCATGCAAATCGAAACAACTGGAGGAAGGCGGCTAGTTACATGTATCGGTATTCAATGAGACTGAAAAAAGAAGCAAATTTAAGAGGAAGCAGCCAAACAATCTCTTCCTCGTTGCAAGAGAGATTATATGCGTTGTCTACTGCACTTAATGCTCTTCAACTTGTCGATCATGCCCATGCATGGATTGACTCCCAAAATGAGAATGAAGATGAAGAATCACCAAATAAAAAGCCTCGAAATATCTTGGTAGCAAACTGTATGTTCTTTTGATTTTGCAGCTGTTTAAAAGTTTGCTCTGCAATTTCGTTGTCAATAAAAAACACAAACAATCAGTTGATTTCATTATTTTTTTTTCCTGTTAGCAGCTTCTTTGGGGATTGCTCCTCAGTCGAGGGGGCTGCAATTTTGTGTTGATGTAGAGGCGCTTGAAAAGGAGTATGTGCTAACATCGGCACAATATATGCTGAGTCTTGCAGATGATAAATTCAAAATTTCCGGTATTGACGATTAGCTACTAGTATAAAAAGAATCAAATGGAAAATTATTATAACAGTAACTCACTTTCATTGGCGGAAATCCTGTTTGAAAGATATTAATAATAATATTTTACTGTTTTCAGGAAGGCAAGAACTTGAAAATTTGGTAGATGTTCTGATCCAGGAGAACTTTTATGATATGGCATTTACAGTTATAATCAAAATTTGGAAGGGCTCGGCACTAAAAAGGTAAGAGTTTGTATTTTCTTCTCCCACATAACTAAAATGTAATTTATAAGGTTACTGTACATATGATGTCATGTAACATTTATTCTCAGGGAATTAGAGCGAGCTTTTGTTGCTATAGCACAGGATTGCTGTTCGAATGCTGTAAGCCCTGCAAAGTGAGTTGAAGTTTTATTGTTTCTTGGGCTTACTTTTTTTATCTTCTCGTAACTCTTAGAGGAATTGATCAATTTACAATTAATTGTTTATGTCAGGAACCATGTAAAGAGCAGTAATCTTCTGTTACTGTACTCGGAGGATGGAATGTACGATGGGAAAAGCAAGTCTAGTCCAGCAGCAATTGATCAAATTAAGGGAAATGGACAGTGGGAAGCTCTTGAGCTCTATCTTGTATGTTATCTCTGCTATCTTAAGAATTTTTTATTTTTTATTTTTTAACATCTTATGTTTGCATTGAGGCATATGATCCTTCCAGAAGGTCAATATTGGAAGTTGAATGGGTTTTAGATGTTTCTCAGTTAGCGTTGGATGTTGATGGAGACAAAATGCTTGGCTCACTTGAATTGATCGTATCACCCCATAAACCAACTGAAAGCAGGAACTACCTGTTTAGACGATGAGATATAATGTAAATGCCTGCTAATAAATGTCTGAGTTCTTCGAGCATTGTTCTAACGATCTTATGTTATCTTACAAGCTGATATGATACAGGATTTAGTGTTTCAAATTGATGTTCTTCGAGTGATAGTATGCTTGTCACTAGTGTTAAATTGTTGTTGCTTGCTTGTGTAATTAATGTATGATATTTTGCAGTCAAATAACACCACATTTGCATATAACTATACATTTACTTGCTTGTAGTCTGCTGATATTTTCTACGTCTGCAGGAGAAGTATAGAAAGTTGCATCCAAGGTTGCCGGTAACTGTTGCTGAAACACTTCTGTATACCGATCCGCAGATAGAACTGCCTCTTTGGCTTGTTCAAATGTTTAAGGTGATCTATCAGATAAGAATCTTGGCTGATGATTTAGCATACAGCACTTAGAAAATCTCAAACATTGCTTCTAAACTTCTATCGGAAATAGACAAATACATATAAATCCATAGCTCATTCCCCTAAACTATTGATATCTCATTTTCATCATGCTTCAAAACCTGCATTGGATATACTAATCGTTACTTGACGTGTACCAGGGTGGACGGAGGGTGACATCTTGGGGCATGACCGGCCGAGAATCAGATCCTGCAACATTATTCAGGCTTTATGTGGACTACGGTCGGCATGCCGAAGCTACCAATTTATTGCTCGAATACTTGGAATCATTTGCATCACTGGTAAGTCTTGGTGGTTGGCAAATGCTTCCCTTTCTCATTTGCCGAACTCTCGTGTCCTCAAAACATGCATTAAAGCCAACAATGCACTATATTACTTTGCAGAGACCAGCTGATGTTATCAATCGCAAGAAGATGTCCGCAATTTGGTTCCCGTATACTACGATTGAACGGCTGTGGTGTCAGCTGGAGGAGATGCAGAGTGCCGGCCGCATGGTCGATCAATGTGATAAGCTGAAACAGTTGTTGCGCGGAGCTCTCAGCAGTCACCTAATGCAGGTACTAATGTAGTTTTCATCGAAAGATAGCCGTCCCTCTCTTGTTTTCTTTTTCGATCTAATGTTTTCCGATTGGCTCAATTCACAGGTAGAGGTTGACTCGATCGATGTTCTATCTTCAGTGCCTGCGCGGCAAATGGACAGCTCCAGTAGCTAGAATTGTTTTCAGACGTTCAAGGAGATATTGCTGTATATCATGGTTGTATTTGATAGTCTATAGAAACTGTAAACCCCGTGCCTTCCTCGCGGATAGTCTTGTGAGCCAGTTGTTATCTGATGAGTTACTGCATGCTGTTCTCTTCCTCGAGTAAGTGGCAGAGTGAGGTAAGATTAATCTTGTCGCAATGCCAAAAGAAGAGAGTGTGCTGTAACGTTTGAAAATTTTGGCTCGTATTTGATTGATGTGGTAACATGTATGTTTCCTTTTGTGATCGATGATGGCAATAGATCTAGTTGTTAGATGCCCGCCTATGCGGTATAAACTTAAATGTTGTGCCGTGTTAAAGCCTCTCTGTTTCGCGTCGCGTCGTGCGTGTAAATGTGAAAAGGCAACAGCAAGATCGCCTCAAATAAGAAAACAGAGAGTATTTGCTGATGCTGTTGCTGAAGAGCTAATCCACGTTTTATTGTGAAATCGTTGATCAATTCAAATTAAATAAATTAAAAAAATAAGATAGTAAAATCAAAATTTTGAAAAAGTATATTTTTTTTGCTTCCAAAAATGTCTCTAAAAATAGGACAACAAATACAACACCAACAATAGTAGTAGTAGTAACTTGGTAACTAGTAAGTGCTAGTCCCAATTGTCGCAGGGTACCAATTTGCCACCCTTGTTGCACAACCCCTGCTCCTCAACCCCTTCCACCACCCTCCCGTAGTAATACCTCAGCGGCATTTCGCCGAGCACTCGGTGGAACTCCCTTATGCACTCCCCCCTCTTCCTCCAATGCTCCTCCCCTCGCGAGCTCAACCCCACCCTCTCCATCCCCTCCTCCTCATCCCCACCACCACCACCACCACCGTCGCTCCCGTTGAACCCTAACGCTAGCTCTTCTCGGCCGCGGGGCCGGTTCCTGGGATCGCCCCAGTCCCGCACCCCCTTGCCCTCGACGAGCACGAGCTCCGCGCCGTCCATGGCGGCGACGAAGCTCATGAGTATGTCCTCGCAGTTGCGCGCGCGCTCGACGACGCGGCGCGCGGGGGCGAGCTCGGGGGCGCAGCTGTAGCGGCGGAGGAGTGGCGCGGGGAGGAGCAGGAACTTGGCGAGGAGGATGGAGTAGCGGTCGCGGCGCGCGGCGTAGACCCACTCGCGGCGCGCGGTGTCGAGGTCGTGGGCGCGGCCGAAGAAGCCGACGAGGGGCGCGGGGCGGGAGCCGGAGCGGGAGCGGGAGCGGAAGAGGGCGAGGGCGAAGGAGAGGGCGCGCGCGGGGAGGGCGACGTCGTCGTCGCACACGGCGACGGCGCGGGTGCGGATGGCGCGGCGGGGGAGGAAGCGGGCGTTGAGGGACCGGTCGGGGCTGCGGTGGAGGGCGACGCCGGGGGCCATGGGCGGGGACCGGAGGAGGGCTTCTGGGGTGGAGGGGTTGAACCAGAGCACCACCACGGACGCCACGGCCGGGTGCGCGGCGTAGGCGGCGGCGGCCGACCGGAGCAGGGGCAGCCGCCGCTCCGAGTACCCGCTGATCAGCACCGTCACCTCGTCCCCGCGCGCCGTCTCCCCCTCCAGGCCCGACCACGGCCACGACGCCGCCGCCGCCTCGTCGCACGCGCCGCCCTCCTCTCCGCCGTCGCCGGGGAAGGAGGAGGCGCCGGCGCCGGCGACGAGGAGGAGGAGGAGGAGGTGGCGGCGCCGCAGCATCTGGGGAAAATGAGCGCAGATCTTGTGGGGTTGGGGGAGTTGACGAAGATCGTGACCGGGGTTGGCGGGTGGAGGAAGCCTACAGCCCTACACTAGTATGTATATCATGTTGGTAAACTTCAAGTACCACATCCGTAGTTTCTCACATTTTTATTTTAATATTTTATAATTTAAAATATATTAATTTAGTATTATATATTTTTATTTTTCTCTTTTTCGTTGATTTCTCTATTAATTTTTCGTTAAATTATATACAAAAAAATTTTTAGATACCTCATCTATATTTATTTTAGTATTCTCTAGTTTTAACTTTACTACTGATTTAATGAAAAAAAAAGTAAAAAGAGATAATAATAAAAAAAATCATAGAGTACGAAAGTGATACACTTTAAACAACAGTGTACGAAAATGAGAAAGAGCGAAATCACGGGATGGTATTTGAAGATTTTGCTATTATTTATTTGTATGGAGTTATTCATATCACTTTATGTTATTGATTTAATTAGTTAAGAACACTGCATCAATAATATAGCCTTTGTATTCTAAAGTATTTGTATGCTTTTTTGGAAGAGTGGAGAATTTTTTTTAAATTTTTCGTCCGTTTGGTTTAAAAACTTTTTTTATTTTTTATTTTTTTAAAAAAAATTCGGAAAAAATGAATACACTAGTTTTTTAATGCTGCCTAAAAAAATTAATTTTCTTTTAAAATTGGACCGGTGAAAAATTAGAAAATGAGTTTTTTTTTTTTTTTTTTTTTTTTTTCCTACCTCTCGGAGGAACCAAACATCTACTAAATTTTTAGGTCCGAGTGGGAGGGTCCTTTTAGATTGTTGACTGTTTTTGAATAAAAGCGAGGTAAAATTACACCAAGTATATATAAATTATAAATTATTTTAATTTGATTGTATTTTTTTTAAAAATTTTAATTTTACTATCTAACTTTTCAGTTTGTTTGGTTTGAGTCCGTCAACGATATTTTTATCTCGAATTTTAAAGGTGTCGTTTATTTTTATTAGTTAATATACTTCATGTAATTTTTGCAGCTATAAATTTAGTAAAGTACATATAATTAGCTTTAATTTTGAAATTAAAGTACTTGACTCAAATTAAATAAATTGAAAGATTGAATAGTAAAATCAAAATTTTAGAAGATTAAATAATTAAATCAAATGGTACATAGTACAGATAAGTTCTGTACATTTATACCTGCAGGCGATGTTAGAGCTATAATTTATTTTTGGGTTGTAATCCAACTTACAACTTGGATTTTGATAGTTCAAAAGATCGGCTCCAACGTAGATACTGCCTCTATGGTATAGAAGCAGTTTGGCCAAGGGCCGAGACGCTAATAGAAGCTGTTCTATAAAAGCGATTTAGAACACTCCAACAAATTTATTTACTAAATTTTATTTATATTTTTTATTTATCTGATAATAATATAAAGACGATTTAAATCGCTTCTATAGATATTATTGGATTATTTGCATACACGTCCCTGCAAATATAATGAATTGCAGATCTATTCTTGCAAAATAAAAATTTCATAAGTTGTCCCTATAAAAGTTCTAATTTATGCAGATATATTCCTACCGTTAAGGTCTGTTAGAAAATTTTTGTTAATCACAATTAAAATACTTAACCGTAGTTAATTATAATGTGAATTGACGGATTTATCCTTCTTTCTCTTCCTCCTCTTTCTGTTCCCTCTTCTTCGTCGCCGGCGAGGAAGGAGATGCGGTGGCGGCGACGAACCCTCTCCCTCTTCCTCTTCGCCCTTCTTATTCCTCTCCCTCTTCCTCTTCCCTCTTCTTCGTCGCCGGCGAGGGAGGAGATACGGCGGCGGCGGCAAACCCTCTCCCTCTCCCTCTTCCTCTTCCCTCTTCCTCTTCCCTCTTCTTCTTCCTCTCCTTCTTTCTCTTCCCTCTTTTTCGTCGCCAGCGAACTCGACCCCACGCCGCTGCCGCCGTCCGCTTCGACGGCCCGAAGAGGAAGAGAAAGAGAAGGGGAAAAGGGATACTTTTGGAGGGATATATTTGTGAGGGCAAAAAGGTCATTTCACGAATCCACTGTTAAAAAATAAATAGTTCACTAACGGATATTAACTTGAGGGACATTTCTGCATAATTTAGGACTTTTGCAATGACAACTTATGAAATTTTTGTTTTGCAGGGATATATCTGTAATTCACTATGTTTGTAGGAACGTGTATGCAAATAACCCAATATTATTCTATAGAGATGGTTTTAATTGCTTATATGGGCAAGCGGCATGTCATTGCGTAGAGGCGATTTAAACCACTTATGGTTAAAAAAATATTGTAAAAATATATGCAAAGGTTGAAATACTTAAAACCAAATCAAAATAGAATAGATTACCACCTCCATCAAGAGTCATTCGATTCACTTCTATACTGCATTTATAATTACATCTAACCAAATGAATCCCTTAGTGAGGTTCTAAAACATGTATGGAGTAATTTATTTAATCTTCGACGCTTAACAGTAACATCGACTCGAAACATGGTTTCACTCTTTTTATTTTACTTAAATTAAAAGCATTCACGTCTAAAGCTCCAAATTCTCTAACAAACCTTCTAATTGGAAAAACATATGTCGGCGCAAGAAAAAGATTCAGTTAAATTACTTCGTTCATCTGGTAAAACTTAAAAGAAAGAAATAAAATTGGCGAGTACATAGCTTTTTTTTTTTTTTTTTTTTGTAAGAATAATCAAATTTAATAAATCTGATCAAGTTCAGCGAGTAAATACTGACGAAGTTCGTGAATCTCTTTTCTATAATAAAATAAAAAAGAGNCACTTGGCTTTTACAACTATGCCACTATTATTAGATAAATTTCTCAATTTTTAAGTGTACAATTTGATAACAAAGTTGTTACTATGCTTATATATTCAAAGTTTTTTGAATTTCAATATAATTAACAATTTTTATATTATTTGATACTTTTTAGGTCATGGGCGGTAATGATCCAAAGACGCATTCTCTCTAAATATTAAATTCTCGAATGCACGTCATGAACCTACAACTGAGTCATCGGAGGACTCTTTAAATTTTTAAAAATAATCAAAAACTCAAATATCGACTATCTCAGAAATTATTTAAACTTTTTTTATTTAATGTGTTGCTACTATTTATGATAAATATTAAAACTCAAATATGTGTTGAATTATATGTTATATTGAATTATAAAATTCTTGATGATGTTAAAAAATTACTTTGCTTCTTGCCGAGAATTGTGTTACTTTAATTTCATGTCGCTACTGTTAACGGATTTTTAATTTAAGATAGTTTGATTGTCAATAAATTTATAATTTTTTATTCATAAATGCATGCCAGAATAATTATTTCAATAGAACTTTTATAATATTTTTTTAACTAGAGATGGTTCAAATTAATGACACGTCGCTTGCCCGTGGAGGCGGTTTAATGGCCTCTACAGAATTTGTTACAAGGAGTGCACAAATAAAATTGAAAATGAATCTCAAAATAGATAAACCATAAAATAGTATGTTAGGATTTGGTTAGATTTGTAGTTGAATTTTAGTTGGATAAGAATTAATATTTAAATCTGTTAGAGATAAATTAAAATTTAAATATTAATTAGAGTATGATCTAATTAGATTAGGATAAATATTTAAATTTATTGAAAATAGATCAATTAAGATTTAAATATTTATTGGAGTAGAAATTTTAAATATATTTGGATTGGGGTACGTTTTGATGTAGCTTTATAAATAGCTCTGGGTTTGTTTTTGAGGCGAGTACGGCTGAAGGTACGAGAGAGAGAAAAAGAGGCAGAGAGAATTATTTAGTGCACCTAGTGCACGGGTGCACGTAGATGGGTTGTCTTTTAGGTTTATAAAGGACGAGAGAAGGGTAGAAAAGATTCAGAAAGAGGGTTCGGGTTGTAGCTACTCAGTTGCAGAAGAGGAGTCAGATGTAATCTTCTCTTATTTAATGAATTTTATTTTGCCTGCATATTTTTCTCTTTTATGATTGTATCAGTTTTTGCTAAGGAGACGGGTTTATGATAAAAAAATTCGATTTGACGCTTCCGTTGCGGAATCCCAACAATCGGTACCGGATCCACGGCAGTCGGTATCAGAGCAGGTTGCAGATTCACAAGATCCGGTACCGGGACGAGTACCGGATTCCCAACATTGTAAAATAAAATAAAACACAAAGATTTGCATGGAAAATTCTTTGCGGGAAAAAAAATCATAGGGAAGGGATGATAGAATTTCACTATGAAAAAAAGAGTAGAATGTTATGAAAGCGCAATGTGACATATCGCCTCTAGGGCGAAAAAAAGAAGAAAAAAGATTCTATTATCGGTCCGAGCCCTCCGCTTCCCACCAAAGACATCCATTAATTTTTTCTTTTCACAAATAATTTTTCAAAATTTATTACACCGCTAAGTTATAGGCAAATCAGGGGCACAACATCGAAGCCAATAACCAAATTTTAAGATACATCTAACAGAATTATATTTGTAGAAATAGTTTAAATTTAGTATGCAGTTTACAAGTGTCCCCCACTATTAGTCAAACCGCCTCTATACCATACCGTAGAGGTAGTATCTATGCCGATAGTTTAGAGGTGGTCGTTAGAACTGCCTCTACGGTTTGTAGAGACGGTTTAAACAGACTCTATATTAATTACCTGATTTTCAGAATTCCACTCATTTACTGAGTGGGCTTTTTCTTGTCTTTCTTTTCAAATTTATTTATGGCATTTGAATTTGAATAAGAGATAAATTTATTGGTTCACTACTTTTATTCACCCATTACAAAATTTTGCGAAAAAAGGCCTCTCGACAACATCCGAAAAGAAAAACATATAAAGCTTACATTGGCATATCATAAATAATCATACTTAATTTTGCTTATTACATTCGTAAGATAATGACAAATTATTTTCTGCTGCGTGAGACATGTCACTATTTTCGTAGAAGTTTTTACTCGCATCACGCACTCTTTCTCCATTTACGACGGAGAAGGAGCAGGGCTGGGCATTGGAATGACGTAATCTGAAAATAACAGCAAATTTTTTTAAAAAAAAAATTATCAAATAAACGATATTTTGATTTTTTTTTTTTCCTCCAATAAACTAAAAGAAAGAAAATCACAAGTGAGGATGTAGCCAACTGACCTCCACATTTGCTACCAGGCTTAAGGGGGCGACCGCAAAACTTGTTCAAAGCAATAACTTTCTCCATACTAATATATTTTCGCAGTTCTGAATTGACAAGCTTGCAGGGGCAGGTCCAGTCGGACTTTTGGATCGTCGTGCAGCACTGCTGCGACGGCGGGAACGGAGTGGCATACGATCCTTTTATGACGAACATCGTGCAATCGCCAATAAGCGCTTCCCGCTGATCTTCGCACTGGTCGCTGGTGACGTCGCAAACCTGTATCGCGACAAGAATAAGAACTAAAGTTGCAAAGTAACTCACAGTTTTCGCCATAATGAAGCTCATATATGTTTGATTGGAGTTTGTAATATGCTTGGTTTGAAGAGTTTGTGATAACCTACATAGCAAGCTATTTATAGAAGTTCTTAGAAATGTCTTCTTCTTTTTTTTTTTCCCCTTAGAAGCATTTCCTTGTGTTAGTTCATGCAATTGGTGCATGCATGCATATATAGGAGCCATGCAATTTTCATGGTATGGGGATTTGTCCACTACTTTGTAACTTGATAGAAACAAAATTTAAGGATCATCTCAGCAATCTCAGGACATCTTTTTTTTGTGATTTTGTTTAATGTGAAAGTGTGCTTTGGTTATTTAGATTTTCATTTGAAATTCATTACTTTTATGACCACTAACACCCTATTTAAGCAATCATAAATATCAAAGAGCAAAAGGTTATTTCTGAATGAATCCTAGTTGATTCACATTTCCAACTAAGTTTATTTTTAAATAAAATAAACCAAGCGGATAGCGTGCTACCTATCTCTCTCAACAAAAAAAAAAAGAAAGAAAAGAGCAAAAAGGTTATATAAGTGATCTTTTCTTTCATTCAACTACATTATTTTGGTTTTATCGGTCGTCCCTAGCGCAAGTGGCAAAGAGCTTGATGGTTGGTACCCGAGGTCCCGAGTTCGAATTCTAGTTGATTCACATTTTCAGCTAAGTTTATTTCTAAATTAAATAAACGAAGCAGGTAGCATGCTACCTATCTCTCTCAAAAAAAAAAAAAAAAAAAAACTACATTTTGGTTTTCTGGAAATTAATTATACTGAAACGACCAATCAAGCAATTTATTGGATGCAAACTACTGGCCCAAAATACTTAAATCTAAATTATTAGTTAGTATTAGAATTCTTAGTACTCACGCACAGTTAATTTGGATTCGGCAAAAATTTGGTACAGATCTAATTTGGATAAAATTCGTATTTAAATTTTTAAATCCTTGAAGAATACGGCTCAAAAAAGGAGTTCGTCAATTATTCAGATACACGATTCATACGAAAATTATATGTTTACCAAATAAAAAATCGGGAACAAAAATTAAGCTATAAAAATAAAGAGCTACAAACTAAAGTAGATTAAGTAAAAAAAAAATAATAGTAAATTTTATTGTCGTCTTTATCCTCATTTGTTTTCATAATCTATATATTCCGAAAGTTCATGAAGTTTTTTAATAATTCGCGAAGAACTTAGCAATAATTTGTGAATAATTCGGAAATGAATTTTATCAAAAAATTTTGCATTTTTTTAGCTGAATAATTTGGCGTACACGAATTATTCGCGAATAATAAATCTAATTTAAAAATTCATGTTTTATTTCGATATTTTGGAAATAAATCCCATAGGGACTATTTTATTCAGATTTTCAATAATTCATGGATAATTCGCAAATATTCGCGAATTAAGTGACTATGCTCACACATATTATCACATTATAACTGCACCACTAGTTAACTTTAATTGAGACAGTAGAAGCTTTGTTGCAATACTTTAGAAAGTTTGAGTTGAGAAATACAAAAAATAAAAAAAAAAAAGGAGTTTTAAGGACTAATGGTTCAAATTTTCCAAAAATATGAAAACAAATTCAGACATGACAATTTTCGAAGTTAATTAATTGATTATAATAATTACAAGATTTTTTTTTTTCGAAAGGAAAAAATTACAAAATTTTTATAATTTATTTTTATTGTTTAAAGTTCAAATAGCAATAATTGACCGGAGAATAAAAATTTTATGAGCACCGTCCACATATATTTTTGAGCTCGTCAAATACTCTATTGAGTGCTATGGACTACCGCTGCAAATGAATTCAGGTTGGCGAAACTCTCATCCCGATTCGTCCCGAATCGGTCAGTAAATGAAGACTGATAAATGAATTCCGAACAATAAATAAGGGAATTTTTTCAATCCGACACCAATTCGATCTGAATTTACCCTGCATGAATAAGTATTTAAATTATAAAACTTTTTTTGATTTTTTTAAAAATTATTATTTGATTTGTAAATGTCAGTTTTTTTAAAAAAATAAATGTGATTCAAGATATAGTTGCTTTTATGATATTTTTATTACTTTTTAAATTTTATTTTAAATTAAAAAAATAAAAAATTAATAATATTTAGAATAAATTTAAATAAAAAAATGGGTTTGCGAGGCGAATTGGAAGCATAGCAGGAGGTGGATATGCAGGTGGGGTGTTTTTACCATAGTTAGTTAATTCGGATTCGGCAAAAATTTGGTACGGGTATAATTCGGATAAAATTCGTCTTTTAATTTTTAAATTCGTTAAAAAATACGGTTAAAAATCAGATTCGGTAATTATTCGGATACGTAATTTATACGGGTATTATACGTTCACCAATTAAAAATTCGGGATCAAAAATTCGGCTATATATTAAATATATAATAATTAATATACTATATATATTATTATTATAATTTTTATATATAAATTAAATATATTCATATATTAATTATAAACATATATTAATAATATATAAGATTTATATATTTAAAAATATTAATAAATAATTACAAATTTATAAATAAAATATCATATAAATATTTTTATATAAAAATAAAAATAAAATAATATATATAATAAATGAATATATATATATATATATATATAAAAGAGAGGGAGGTCCACAGGTCCACTGTGGACCTCCCCTCATGCGGTCCACGAGGTGGAAATGGCCTCGTGGACCGCGCCTCGTGGCCTCGTGGAAATAAAATAATACATGCCTTATGAGCCCTAATATTTTTCCTGTTCATCTTTTTTTTTCTGCCGAGGCGAGACGGGATCCGCAGCGTTGCTTTCAGCACCGGCGAGGGCGGCGGAGGACGACGACGACGTGAGCGGCGACGAGACAGGATCCGCAGCTATGGCCCTTGCTCCCGGCGCCGGCGAGGGCGGCGGAGGACGACGACGACGCGAGCGGCGACGACGCGACCCTCGGCCGATCGCCAATTTTTTGGGCGAATTATTCGCGAATCGCGAATAATTCGCGAATAATTATTTTTGAGAAAAAAATCGTATTTTTTTTCTAATTTTTTGAAAAAATACGGGACGCCCCGTTTAATTCGTATTTTTAAAAGTACGCGAATTATTCGTGTATTAATCGCGAATTAACTAACTAGGGTTTTTACTTGGACGAAAAAAAAGTGAAAAATGGAGACATATTTGGACTTCGTTTGGGATTGCGGAGAAATTGCATTACGTGCGGTGAGAAACGGCGACGATAGAAAAATATTATGTTTTCTTTTATATTGCGTTCTGCATATTGCTGTTAGTCGGTTACGATATAGTTTTTACAGTTCCATCAGAAAACGCAAAAGGATACAGATTGATCTCAATACCTTAGGCTAGTTTGGTATTGAGGCCTATCTAACGCTATTAGATAAAATGGAGTTGTTGAAAAAGCATATAGGGATATACTTCTGCGTTCTCCGGTGGGACCTCAGAAAATATATCGTAACCGACTAATCACGGAACGTAATATTATGTACGGACCCGCAATCCCAAACGAAGCCTTAGTCATTTTACTAGTTTTTTAAATACTAGAATCCGATAAGATATTTTGAGGGCGGTTAAGTACACATTTTTTATAGGGGTTATTTATATTTTAGCCAATAAATTATATAAATATTTTAATTATCTCCCTTCAAAAAATAATCTTGTAATAGTTTTAATAAATCAATTAACTTTGAAACTACTCATGTTTGAACTTGTTTTCATTTTTTTTGAAAAATTGCATCATTGGTCCTCAAACTATAAGGCCGGTGAAATTTGACCCTCAATTTTTCATTTATTGTGTTTTTTTGCCTCAATATGTGATAATTATGTGATAACAATGTGCGCAAGCATGCACTGAGCGCTCCAATACTAATAATACAGATCTAAACATTTTACGCCAGTAATTTGAGTCAAATAAGTTGCTAATACAAATGTTCTGAGATTACTGTGATGAATCATCCTTCATTTTTTTCTATCAAGTTACAAAGTGGATAAATCCCCATACCATGAAACTTGCATGGCTCCTATATATATGCATGCACAAATTGCATGAACTAACACAAGAAAATGCGTCTAAAAAAAATAAAAATAAAACATCTCTAAAAGAGCTACTATAAATAGCCAAGCATATCAATTGCATCTCCCATCTACAAAAAAAAAAAAAGAAAAAATCAAGCACTTCAAAGAGTTTTCGCAATGGCCAAAACTACGAGTTGCTTCGCTGCGCTAGTTTTCGTTCTTATCGCGATACTGTTTTGTCATGCCACCGATGCCCAGTGCCCAGACCAGTGGACAGCGCTGAAAAAAGACTGCATGCAGTTTGTCAGAAAAGCATCGCCCGCTCCGCTTCCGCCGTCTCAGCAGTGCTGCAAGACGGTCCAGAAGTCCAACTTGACCTGTGCCTGCAAGCACGTCGATAAGGATCTGCTAAAGAAAATCAGTATGCAGAAAGTTGTGACCGTGGCTAAAGATTGTGGTTGCCCCCTCAAGCCTGGTAGCAAATGCGGAGGTAAGTTGGCTGAATGATCGATTATATGTGTTTTTTCCTTTCTTTTAATTTAAATTTTTTTTAAAAAAAAATTAACTAAAACAGTTGATTACTATTTTTTTTTATTTTTGTTGTGGTTTTCAGATTACACGGTGCCTCCTCCACTAGGTGGCATGTAGCGGAAGAGCACGTGACGCGAATAAACAATTCTACACAATAAGAGTGATATGTCTCACACAGGAGGAAAAAAATAGGTTCTCATGATCTAGTAAATGCAATAAGAAAAATTTTATAAGCATCTCTTGCTTATTTGTGATAAGCATGTAAGCATTATATATAGAATGTTTTTAATATTGTCAAGAGGGCTTTCCATGCAAACCCTTGCTAGTGGATGAATAAAAACATTGAAGATCGATAAATTTATCTCTCGTTCAAATTCAACGAGCCATAAAAAAAAAAAAAAAAAAAAAAAAAAAAAAAAAAAAAAAAAAAAAAAAAAAAAACCAAGTGGATGTCTAAAAACCTGTTAAGCCACTTTAATTAGGGATGTCAGCTGGTCGGATTCGGGATGAATTTTTAAGGACCCGAATCCGAACCCGAATCTATACCCGATGGATTGTAAAAATCCATATCCAAATCTGAGCCCGACCGAAAATTCGAAATCCGAACCCGAACCCGAACCCCAAACCGAAACAATTATTTCTCTTTTCAATATTTCAAAATATATATTACATTAAATCTAAAATTTTAAAATACAAATTCAAATATAAAATCAAAATTTTATATGCATATTATATATAGTGTAAAATAAATTCGGATTTGGGTCGGGTTCAGTTCGGACCAGGTGCAGTCAAAATCCATATCTATCGGGTTTTTGTTTTGATATCTATATCCGAAACCATATCTGTTTAGCATCGGATAAATTCACTCCGTTCGGATTCAGGCTCGGATAAAATTTTGCGTATCCGTACCCATTGACATCCCTAACTTTAATGCATGTCCAATGTGAAGTACAATGTAAATTTGGGTTCTAAAGATTTTAGATTTGACCACCTTTCTCAAACCAAATTTTTATGCCCTGAATGTGTCAAAAGAGAAAGGTTTTAATACATTATATATCAAGGGTTTCTCTTTGTTTGTTATTATTTTTAAATGTGTAATCTCGTAGATTTATATAAATTACAAGATTACATCATTAGTAAGTACCCTCAAGAACTGATCTCAAGTTATAAATTTTAAAAATTATCTGGACAAAAATTGAAAAATGTTAAATTTACAATATACTTTCTTTCGTTATAAATCTTTAAAAAATTATTTGGACAGAAATTTAAAAATTATTTGAATAAAATTTAAAATATTTTAAAAATTTTAGATAATTTTAAAATTAAAATTAATTGATTTTTTTTTTTAAGAAAGAGACTCAACGCTAGGCCTAACTCCCTTACGAGTTGAGAGAAGGGAGCCCAGGAAGTTATCACCCTCTTGAGGGTCGAGCCGTGCTAGCCTGGCAGGCACGGCCTACACAGGCCATGCTGTGCCGTGCCGTGCGGTGCCGATGGGCCTAAATCTGTAGGCCCAACACGGTTCGAAAGGTCAGGCCAGGCGGGACTAGCATGAGTTCTATGGTATCCGTGCCGTGTCTAGGTCTGGACTGGAGCAGTGCCGCCCGCGCCTTACTCTCTTTACATACTTCAACTCGCCCCAATCCATCCTCTCACCACTTTAAACATGATCTGGCTCAAATCAGCCACCCGCCAACTCAAAATTTAACTCGGCCCAACCTGATCTCTTGTCATGAGGCAGGATGCAATATGAAATATCACTACTATACCTAAAAATACTGATTCAATCTACAAACTATTTTTAAGGTTGGCAGGAAAAATTAGGTGCTCACAAATAAACCGGACGCCCAAATTTGTGCATCTGATTTTTTTTTAGTCGAGTCTGGTTTTCCGACAGAAGTTGCCTAATCACTCAGTGAGAAAATATTATGATTTTTTGGACTGTTTTCGGAATGACCTTATAAAATTATTCAATTAGATAAATAATCTTATGAAAAAAAAAATTTAGCAAACTAATCCTTCTTTTATCATGTATTTCAATATATCTATTTAAATTCATATATAATTACAACTGCAATATAGTTGCAGCTTTATACTGCCGAAAAAAATCTCTAGCTATCATGTATGAGAATAAGATAGTCCCTGAAGCAATCATGTCAGCAATATATATTTCAATTATAAATTCTTTCTAGTATATTCTCATATAACTATTGCACCATGAGATCAATTTTTCACTAGGAGCTTTTGCTTACTTACTCTTTATTATTATTCAAAATATTTAAATTTATTCTGAATTTACTAAAGTATTCTCCTATGATCTAATTTCATTAGTAAACCCTAAGAAAAATCAGAATATTTAAAGGAATTATTTAGAGATCAACGAGAGTATATTGGTCCTTCGGAAATAAATAAAACTAGTGTAGTAATCCGTGCGATGCGGCAGATAGATAATAGAAGAAAAAACAAAAAATATTGAAGAGGAAGAAGAAAAGGACTTTGGAAAATAAAAATTCAAGTGTGTTTTTTCTTTTTGTAGTGAAATGTATGAATTGAACTAACCAATATAGACCATTCAAAATAGATAACTGCCCAGAATCACCATTCAAAAGAAAAACTTACAAAGTTTGTATGAAGATGAAGATGATAATGTTGCGATGATGACGACAATGGCGATGAAAATCTCATGAAGGTTTGTAGGATTTTACAACATTTTGGGCATGGGATCGTCAGAAGTTGCGGGTCGGAACTGCCACATCAATTATGAAATCAAAACTAACTTCTAAATTAATCAAAATAATGCACATAAATCAAATCCTTGATTGATACAACCGCCATATAAAAAATAATGCAAATAAATTAAATCCTAAATGAATACATAGTGAGAAATCAAGATTAAAAATAAATAAAAGATAAATTAGGTTTAGGATTTTCGTTTCTCAAACCTACCTCTCGATCCGTTTATTATCGCTATCCAATTAGCTTCCTCTACTGAAAAAGCCGTTCGATTATCTTCTTTTTTCATAAATTCGAAGAGATCGACATAAATAGAAACCCTAGAAGTACTCTCTTGATCGAGAAGGATCGGGTCGAGTCGGGTTGGCATGGATTAGGGTTTAAAGAACTTCCTTACTCTTCCCTAATCTCTAGATCTGAAAGTACGTAGTAACTATTCATCTTCTCCTCTTTTAATTTTGCAGATTAGAAATTATTTGAGGAAAAATAAAGGACTAATATTGAAGAGAAAAAATTAGAAATATATAAATTAAAGAACACATTGATTACAGGTTATTGAATAGAGAGGAGGGGAGAGGAAAAGCTTAGAGCAAAAATCAGTTCAAAAAATGGACTAGTGAGGGTGAATGAAAACTTGCCACGTGGCAAAAATATTGGGAATTTATATAGGTTAATAGATATTTTTTAAGTTTTGAAGAGTATATTAATTAAATATTATTTCTTTACAGTAACATCTCTGCCATTTTAACATGGAATTCAACAGAAGAACTTGATCAAATTGGAAAAATATTGAGGTGGGGAACTTCAAAGCCTAACTTTAAGAATAAACCAATAAAAAAAAAAAGTAGTCTCTCTCTCAAAAAAAAAAAATATCTATTAAAATATTGTTATAGAGCACTACAAATTGAAACTTTTCTTAAAGCACATAATTTGAAGGTTAAATTGCACCTTTCCTCCTTGAACNAAAAAAAAAAATTAAAATATTGTTATAGAGCACTACAAATTGAAACTTTTCTTAAAGCACATAATTTGAAGGTTAAATTGCACCTTTCCTCCTTGAACTTTGAGGGGCGCAGCATTTTTATTCTCGAACTTTAATTTATTCTATATTTTATTTGAAATTTTTTTACTAAAATGTTACATCACTGTCACATTAGCGAAAAATCTATATCCATCCAACTAAATTATTCTGCAAAATTTAAATTATAATAAATTAAAAATTTGAGAACCAAAGTATTAAAAAACTAATTTTGCAAATCAAAAGTACAATTTATGCTAACTTGAATTTAACATGTATCAAGTAATAAAAAAAAAAGAAAGATGAAGATTTAATTTAAGAACTTAAATATAATTATTTAATTCAAATATTTGTATAGTAAAAATACGAGATTCGAATAATATGATGAAATTAAAAAAAAAAAATAGAACTAATTCTAGTATCATATTAGTAGTAATTTTAAATAGAATCTATGGAATTATCAATCCGTATATTATTGTTTTTTCAAAGTCTTTTCGAAGTCAAAAGAAGCACCTGTGAAAGGTACACAAAGATGACAATGACATGCAATGTAAAATGGACCATACAACACCTACTTAGTTATATGAGGTGCTTTAAATATTAAAATATTATTACGTTAGTGATGTTATGTGTGTCTTAGTATATATGTATGTATATGTATAGGTATACTTCATAACATTTTTTATGAGATGGTAATATTTTTTAAAAATCTTGCACCTTAATTTCTAAATATTAAATGTTGTTTGTAAATTTTAAATTTTAAATTTAATTTTTTTTTTTTACATTGAAGTACATGTTGCAGGGGACCCAAAATATTATTCTTATAATTTTCGCAACTTTTAGTTTTCAGAATTATTAGTTGTTGCACATAGTAGATTATGCTATTTTGTGAAATCCCATGAGAGTAAAATTTAATGGCCAATTTGCATAAAAAATTCACTTATTTTGGGCTTTTGCAAAACCGGGCCACCTTTTTCGTTTTTGCAGATTTGGTTCGCTTTTTCGTCCGCCTGACCAAAATACCCTTATTACTTTTTCTCTTTTCTCTTTCTCTCTCCTCTATGTTTCTATCGTTCTTTTTTTTTTTTTCTCTTGTGTGCCGCGCACCAGCCCTTCTCCCATCAGACCATCCTCGCTGCGCCGTCCCCATCAGCCGTCGCTTCACCGAACCCGCACGCCTCCCGCTCCTGTCCGACGCCGCACCTCTCGCGCCCCGCACGGCCGCTCCCGTCGCTCGCCGCCGAAGCGCGATTCTTTTTTTTTTTCTGCGCCGGCCCCGCCGTTCCCCTTCGAATCCTCCTGCGCCGCCCCCATCACCGTCGCGTTCACCGAACCGCACCCTCTCCGCTCCTCCCGTGCAACCCGCACCCCTCGACGGCCCCCACGGCCGGTCCTCCGCCCCGCCAGAGCGATCCCCGCGCCGGCAGCGAAGGACGCCCGTGGGGGCCATCGAGGGGTGCGGGTCGCCGCGGGGAGCGAGGAGGGTGCGGTTCGGGAACGCGACGGTGATGGGGACGACGCAGGAGGATTCGAAGGAGAACGACGGGCGCGGCGAGAAAAAAAAAAGAGCGATAGAATTACACCATTACACCATTACCATTACGCCATTACACCATTACCATTACACTATTACACCATTACCATTACACCATTACACCATTACCATTACACCATTACACCATTACACCATTTACGCCATTACACCATTACACCATTACACCATTTGCCGACGGAGAAGAACACGCGCGGGTCTTTTTCATTTTCTTCTTCTTCCTGCTGCGGAGGACTTCGACTCCCTCGATCTCCGCTGACGGGGGCGCCCCTTCCGCCACCGCCTCGGCGGGGCGCGGCGGCGCCGATGGCGTCGTCGGACGAGGAGACGTTTTACACGCCGCAGCGCTCGGCGGAGTCGGCGTACAGCGACAACCCCAGCAGCCCCATCTCGCGGCAATGGTGTCGAAAGCTCGTCGGCGATGGTGAGGGAGCTGCTCGAGGTGGTGCTCGCGCTGTTGAGCTCGGGCTTGGCGGCCGCCGACCTGCGCTGGTCGACGAGGCCGCGCAGGCCGTAGGCTGCGACGAGCGAAGAAGCCGCAAAGCTCGGGGCCAGCTCCGCCACCACTGCCGCATTGCTCCGCCGCAGCCGCTCATTCTCTTCCACCAACGCCGTCGCTCCTCCTACGTTGGCGGCGGCGGCGGCGGAGGCGGTAGGGGTGGGGCCGAGGACGAGGAGGCGAGGAGGAGAGGGGGAGTCAGTCTAGGGCTGGGGGTCCGCAGCAACGGGATCGAAGAAAGGAGAGAGAAAAAAAAGAGGAGAGAGAAAAATATGTAAGGATATTTTGGTCAGTTTGCTGAAAAAGTGGCCGAATCTGCAAAAACGAAAAAAGTGGCCCGGTTTTGCAAAAACCCAAAATAAGTGGATTTTTTATGCAAAAATGCCAAATTTAATTTCGTGTCGTTATTTATTGGCCAATTTGCATAAAAAATTTACTTATTTTGGGCTTTTGCAAAACCGGGCCACATTTTTAGTTTTTGCAGATTCAGTCCGTTTTTTTAGCAAACTGACCAAAATACCCTTATTATTTTTTCTCTTTCCTCTTTCTCTCTCCTCTTCGTTTCTCTCTTCTTTTTTTTCTCGCCGGAAGAGCGAAGACGGAAACGATCCGTCTCGCCTCTCACCCTCATTCTCTCGCCCTCGTTCTTGCCCTCGTCCATGAACTCCCCCCACCTTCCTCGCCTCCCACCCCGCCAAGGCCGCGTCGCGACTTTTTTTTTTTTGCTTTTTTCTTTTCTTTTCTTCTTCGACTCTTCTCCACCGTCTCCGACGACGACGCCTCTCTCGCTCTTCCCCGCCCTTCTCATCTCTCCCTCTCCCTCATTTTCTGCCGCCTCCAACGACGATGTATCTTCGCCGGCTCCGACGTCGACACCGTGGAGGTCACTGCGGTGCTACAGCCTCGGAGTGGGGGTCCTTAGTGGCGTCGTCGCCGACGCCGTGGCTGTTGGCAGAGAGGGTGACAAAAAAAAAATTATAGAAAAAATAGAAAAAAAAATAAAGATAAAAAATTATATAAAAAGAAGGATGAAGATTAAATTGCATCGTTAATTTTAAAAAAAATTATAAGTTACACTACTTAAAATGTAAACTACTGTTTTAAGATGAAAATTATACTCTTTGAACGAAAATTATACCTTTTGGGTAATATTTACACTGTTTCTATTCTTATTGCACTTTTTACAGATGTAAACTGCACCCATTAAAATGAAAACTATATTCTTTAAACGAAAGTTGCACTGTTTTTCTCTTGTTGCACCATTTCTCCTCTTGTTACACTATTTTTTATCTTAAACTGCACCATTTTAAAAGATATTTATATTGTTTCTCCTCTTATTGCACTGTTTTTTTTCTTGTTGCACCATTTCTGTGTAAACAAGAGGAGAAATAGTGCAACAAGAGGAGAAACAGTGCAACAAGAGGAGAAACTGCACTGTTTTAAAAAATATATATACTGTTTCTTCTCTTGTTACACTGTCTCTCCTCTTGTTGCGCCATTTCTGTGTAAACAAGAGGAGAAATAGTGTAACAAGAGAAAAAACTGTGCAACAAGAGAAAAAACTGCACTGTTTTAAGAAATATATATACTGTTTCTTCTCTTATTACACTATTTCTCCACTTGTTGCGCCATTTCTGTGTAAACAAGAGGAAGAATAGTGCAACAAGAAAAGAAACAGTGCAACAAGAGAAGAAACTGCACTCTTTTAAGAGATATTTATACTATTTCTCCTCTTGTTACACTGTTTCTCCTCTTGTTGCACCATTTATATGTAAACAAGAGGAGAAATAGTGCAACAAGAGGAGAAACAATGCAACAAGAGGAGAAATAGTATAAATATCACTTAAATGGATGCAGTTTAAGATAAAAAATAGTGTAACAAGAGAAGAAATTGTGTTACAAAAGAAAATAGTGCAACTTTCGTTTAAAGAGTGTAATTTTTATCTCAATGATTGCAGTTTACATCTGAACGAGTGCAATAAAAATAGAAACAATGTAAATATCTCCCAAAGAGCGTAATTTTCGTTCAAAGAATATCATTTTCATCTTAAAGCAGCAGTTTACATCTTAAATAATGCAACTTATAATTTTTTTTTGTAATGAACGATACAATTTCATCTCCATCATTCTTTTTATATAATTTTTTATCTTTATTTTTTTTTTCTAATTTTTCTATAATTTTTTTTTGTCATCCTCTCTGCCAATAGCCACTGCGCCAGTGACGACGCCGCTAAGGACCCCCCGCTCCGAGGCTGTAGCGCCGCAGTGACCTCCACGGTATCGACATCGGCGCCGGCGAAGATGCATCATCGTCGGAGACGGCAGAAAATGAAGGAGAGGGAGAGTTGAGAAGGGCGGGGAAGGGCGAGAGCGGCGTCGTTGTCGGAAACTGTGAAGAAGAGTCGGAGAAGAAAAGAAAAGAAAAAAGCAAAAAAAAAAAAGGTCGGGCGCTGCATTGGCGGGGTCGGAGGCGAGAAAGGTGGGGGGTGCGTGGACTAGGGCAAGGGCGAGGGCGAGAGCATGAGGGTGAGAGGCTGTTTCCGCCTCCGCTCCGCCGGCGAGAAAAAAAAAAAACGAGAGAAACGAAGAAGAGAGAGAAAGAGGAAAGAGAAAAAGTAATAAGGGTATTTTGGTCAGTTTGCTGAAAATGCGGACTGAATCTGCAAAAACGAAAAAGGTGGCCCGGTTTTGCAAAAGCTCAAAATAAGTGAATTTTTTATGCAAATTGGCCTTATTTATTAAACGTATAATATTACAGTACAAAATTCTAAATTTAAATTTTAGTTATATTTAATTTTTTCTGATAAGTTTAATAAGTTAATTGCATCGTAATACACTATATTTTAGTATTATTTTTATTTACTATATTATAGTATAACTTTTTTAAAAAATGCTATTATATTATTATACTTTATTAATTTTTATGCTATTTTAAATTTAATTTTGTTTTTCTAATTTAGACTATTTTCTTTTCTCATCGATATCACTAAACTTTTTTTTTGGTCAATCTCTATTTTATTGCCAATAAATTTATTATTTAAATGAAATCAACAATTTTAAAGGTGCTGATTAAATAGTAAAAAAGATATAAAATAACTTTTTGTGATTGACTTGTTAAAAGTTTTATCAAATTATTTATTATTATTTTTATATATTTTAATATTTTTATGTCAAAATAAATTAAATATATATTCTCATATTTTTAACCAATATTTTTTAATAATTTTTATATAAAATTATATATTCAATACTTGCAGTGTAGGAATTTAAAAAAGAATCATTGCGCGTGATTTCTTTGGAAAAAATATAATACAATATGAAAAGTAAAAAATATTATAAAGCACAATACAGTATAATCTAATTAAGCGTAATTTAAATTATATTTTGGACTTAAAAATCTAAAGTTTAAGTGGCTTTTTTTTTTTAAAAAAAATTCTTTTTATAATGCATAAAATGTTAGGGGTGAAAGCCATTTAAGAATACAGACAAATTTTTGACAAACCATATTTTCATCTATGTATTTTTTCAAAAGCGAATTCGGATTTGAAAATGTATTAGATGCTAAGTTTTTATTACTATATTCGCTTAAAACAAATTAGAATTCAGATATGAGCTCAATTTATATTCAAATATTTTTCAGATAATAATATATATATATATATATATGATTAATTTCATACAGGTCCCTACAAACATGATGAATAGCAGATATATTCCTGCAAAACTCAACTTTCATAAATTGTTCCTGCAAAAGTCCTAATGTATCCAGATACGTCTCTCTGGTCAAAATCTGTTAGAGAACTGTTAATTTTTTAACTGTAGTATGCCTGGAGTTCAGCATTTGAGGCTTATCGATACATCTGAAGAGTGTCGGGACAAGTCCGAGTCATGTTGGCGCGAAATAGATATCAATTGGACTCAGCGGGACGCGAGAGCAGGAAATTAGCATTGAAATCTGCAAATTACAGCATTCCAGCATTTAGTATCGGTATCACCCAGGGGCGTATTGGTACCATGTATATTTTTCTGCGCAAACTGCTCTTGGGTTGAAAATTCTGCTGCGTGGTACCGGTACAACATTGACTTGGTACCGATACTTCAGGATAGGTGAGGGGCTGTTTGGTCTTTTGGCTGCCTCGTTGTCTTCCCCCTCACCTACTCTCCTTCTTATACCTGTAGAGAGGTAGAGATGAGGGTTTTTGCTGTGCTCTCTCTCTCTCTAGTGCTTGGCCGTACGCAAGGATGAGGGGGAGGAATCGGGTGGTGCTGGAGCGACGTCGACGTTGCGCCGCGGTGCCGTTCGAGCGTGCGTTCGTCGTGGTTGCGCCGTTGGGGGGCCGGGCAAGCGTGTGATTCCGCTTCTATCAACTTTTTGCCGAATTTGGAGTACCTTTCGAGGTGGGTCAAAGTGATGCTTACCGGATTTCGTTTAGCATATTGTTTAGCTCGATTCTTAGATTTGTATGTTATTGATCTTGATTGGAGCTTAAAATACTAGCTAAATTATACATGTTGGACTTGATTTTAACTTAGGAGAAAACTGACGTTTCTACACTGTCATATGTTAAAACTACCAGATTTAGCTGTAGGAGCCGTAGTTTGTTTGTATCGCCGCAGTTTGTGAGCGGTAGATACCCAGAATAGTGTAGAATATATTTACGCTCATGCTGAGGTGCCAAGTATATTTTTACAGTAGTGTTTAGGCTGTTCCGAATTGTCAGGTGCCGTTGAAATTGACGGTGGACCCAGATTGCTGTTTTTGCATTTGATTGTGCCGAGGGCACGTGAGTTCAGTTGTTAGACCATGTTTACTTAACTATAGCCTGTGAGAGCCTGATTGAGCTCGATAGAGACACGCTTGCATACTCGGTTGGGTAGCACACACGAGTGCCACTCCTATAACATACCGAAATCTTGGTAAGCGAATATCGAACTTTAGTCAAAATGACCAAAGTGCGGGATTGGTACGCTTCGAAAAGGCCGAAGGCGTCAAAAAGAGCAAAAGTGCATTATAGGGGATCTTCGAGAGCGTAGTGAGTGAAAATCTGCAACTGCAGGTTTTCTGCTCTCGGGGACCGGTCCCGTAAGGAGAGACCGGTCCCCGTACGCACAGCCAGCGAGAAGAGGAAAAATCGGCTAAGTCCTTAGAGCTGTGCTCTCGGGGACTGGTCCCTGCGGGGAGAGACCGGTCCTCGTGAGACCGGTCCCTCAGGGTGAGACCGGACCCATTTCGCGAAGCTGCGGGGAGTGCTCTCAGGGACCGGTCCCTAGCTAGAGAGACCGGTCCCCGTGCCCGAAAAAGGCCCAGTCTGGGCTGTGCAATGAGATGAAAGTTGAGGGGCTCATTTGCAAATATGCATTTGTGGGGTTATGTTATGAGGGATGAGAGCTCTTTTCTCTCATTCTCTCCCTCTCACACCCTCTCATATTTCTCTCTCTAGAAGGAGAAGAAGAAGGAGAAGAAGAAGGAGAAGAGCAAGGAGAAGGTGGTTTTGGTGGAGTTGAAGGTGCTAGAAGCTCTCCAACAAGAAGGAGCTTGGTGTAGCTTGGGCAAAGATGAGTTCTCTTGCAAGTAGAGCTCTAGGGTTTGGATTCTACCCTAAGTTTTGGGGCTTTCGTCTCTTTAGAGGCTTTAGAGGTACAGTTGAGGCCTTGAACACATGAAATCCATGTATTTCTCAAGTGCTCTCATGGTAGATCATTAGGGCTTAAAGTAGATGCCCTAGGGATGGTTCTAAATGCTTGATAACGGTATTAAAGAGCTTCCTAGGTGATTCTAAGCTATTATTTGCTTAGGGTTAAGATCAATTTAGGAGAAATGCCAAATGACATTGTTAGGGCTCAAAATTGGGGCTTTTGCTCTAGAATTTTTTCGAGGCAAATTGATCTCTTGGAAACCTAATTAGGGATATTCCCGACGCGTGAAACAACTTCGTTTGACGTTACGAAAATGTCTAAGTGTAGTTTGTGTATAAAGAGCCTAATTTGGCGCTAATTTTGGTTATAGGACGCGGATTCGGCGTTCGTAAAGTTCGGGAGTCATCGTGTTCCTCATCTACTACCACTCAAGGTAGGGGGTGCACACCGGAATCATCGGATTTCCTATTATGTCTATTTTCATCTTTATTGAGTATATATGTATAGTAGCCTTCATGCATCATAGAGTTATGTACATGTGAACTTTGGTATACTTTCAATGAAATGTTTCTAACGTAGATGAACATAGAGAAAGGTAGAACCATAAAGGATATGTATGTTAGAACCCTAGAGATATATGAATGTGAGACTTGGACTTGGACAATAGTAAACAAAGGTGACAATAACAATAGAGACATAATTGGCATCAAGAAACTGGTTGTTAAACATAGTTTAACCATAGTAGCATTGGAACAAGTTTACATAGAGAGTGATATGATTAAATAGGTAGAAACCTATTATGACAGTGGCATTGTGACAAGTGACTATATATCCTCAAGTTGGAGATTTGATCGATACTCATGATAAGTCTTGGCTTGATGGTGGTAGCTCCCCCTCAAGCGGTGCGTTCCGGAATTGTCACCACGGGGAGCGCGGTCCCCGAAGACGGTCCTTCCGATCTTGTAGTGCTTAGAGCCTCCCCGAATAAAGAAATTTTGGGTTGTGAGTTATTGGGGCTAACAAGGTTAACCAGTAAAATTGGGTAAAAGCCAAAGTAAAGTAAAGAACAAGCATGCATGCATATCTACTGCTTTGATATATTGATATCTCTACTGACAGCTTTCTTGCAGGCATAGTATTAGTATTAGTATGGTTATCATTCCCTTTCCTTTGATATACTTATGCCTGAATAGAACTAGTGGGTAAGTCGGCGAGGTCGGTTGCCGAACCCACTGGGAATTTCGTTGTAGTTCTCACATCACTAACCCTACAGGTCCGAGTACGAGCAGGGCGGCGGAGGACCGAGGCAAGAGTATTGCTCCATAGTTAGTGGCCACCGGAGTTTATGCATTTTAGTCATTCCCGTTTTGTTCATGTATCAACTTTCTTTTGTTGATTCAAAATTGTAAAGTTGTAAACAATCATGTATGTTGGGAGAATGATTAAGATGTAAATAATTGTGAGTGAAAGGCAAAAGAATGTAATAGTTTTATTTGGCTAGTTTTTGGTTTAAATGTAATCAAATATTATGTTTGGTTGTATGTGTAGCTTAGAGCTTTCGCTTCATTTGTTGCTTGCCCTCGTGCAAGCCTTGTATAATTGCAAATTTCTTGTTGATTGCCTCATTATATATGTTGTTAGAGCCTTGGGCGGACAGGGGAGGCTCTGTCCGTTCGGCGTCTGTTGACGTGACCCGAACCCGACCCAAATTGTCCTGGTTGGACTTGCTCTCTTTGATGACCTGGTTTGGTGTCAGTTAGTGTAGTTTCGACAGGCGGTACGTGTGTGTTCACAGTCCCTAGTGAGATTGGGTCAGGATTTACATTTTCTACAGATTGTTGTGTTAGAGCATGATAGTATAGTAGCATTTAGCTATAGATTTGTTCCAACTTTTCTTACTATCCCTGCTTACTTCTGTAGACTTAGTGGGTCAGCCCTTGAGGTCGGTAGCGATACCTACTAAGGACTACTTCTTTTTGCAATAGTTCTCACACCCAGTGTTGAAACCTTTTGCAGAGCCATCTTCTTCGGCTGCTGTTGCTGCTGAGTCTGATCGTGGAAAGGGCGTGGCGAGTTAGAGCCCTTCCTAACGAGCTGCAGAGTTAAAGGAGTACCAGCTAAAGGTAGTTGTAGTTTTTGGGTTATTATATATACTGATGCTTGTATTTTGCTCGAGCGAGTATTTTATTTCCTGGATGCGATGTATGTATAGTGAACCTCTGATATTATATATATTTTATTTCGGTAGCTCTATACTACTGGTTATAGTGTTGTATGATTACAGGTACAGGTACAGCTATCGCTTCGTATACAGAAAAAATTTCTTTGTATACGGCGGATTTGTCGGCGTGCCTGGGAAAACGAGTAATCTGGGGCGTGACATTAACAGTACACTTGTGAAATGACAATTTTGCACTCACAAATATGTCCCTCCAAAAATACTCTCTCTTTCTCCTTCTCTTCCTCTTCGGGTCACCGGAGCGGATGGCGGCGACGGCGGATCATCGACGACGACAAAGAAGAAGAAGGGGGAGAAGAGGAGGATACGAAGAAGAAGAAAAAGGAGGCGGCGGAGGTCGAAGGAGCTCGGAGG
This sequence comes from Ananas comosus, assembly GCF_001540865.1. Lineage (NCBI taxonomy): Eukaryota > Viridiplantae > Streptophyta > Magnoliopsida > Poales > Bromeliaceae > Ananas > Ananas comosus. The sequence goes on from NC_033626.1 coordinate 1,853,036, forward strand.
CGAGGGTGTTTGCGGCGAGGTCGGGGTCGAGTTCGTCGGCGACGAAGAAGAGGGAAAAGGAAGAGAAAGAAGAAGAAGAAGGGAGAAGAGGAAGAGGGAGAGAAAGAGAGAAGAGAAAGAGGAAGAGGGAGAGGGTTCGCCGCCGCGGCGAGGTCAAGGTCGGCTAGGTCGGGGTCGGGTTCGCCGGCGACGAAGAAGAGGAAAGAGAAAGAGGGAGAGGAAGAAGAAGGGGGAAGAGGAAAATGGAGAGGAAGAGGGAAGAGGAAGAGGAAGAGGGAGAGGGTTCGCCGCTGCAACAAGGTCGGGGTCGGGTTCGCCGGCGACGAAGAAGAGGGAAGAGGAAGAGGGAGGGGAAGAAGAAAGGGGTAAAATTGTAAATTCACCTTATAATTAACTATGGTTAAGTATTTTAACTGTGGTTAACGAAATTTCTCTAACAGAAACTAACGGCAGGGACATATCTGCATACATTAGGACTTTTGTAGGAACAACTTATGAAAGTTGAGTTTTGTAGGAATATATCTGCAATTCACCATATTTATAGGGACGTGTATATAATTAACCCATATATATATATATATATATATACACACTAATATGTATAAATGTAAAATAAAATTAATATGAATAAGACACATAATGTAATTAAAAATTTACAATCATAATCAAATTTTATATATCTATATTTTATTCAATAAAATTTAATATTTTAATAAAAATAAATGTAATTTTAATGTGCGGTAGAAAATTATTTTATCTTCGTACAATATGTATATTTGCATCTCTATTGAATAAGGTCGCATTTTTTACAAATCCACATATATATTATTTATTTTTTAAATATAAATTTTAATATAAATATTTGTCGACTACTAAATTTTTATATCAATCAAATAGAGTTTTGAATTTGATCGAAATTCATTCCAACCAATTTAGAACCCGTTTGGTTTAGATTTTGAAAAAGTGATATTTGTAGAATTAATTTTAATTTAGAAAATTAATTTTGATTAAAAGCTAAAGAGTGTTTGGCTAAGTTTAAACGAAAAATAATTTTTCTGAAATGATTTTGTAAAATTGTTTGGCAAAAAATTTTAGGGCTTTTTTATAAAATAACTCTGTAGAAATTTGAAATTGGCAAAATGACTCTGCCAAAATTTTATTTGTAAAACTAACCCTCCTTTCGCCACATGAGCACCACGTCAGATATTTCTCACAAAGACGGTGAATCGTTCACCGTCTTGTGGGGATTTGCTGTGAAGGTGATGAACCATTCACCGCCTTCTCAAGGGCACAAGAAAGGCGGGAATTTGCTGTGAAGACGGTGAATGGTTCACGCCTTCAGAAGGCGGTGAATGGTTCACCGCTTTTTCAAGGGCACAGAAGATGTTGAATTGTAAGGGTGCAGTTGGAAAGGCGGCCTTGCAAAAAAAAGTGGGAGGAGTTTTGCACTAAAGCGTGCCGTTACGTCCCTGGCACGGTACGGCAGGTGAATGGTTCACCGCATTCGGAATGCGGTGAACCATTCACCGCCTTCACAACAGAATTATAAAGAGGGTGAACGATTCACCGTCTTTATGAGAAATATCTGACGTGGCACCCACATGGCGAAAGGATAATTAGTTTTATAAATAAAATTTTGGCAGGATCATTTTACCAATTTCAAATTTCTACTGGATCATTTTATAAAAAAGCCCAAATTTTACTGTTTAAAAATAATAATAATTTTTTACTGAATTTTATTTAAAAAATTTGAATTTGAATTTAAGATTCTCTCCCAGGTAAATGCTGTTACTCGTTTTCACGCAAACCCAAGCCATATCCCGGTGCCAACGTGTGGACCCCACAAAGTGGGCCCCATTATCCATAACCTTGGGAAACGTGCCCCCAAAATCTAATTCAATTTATTGCTCTCTTTCCAATAATTTTGGGTAAATTGCAGCGCTAGCCCCTGAACTTCAAGTTAATTTCATTTCGGTACTCTTGGTTTGGGATAAATTACACTTTATAATTTTATCGGTAAATTTTAATTTATTATAATTTCTAGCTCAAACTTTTTAAATTATTATAATTAAGTCCTATAATTTAATTTAGTTAGCTAAATATCAATGCACTATTAATATAGAAGTGTAGTATATTAATTATTATCGTATCATTAATCACAATATTTTTATATCACTGTTTATATAAATAATTTACCAATATTTAGTCAACTAAATTGGATCGTGGGACTTAATTGCAGTGATTCGAGTTTAAAATTATAACAAATTAAAATTTAAAAACCAAAAATATAATTTACCAAACTTTTACTAAAATTTTAATTTAGTTTTAAATATTTAACAATATTTTATTTTAATACTTTAAAGCAAATATTATTGTAAGTAATACTACTTGTGTATCTTAAAGTGAGTTTAAATATTTTTATACCAAACTTATCGATATTTCATCATTTTTGGATGAATTGGTGTAAAATTTACGTCTTATTTTTTAATGTACAATTAGCATTTCTCTATTACTATTTACAAATAGTTTATCTATAAATTTTATATTATAAAAATTTTAATTTTTTATCTATCTCGTACTTACAATTTGACGATCTAATTTTTACACAATTTTTTTTTTAACATAATAAGTGTTACGTTGAAATATCAGATAAAAAAAGTTAATTAATTTATCGTAACTACATGGAAGTTAATTAACCCATTAATAAAAATAAAAAAATCAAAATCAAAAATCAAAATCAAAATCAAAATCTAAAATTACAATAAATTTTGATTTTTGGGTTCAGGGACCATAGCGTGAAAGTTAAATGTTTGAGGACGAAAATAAAATTTGGCCGAAAGTGCGCAATTGACTCTTTTCATATTGCACTAGAAAAGAAGAAAAAGTCCCCAAAAATAGGAGAAAATAGGAAAGAAAAAAAGAAAAAAAAAATCTCACGAATCGATTCAAAAAAAAAAAATCAAAAATAGGAGAAAATAGGAAAGAAAATATATCGCTTTCACAAAAAGCACAAGTAAATTACGATCTCTTCGTATTCTTATTCCTCACGTTTTTTTTTTTTTTTTTTTTTTTTTTTTTTTTTTTTTTTACTTAAGAAGGGTTCATATTTTGTAATTTTTTTAATTTTTTTAATTTTTTGATTTTTAAATTGCGTGGGGATTGAAATTAGGGTTTTAGGGATCGCGGCGCGGCAATGGATTTGGAGTCGGTGAGGGGGAAGAAGCGGTGGGCGTGGGGTGATCCGTACGGGATCGTGACCAAGGAGGAGCTCGACACCAACAATGGCGGCGGCGGCGGCGGCGGCGGAGGCGCCGTGGAGATCGGGATTCGCCTCCCCGATGTCGGCGGCGCGATCAAGGTCGTTTGCCTCATCTGAGGCTTAAATTTTTTTTTTTTCCTAATTTTTGGTTGATTTTTTGTGGTCATTATAGTGGATTTTTCTATTTTGTTGTTTTTTTGGGGGGTCACTGTGATGGATTTTCATTTTTTTTATTGATTTTTTGGAGTCATTATAGTGGATTTTGATCTAAGTTTACTTTTTTTAGTCGATTTATTTTTTTCTAAAGTCCGATTTTTCCCCTTTTTTTGTTGATTTTTGTGTCATAATAGTGGATTTTAATCTAAGTTCAATTTTTTTTTCCCCTTTTTTGTTGACTTTTGGGGTTATTATTGTGGATTTTGATCTAAGTCCACTTTTTCCTTTGTTGGTTGATTTTTATCCAAATCCAATTTTTTCCCCTTGTTTTGTTGAATTTTGTGGTCACTATAGTAGATTTTTAGTAGTAAAAATGAAAGCTTTTTGGGAGGGTTTATCTCTTTTTTTTTCTTTTTTTTTTTTTCTTTTGTGACCATTATATTTGGTTTCAGTAGTAAAGTTGAGATCATTATAGTTTTTCTCTGTGTCCTTTTGTTTTTCCAATTTTTTTTGCTCAATAGCTTTGTGTCTAATGCTCTGATGTTTGATCCATTTTGTGCCCATAATTACTTGTTAGTTGCATTAAAGTTGGATATTTTTGCTTTTTTTTCTTAAAAAAAAAGCAAAAATATTTTCTTCTGTTAGATCCAAAATCATAAATATGGGTTTTGCTCTTTTTGTGGATTCATTCTTTTTTTCCATGCAATACATGTCTCATAGTAGTTTAGGAAGTTGATGTGTTTGTTGATGCCCTAAAACATCTATGGACTCTATTTCGTGCTCACCATATTTTTCCTCAGTGATAAAATTGTGTGAATTCCTCCAAATATTTGATCTGATCAGAATCATTGTGCATGGTATAACACTGTTGCAATGAGGTTAATGCGATGCAAGTACGATTTTCTTTACTTCTTAACCCTTTGCGGGCGCTGGAGAGTGTTTCGAAGTATCACACTCATTTTTTGTCATGAAAAGTTGCGTAAATTCCATTTTGCATGTTGTGTTTCTGTTGTCAATGTGGTACATTTGTTGTTTTTGTAGCACTCTTTTTACATTTTTTTTTTGACCTTCACCAATGTATAAGCTTCAAGAATGATATTGTGTGCCTTTTTCTGATATTTCTGGTTTAGTTTCTTAGGTTGTTGCAATTGCATGGATAGCAATAATTTGCATAATCCTTTTTCAGGAAACTTTGTTTATTAGCATTAATATGTGAGGCAATATCATGCATGCCTCTGGACGTATTGTCCGATGCCTAGTTTCATGTACATTATAATAATAATGTACGGCATTGTCAAGTTTCAAAATTTTCAATTCACGAATTCTTTCTAGAACGTTTGGGGTGTGTTTCATTTGGGTCTTTGACATGTGAACTCAACTGAACTAAGTGAGATCGGTCAGCTATTTTAATACTTGTCTGGATCCGGAAAGGAACTTTGTGGGAAATGATAGGTTGTTTTGTATATCTTGTTTTGAAAATGAGAAGCGCTTTGTATATGACAATTTGTCGTCTCTTTGTTTTGTCGTGACGCTTTCCACTGCCTAAATGAACTTGTGGAGGGCTGGACATTACCACAGTGGCGTAAATCATGAAAATAATGTAATAGCTGTTCTGCTTTTGAGCCTTGTACGGTTGATGGAAATCCCAACAGCTTGATTTTAATTCGGAACAAAAATTCTCAGGACACCTAAAACCTCATTTGGAGAGGTTTCTCGATTCTCGCATGCGTCGTTTATTGACTTTGAGATGTGCTCTAGGTCCTAACCAGCCCCATATAGTAAGAAAAACTTTGCAGGGCGACAACAAGCTATTTCTTTCTGTACTAACTCTATTTTGGTTATCATGATTATGCGTTGCCTCCTACTTTGCACAATCGTATTATTCTTGAACATCATCCTTGCCAAATTGGAAATCTAAATTTGCAAAGTGAAAGCTAGCATTTCTTGTTCTGCGTGTTGTTTTCTTCTAGCAATGGCAAAATGAAATACAAGACCCTTTTAACGTCTTTTGAACTATTATTGCCTATATCTGTTCAAGTCATACGCAACATATCTGAGGAACATAACATGTTACATTACAAGACATCATGCACATTGTTGTTAAACTAGAGATACTTCCTTCAGTGATTTCTTTGATTTATATATGGTTTTGAATTAGATCCTATTCGCAATTTTGTCTAATACCATAATAGGAGGTCCAATTCACTGGTTGTTTATATGCAATGTAATTGGAATTAGTTTTAGCGGCAGCAACAGTTTTTGTACCGTTTGTGATGGATGTTATGCTCCATTTGTTGCAGAACTTGTTTAGGAGTAGAGAAGTGGTGGAGTTTGTGAGCGGGGCATTAGCGGGTGCAATGACAAAAGCAGTTCTTGCGCCCCTGGAAACTATTAGGTGAACCCCTCTTAATTTTCTTCGGTTCTGATATTTTGATTCCATATATATATATATATATGTATAAAATTTGCTTCCGTGTTCTCTTTGTTAGAAGGTCGGACACTTTAATAAGTTTGTCTTAAGTGGTAATACATGCGCCTATCAGGCTTCTTTGCTTTCTCGATGCACTTCTAAATAACCAGCTAGAAGTTATGCTATTAAACTTTTTTTCCTTCTTTTTTAAGATGATTTAAAGCAAATATTTGCGCTGTAGTGACTGCACTTTATCAACTTTGTGTTGGGATGCTACTTTATTGCAGGACAAGAATGGTAGTAGGCGTTGGGTCGAAACACATAGCAGGTAGTTTTGTAGAGATCATCGAAGAGAACGGGTGGCAAGGGCTTTGGGCCGGAAACGGTGTCAACATGCTCCGAATAATCCCAAGTCAGGCGATTGAGCTCGGCACTTTTGAATGTGTCAAGCGAGCCGTAGCATCGGCCCAAGAGAGTTGGAAAGAGAACGGACGCCCACATTTTCAGATTGGTCATTTCAATTTAGATTTATCCTTTTCATGGGTTTCTCCCGTGGCTGTTGGTGGAGCAGCTGCTGGTATTGTGAGCACTCTCATGTGTCATCCTCTCGAGGTTCTCAAGGTAAGAGACATGTTGAATTGCTCTCTAGTTTTTTATTATATCCCTAATATTACATGCTGCCTTGAAATCATTCTGATTACTTGTACTCTAGCTAGTATTTTATACTTGAAATATGTGGATCTTATTGTCCCTTTCTCCTATATTTGAACAGTAGTTCTGTTTAAACTTTGGCGCATAGAGTTAATGTTATGATCATATCTTCAAAGTTGAAAGTTTTTTGTGTAATTTGCTTATGATTCAGTAAAAGTATATGATGATTCTACGCAAAAAATATGACTTATTGTTTGGTCTATCTTATAATTTGCTCACTGATGGATTAAATGCCTCATCCATGATGTTTTCTATTACAGGACAGATTGACTGTAAATAAAGAGGCGTACCCCAGCATCGGCCTTGCTCTCAACAAGATATACAGGGAAGATGGTTTTACTGGCTTTTATACCGGCCTCTGTCCCACACTGATCGGCATGCTTCCGTACAGCACATGTTACTATTTCATGTACGAGAAAATCAAACATACTTACTGCCAGGCCAAAAAGAAATCGGCTTTGAATCGAGCTGAGCTTGTGGTTATCGGAGCTTTCTCAGGTAACGACTTATCTCCATATCATCCTTTTGATTAAGGAAACTTATTTCCATGAGGGTTAAAATTATAATAACCTGCTAACATTTTGCGTCTGCTAAGCCCCACCATCTAATGTTATTAAGGCTTTTGTTAGCGAGCATTTCATATGGAAATTTATGTTAATTAGATTATTTCTCAAAAGCTTTGAAGCGAAACACAAGTGAAAATTTCGACTTGTGATAACATTAGATAGGGGCATTAAACCGAGCTCAGTTCGCCAAACTGTAACTGTAGTGGATCATGTCGCAATTTGAAAATCGTTAGTCGCTTTATGATTCTGAACCTTCTGCTCATTAATCACGAATTCCTGTATCTCTTAATTAGCTGTTTCTTTTATATTTCGATAAGAAAAAAATGTATTGAGAGTTTAGTTTACCATGCAGGATTAACTGCGAGCACCATTAGCTTCCCATTGGAAGTGGCGAGAAAGAGGATGATGGTCGGGGCCCTGCAAGGACAGCGGCCGGCCCACATGGTCGCAGCGCTGTCGGAGGTCGTCAGTGAACAGGGCCTCCTGGGTCTATACCGAGGGTGGGGTGCGAGTTCTCTCAAAGTCATGCCGTCCTCGGGAATCACTTGGATGTTCTACGAGCTATGGAAAGATATTCTACTAGTAGGAAAACCTCATATTTAGCACTTCTGAGGAGAGAAGTTAATCATAAATTGCTAACTCGGTGTTTCCCGTCGTCGCGCCCTTGATATGGGGGAGATTTCTAATTTTTTTTTATCCTGCCCATACTAGAGGTTTAGGTGCGCGTAACTAGTGTTTATTCGCCATCTATTCGCGCCCGCTTATTATTAAGAGGATTGAGAAAGAGTGGGGTGTAACAGTTGGTTGTTTCAGCTTTTTCGATTCGAAATTTGCTTTCCATGGAGGAGAATTTCTCTTCTGCTGCTGCAGATGGATGTGGCAACAAGGTTTGCTTTGCTTTTTGAAAAGTTAAGGATGGATTTGGAAATCTTGTGAAATTTTATGTATTGAACTCATAATTTAGCGAATTCGCCGACTTTTCTGAGAGATATTGAGAACTTCTATCTACATATCTGTTAGTGTTTCTGTACATTTTATTAGATAATAGCTGCAGTAATAAGCTTCTATTTACATGTATATTGGGATGTGAATAGGTTAATGTAATTGTTTGCTCTCAAATTTCCAAAACCACTTTTATCTGAGAGGATGCAAAGATTACTAAAATATTGTTAATTCTTAAGCCACAATTTTTTCTCTCTTTTTTTTTTTCATATTTCTTATTTTTGTGGTGTATGATCTGATCATAAATTGAAAGTATATGTGGGGTAAAAAATTGGTAGTATTTGTGCTGTATGCAAATAGAAGATGAACAACATGCAACAATGAAATATTTCTGCCAGTTCAGGAACTAAACGAATGAAATATTATTAAAAGTTAGCTCAATTATGGAAAATTTTCTTGTAAATACCAGTTTTTTTCCTTTCTCTCGACTTTTAAAAATTTATATTTTGCCCCCCTTAAAAGTTCAAAAATATAATGAATATTTATTATATGTTAATAAATATTTCAATCCTAATCCTAATGAGATTCAGGATATTTAGGGGTTCCGTTATTCTATATATACGCCCCCGTTTTCTCCCGTAGGAACGACGGGAAAAAGAATACGATCTAATTCGAGAATCCACAAAAATCTTCCTTCTTCTCTCTCTTCTTTCTCTCTGGGATTTCCACCTACGTTTCCGGGGTTTTAGAGCGTGGACATAGGAGAGGACTCTGGTAGCCCTCTCCGATTGGCATCCGTGACGTAAGGCGATTCGTTCCGTGACGTAAGGCATACGCGTGGAAGAAGACGAGAAACGTGGGAGATCCAGAAGCATCGAGATAAGGACGATCCAAGAAGGCTTGTAAAACGAGTAACCCGATCCGATTCCGGTTCCCAGATACGTTGGCTATTCGGTTTGTAAGTTTCCACTGCCTATTATTTCAAACAATTGTGTTAACAAAGAGAGCAAAATGATCAAATTGTTCTTACATCTTATACAAGAAAAAAAATAATTTTTAATATATTTTAATTATTTTGAAAGATATTTTTAGTATAAATTATAAAAAAATGGATAGAATAGTGATGAAACCCTGAAGGAGAGGGCTAAAAATAATAATTTAAAATATTGAGGGTATAAAATGTAAGTTTTTGGAAGTTATGAAAGAAAAGTAAAAAAAGTGTGTATTTATAAAAGAATTTTTTATACTTTAGCCTTTAAAGTTTAATGATTAAAATATATTAAAGTTTAATCACACCATCATTATAAAGTTTAAATGATGGTGTGATTAACCAAAGGTGAGGAAACTGAGATATGAATTAGGAGATGGGACATCGGACATGACATGACTCCAACATAGTGGCTCGGCACCTTCTTACAAAACTAGGACGTGGACATGATGTGAACATCATTAATAAAATATAATATTTTAATATAATAATTATATATATTTATTATATATAAAATTTTTATTTTGCTAAAATATATGAACGAATGTTAATAAAATTCTTATTGATAATTCATGTATACTAAAAAAAAGAAAATTTTTATCATAGACAATTTATTTATATTGCCCAAAAAAGTTTGCATGTAAAAGCTCAATATTTATCACCTTTGATGCGCATCCGTAACGCGTTCGCATAAGACATATGAGTATCCGGCGTGGGCACGCAAGGTTTATAGAAATGTCGTGACATACAACTAGTGAATCATGACTTTGGTCTATATAAAGTACGTAGAGTTTTATTGGAGTTGGATGCGACGTTTTTGTTCAAAACTAATAAGAAATTGAGTAATTGAAATCTTAGCTGCAACAAAATATAAAAGCCAAGAATCTCATAGCAAAGAAAAAAAAAAAAAAAACAAAACAAAAAAAAAGAGTAAACTTCAAATACCACTCCTATAGTTTCGCACTTCCTCACTTTAGTAGCTTGTGGTTTAAAGTGTATCAAGTTAGTGTCCTGTGGGCTGTGATTTCATTTTTATTTTTTCGTCAGCTTTTCTGTTAATATTTCGTTAAATTATATACAAAAAAACTTCAGATATCCTACTTAAGTTTATCAAATATTCACTTAAGTGCCCTTTAGTTTAAACTTTGTCACTGATTTAACGAAAAAAAATTAGTGAAATCGATAATAAAAAGATAAAAACGAAACCACAAGATACTAAATTGATACACTTTAAACCACAGGGTACTAAAGTGAGAAAGTGTGAAACCACCGGGGTGATATTTAAAGTTTTTCTAGAAAAAAAAACAGATTAAGGATGAGAATAAAAAATAGATAAAGGTTAGGGACCAACAACACAATTAACCCCGCGAAAGGAAACAGAAATTGCGGGGTGTATTTCAAATTATCATATAGATAAGGGTGGTTCCGTACATTTTTTACCTACCTTAGTCCTTAACTTGTAATCGGAGCCCACAATAAATGGGCTTTTCGGGTAAGATCCGGCCCACTTGAAAACCCTACCCTCTCCTACTTCGACTCGCCCCTCTCTCTCTCTCTCTCTCTCATCTTCCTCGAACCCTAAAAAGCCGACTCTCGCGGCCGATCCAAAACCCTCTCTCACCGCCGTTGAATCCGAGGCTCGATCTCGGGTGCGGCTACCCCGCTCGATCCCTCGCCCTTCGCAATCTTCTCTCCTCTCGATTCAAGAAGCAGGTGAGGCTGATCTCTCGCTAAATCTATGATCAGTACTATGTTTTTACCCCTCTTTTTGGCTCGATATCTGCTTTTTCTTTGTCTTTTGGGTAATTTCTTAGATCTAATAGGTTCTTATTGTTTTTTGCATGTTTTTCTAGATCTTGTAGTTTCTTTTTGTGCTTTTGCGTATATTTCCGTGGAAAAAGCTGTTTTTGGGGGGTTTCCTGTTTATTTTCGCTCTTTTTTTATTAGTCTTTAGCTAGAAATTTTTAACTTTTAGATTGAGACTGGGAATATTTTTTTGGTAGTTTTTTGTAGTAATTTTTAATTTAGATATCTGAGAATTGCGATTAATCTGTTGGTAGCTTGACTAGTGTGATAATTCGTATTCGATAAGTTTTTTTCTCCTTTCATTCACAGAGCATGTTTTTGTTGTACATATGGATTGTTTTGTTATGATGTTTTAATAGTTATTGTTATGCAGGTCCAAATTTTTAATGTTCAACTGTGGTTATGATGTGCACAGCTGCTGTGCACTCTAGATATTTGATATTCTGAAAGATTTTCTCAGAATTTTAAGTGCTTTGAATGTCAAAATAATGTCTTGATCTCTTCTAATAGTAACAAAATATGTGCTGTGTTCATTTATATACTTTTTGTTGCGAAAGTTGGTATGGGCAAAGGTTTGTTTCCTGTCACACCCTGACATTGCAACTTGTTTTCTGTGCTTTTTAATTAAACACTTCAACCCCAGGCCTTTGAAATTTGCTATACTTTAGTCCTGATTATTGTGTTAAAAAAATATCGGTTGCAAAGTGATCTTGTAATGTGATTCATGCATTCAGTTTAGCCGCCTTTCTCATCCTTAAGGGCGTGTTTGGTTCGCCTCTTTTTCATCCTGGAATCAGAATCGAAATGGGTGAATCCGTTTGTGGGTGTTTGGTATGCGGGAGTTCCATTTCGATTCCGATGTGGAATGGGAATCCCCCAATCACCTCTTTTTCTAATCCGGCCTAGGAGTCTGGATTGAAAGTTGAATCCGGACGGAATGGATATTTATTCGGATTAAATTTATTTTTTTAATTTTTTTAATTAAAATATGAGTTTAAATTTAGAAATTAAATTTATAATTTTAAATTTTAATTTGAATTTGAATTAAAAATTAAAATTTAATCAAATATTTTGAATCTAACTTATAAATTTGAATTTAAATTAAATTTTAATTTATATAAAGTTTTATTCAAATTTTATTTAAAACTTAAATTAAATTTATGGATTCAAATTAAAATTTAAATTGTAATTTTAAGTTTGAATTTGAAAAAATCGACATTTAGTTTTTATATTTTGAATTATCCACTCAACTTCAAAGTTTAAATTTTTTAACAAAAATAGATTTAAAATTTTGACATTATTTCAAAATTTTGATGTAAATTTTTAATATTTAATTTTCAGTTTGAATTTAAATTAATATATTATAAAGATAAAGTTAGTATATTAATTTGATTACGTTTTTTATATCTATCTGAACCAAACACCGACAATGGGAATGATTTATTCCGATTCCGATTCAGGTAACGAACCAAACAGAATTAGGTAATGAGTCATTCCGATTTCGATTCCGATTCCGATTCCGATTCCGATTCCAACTTCGAACCAAATGCGCCCTAAATGTGTTGATCGATAATCCTTTTCCCTTTTCCTATACCTTACACACTACACAGTGTGGTTATTTAGAACAGAATATGGAGATGGTGGTTGTTGTTCATAAAAAGTATATTATCTGTCTGCATTACTGGTTATAGGGTGCTTTCGGTTTTACTTGTCTTGTTTTTCGTCCTAGTTTTCAGGTTAATCTGTATAGGAATCAGGTTCTCCAGAAATAATAAATTTCTTGTTTCTTCATTACTTCTTCAGTTTATTCATAATTCAGTTATAATCTTCTTGGTTGCAGACATGGCGGGATTGGCACCAGAAGGCTCCCAATTTGATGCTCGTCAATATGATGCCAAAATGAGTGAGCTGTATGACATTTAACTTCTATTATGGTGTTTTAACGTCTTGTTTCGAATGTACTTTGCATTCTTTCCTATGTTTATTTCTGTTTACCTTGCTTTCTTGTGCTAGGTTATCGACAGACGGCCAGGAGTTCTTTACAAGCTATGATGAGGTTTACGAAAGTTTTGATGATATGGGGCTCCAGGAAAATCTTCTGAGGGGCATTTATGCGTATGGTAGGACCATGAACTTTACTACCAGTCAGAGTTCTGATTTGGTGATGCTTACTTTACAGTAAGTGTATTCACGTGTAAAATACGTCTTTTATTTTTAAGGTTTTGAGAAACCTTCGGCAATTCAGCAAAGGGGAATCGTGCCCTTCTGCAAAGGGCTTGATGTTATTCAGCAAGCACAATCAGGGACTGGAAAGACTGCAACTTTTTGTTCTGGAATTTTACAACAACTTGATTATAGTCTGGTTGAATGCCAGGCTTTGGTTCTGGCTCCAACCAGAGAGCTCGCTCAGCAGATCGAGAAAGTCATGCGAGCACTTGGCGACTACTTGGGTGTGAAAGTTCACGCATGTGTTGGAGGAACAAGTGTGCGTGAGGACCAGCGGATTCTTTCAAGTGGGGTCCACGTTGTGGTGGGGACGCCAGGTCGTGTGTTTGACATGTTGAGGAGGCAGTCTCTCCGTCCTGACCACATTAAGATGTTTGTGTTGGACGAAGCTGATGAAATGCTTTCACGAGGTTTCAAGGACCAGGTCTGTTGTTTGACAATTCTCCTTTCTTATGTGCTTTTAATTTGCATTTGGTTGGGCTTCTTATATACTTTTTCAATTATTCGTATGAAGAATTCTTAGCCTGTGGAAATTAGAAATATTTTGTCTGTCAAAGTACGGAAAATTCCAAGAGAGTACTATTTGCAATTCCCGCTAGTTATCGTGTTCAGTTGTAACTTTGGACCTCCTTATTGCAAGGCTGTGATATGTTGTTTGTATATCGAATATCCTGATTTGCTTTCATGGAGAATGTTTCTGTTTCCTATTAAGCAGTAGTTAGGTACTTTGGTAGTTGACAATGACAGATGCAAGTCACCAACAGTGAAGCCTTAATACCTTAATATGGATAATTGATGATAAGAAATAAGCCATTAGTAGCAGCTATTTGGGCTTGGTTAATGGATGATAGATGTAGTATATTTGTTTGAACCAATCTTATGGCAAAAGTTTTACTTTTATTTTGAGTTTCATCTTATTCAACAGCACAGATAATGAAAATGGCCACTAGTTAAGATTGTGGTTCTAATGTTGCCGTGATTATTCTTCTTGGTGTGTTTATAATTTGTTATTGTTGATTTGTTATTGTTAATGGTAGCACATTAGTTTTCTGCTTGAATTACCATTTCATTCCTTAAGTAAAGAACATTTCAATTAGCATTTTAGTTCTCTTGATAAATATAAAATTGAATCCTTGTTCATAGGGCTCCTGCTAATTTGGATTTTGTAAGGATCAGGCTGTTAGTGTGTGGGTTGTTTATGTGACTTAAATTTCAGTCAATAGGAAACTTGGCAGAAGCTTTATTGGCACACGCTCATGTAATGGGAAGTGATATTGTCCGAGCAGTTTTTGCTAGTCATAGAATAAAAAGATCCAAATCCTCGCTAGACAATGTGTCTGCACTGTGACTATCAAAAAGAGCTCTGGTAATATCAATTTCCTTATAGTGCATGTGTTCATTGAGATTATCTTTAAAAGGATAAAATTAGCAGATGTAGCTATATATTGGAGTTCCTGAGCTAATAATAACGGTTGCTGGAAGATTATTACAAAAGCTTACGTGGAACTTTATACTAGTCTCTAAGTGATTATATTATGAGGTGTCTGTAGAAGGTTGTTACGGTTCTTATCTAAAGATTAGGAATGATGTAAAAGGTACTTCACAGTTAGGTCATTCAACTGTTTAGTGATATTAATAATTAATAATAGAGCAATTTTTTACTAGGGGTAGAGCAGATTCAATGCATGTGGTCACTTTTCTATGCTTTTGTGTCTAGGTTCAGCGAATCTATTTGCCCATAGCTAACTTGCTTTGTCAATAGTATTGCCCTTTTCATATGGAGTACTATAATGCAGATTGCCAGGGTTAAGTTATAGGGAATTGATATTGTTAGACCTCTTTTTGATAATCGCAGAGCAGATATAGTGCATTTAGTTAGGATTTAGATCTTTTTGCATTTTGAATAGCAAAAAGTGCTCTGGCAATATCAATTCCCTTAATTGTATTCCGGCAAAGTTTATGATTGCTAGAGTAGTCCAGAAAGAAATGAATGGCAAGTAGTACCTTGCTATCTATTACTCCAAATATGCCTTGTACTCGATCTGCATCACTGCTATTCAGGTTTGCCAAGTTCAGGTTGAGGGGAGCTGGATTTATGTAAGCGTGGGGTGTGAGTTTGGGGTAGAAAGTTAGTAGGATACTGATCGAGGTAGTAAGGTAAGCACTAAAAGGGGATCATATTGAAGTGGTTGATGTGTTGGAACATAGGTATGAGATTGTGTTGAAATTGACTGTACCAAATGGATTATTAGTTTGCACAATTGGCCATGCTGAGCTGATAAATCGACTCTGTAGCACTACACCACATGAGATAGATCACAGGCCAACCAAACTTTGTTATATGACACTACATCTCATTAAGTATATCCTGGTTATCATCTTTTGATTTTGAATTGCTAAATACGCTTGATCTCAGTTAGTTAAACTGATGTGCCCTTGTATGATTGGCCTGTTACCTATCCTATGTGGTATGGGCATCAGAGAGGAGACTTTCTCCTGGTTGTAGCTGATTGTTTTTTCAGATCTTTGAAAGCTGGCATTAAAGAAAAGACTCTCCTAGTAATAGCCAATTTTCACATCTTTGAAGGTCCAGGGATGAATATTGACATCATGCAGCTTTTGACACTTGTAGACAGAAGAAAGGAAATGTTCAAGTACTCGAGAACATGTGAATTTATTAGTTTAAGTTGAATTGCGTACCAATAGTCCAGAGTTAGCATCTTTATTTCTATACGTCTCTTGACTCTCAAGCATACTAGTAGTATGAGTAAACTCAGTTGAGAGGTGAAGATAAAGTTTACTCTAAACATTCTCTAACAGATAAAAAAGATAAAGCAGAGTCTGTAAAGAAGGTTATATAAGAATTTAAACAGACTTAGTAATTCTGGTAAAGGACATCTTAGTGACGCATGATCTGCACTAAGGCAAACATGTACAACCATCCGGCCAACTGGTCGAAGCTGTACTGTTGACAGGCCATCTTTATCATCCAACTCTGATCTTTGTAAAGTTTCCAATGTGATGAACCTAATTTATTCTTCTAATTTACAATATGCATTGATATTTTGGATGTCTATAATATCGTATATTAGGATTGGTGATGAGGCAGATAATATGAACTGAGAGTAGATAACTAGGTATTATCAAAACTGAACTTCTTGGTCATGTTTAGGAGTAGAAATATGTTGTTTCCTGCAGTTGGAACAATATAAGATTCATTGTGTTGCCGTGTGGATGTACTTATAAACAGAGAATCCAGTCTTGTTTGACCGGAAAATGGGTTTCAACGGCCCCGTGGAATGATCAATCTGATCGAAAATTCAATCTCAGTTCTTGTTTAGATTGTAAATATCTCACCCCACGATATCATATTTGTTGCCAGTTACTTAGAAACTCCTGGAAATTTGGTTCTGGTTGTATTTTGATCCAGGATATTATACTTGGTAACTTTAGCAGATTCAGATTCAGATCTTATATAATGATCCAACAAGAAAAACAAATCTAATCATTCTTTTCAGTACATACAGTTCTTACATTCCCAAACGTACTGCAAAAATGATGTAGCTTGTATCCCTCGGGTTAAGTTGGCATTGTTTCAATTCTTGCCATATGGGCTTTCCTTATATAACAATAATTTTTTTTGCCATTGCAGATTTACGACATCTTCCAGCTACTTCCCTCCAAGATTCAGGTGGGAGTGTTTTCTGCCACTATGCCACCTGAAGCCCTGGAAATCACCCGCAAGTTCATGAACAAGCCCGTTCGCATCCTTGTGAAGCGTGACGAGCTCACCCTTGAGGGAATCAAGCAGTTCTACGTCAACGTAGAGAAAGAAGAATGGAAACTCGAAACCCTGTGCGACCTTTATGAAACCCTAGCCATCACCCAGAGTGTCATCTTCGTCAACACCCGCCGCAAGGTCGACTGGCTCACCGACAAGATGCGCAGCCGCGACCACACCGTCTCCGCCACCCACGGTGACATGGACCAGAATACCCGGGACATCATCATGCGTGAATTTAGATCGGGCTCTTCTCGCGTGTTGATCACTACCGATCTTCTTGCCAGGGGTATCGACGTCCAGCAGGTCTCCCTCGTGATAAATTACGATTTGCCCACCCAGCCTGAGAACTATCTGCACCGTATTGGACGAAGCGGTAGGTTTGGGAGGAAGGGTGTGGCAATAAACTTCGTGACTCGCGATGACGAGCGGATGCTGTTTGATATCCAGAGGTTTTACAACGTGGTGATCGAGGAGCTGCCATCCAATGTCGCTGACCTCCTCTGAGGAGTCATCTTTCCTTTCACCAAGTCCAGGTACTCTGTGTTTAACTTATTTAGGTCTGCTTTTTGTTCTTCGTTTAAAATTGAAGCCACCTCTCCTTTTGGCATTATCGTTTTAAGGGTTGAATCTATGTAATGTTTTTTTAGTGGGAGTCAATTGTTTTATGCGATGTTTGGAAATTTTTGTAGCAGTCATATTATTAGATTGTGCTGTTTCTCGCCGTGCTTTCCATTTTTCTCTTCCTCATTCCTGCTTAACATTTTGACTGCACATATTGTGAAAGCCCATCAGCTGAATTGCCCTACCGAGATCAATTCAGTAGGGCTAATAGAAAGAATTTAAGTGCCGTGCCATGTGATTGTGTGTTTGCCGATAAGGAAAAAAAAAAAAAAACTGTGTACTGAGACATGAAGGCATAAAATATTTATTTATTTTTGACATTAACATATTCTAGTTGTTAATTATATATCTTTATCAATGTTTTTTTGCACTTTGTTGAGATTTTATTGGTTAATTTTGAAGAAAATGGAGTTTTAAGTCATGCCATTGGTACGGAGGTAGTATGGCACAATGTGATATGATGGGCACAGTCCATGCTGATGGATACTTCAAAATTTAGGTCAACAGTTTTTCCCTGACCTGTCGCGGGAGTACCGAGATCGATTTTGCTTCGGATGCATTTGGTTTTTTGCAGTTGAAAACTGGACGAAACCAATGTATTAAACCGACAAGCAGATCTACAAAGCTGGCCTACAGAAACTGAAGGTACCTATGACGAGGGCTATATCCCAGTTAGGTAGGACACCAATTTTTTTTTTAGGGAGCTTATTTTGCAATGAACATAATTTATCTTATTGAAATGTCTTACTCCATAGATTCGAGAGAACAATAAAGTGACAAATATTTGGTTTGGTTTGATTTTGGCGTGGGCTTGAGGCGCGCATAGGGGTGGAACTGGGCTCGGGCCTAAAGAAGGCCTGAAAGCCCGAAAAAGCTTGGGTTTGGGCTAGGTTTAAATTTTAAGCTTGAAAAAATTTTGAGGCTATTTAGACATGTCCAAGCTCGGCCTGGGTTCGATCCGAAAGTTCGACACATTAGTTATCAAAATAAGATATGTAGTTATAAATATATAAATATATTTATTCTTTTGATATAATGTAGTATGTATAGTATATAGTGTTATTAAGGATATATATTAATATATATGAGGGTATGTTTTATATATATATATATATATATATATATATATATATATAAAAGTAAATTTAGTTTCTATATGTGGATATATTACAAATAATATTATTATATACAATTATACATATATATTAGTAACTATATATAATACATTTAATTATAGATAGTTATATACATATAACTTAATATTATATGTAATATATATTATTGAGTTGAGCTAGAATACTCTCAGAAGCACCATGTAATGTGGTGCTTTTGAGTTTTTAGCCCTTGGATGGAGAGATTAGGGTTGTGATAATGGTGGTAGGTGAATAGAATTTGATCCAAAGGCCTTAGTAATCAAGGAGTAGATCTAATGGCTAGAAACTTAGATCTAATGGCTTCTAAAAGTATTCTAGCTCAATTATATATATATATATATATATAATATATATATATATATATATATAGAGAGAGAGAGAGAGAGAGAGAGAGAGAGAGAGAGAGAGAGAGGCTACTATGCTTCTTAAAGTACAGAGCATTTCGTGCTTTCAGGTCGTTTTTGATGTTGCGACTTTCGAATCGCCGATCTGCTCCGTTAAACTTGATCTAGAGTATTTGAAGTATTTAGAAAATAAATTTTACAATTTTTTGATATCATTTGCCTAGTGAACTAAGGGGTTCAAAATCAACGGCTGAAAATAAAAATCTTATAAAACGTGACAATATGACATTAAAATTTTAGATCAAAGATATTGATCTTATTTATATAGTATAAAGAATTTTCTATCAAAATTTTACGTGATTTAGATATTTTTACACCGTTAAACTTGCAAACGGCTCATCACGGCCATTAAAATTATTAATTTTGAGTCCATTCGATCACTAGGCAAATGATATCGAAAAATCAAAAAATTTATTTTCTAAGTACTTAAAATACTCTAGATCAAGTTTAACGGAGCTGATCAACGATTCAAAAGTCACAACATCGAAAACGACCTGGAAGCACGGGAGGCTCCGTGCTTCTAGAAGCATAGTAGCCTCTCTCTCTCTCTCTCTCTCTCTCTCTCTCTCTCTCTCTCTCTATATATATATAGTGAGTCTGGTATGCTTATGGAAGCACGGAGCGTTCCGTGCTTCCACTTTGTTTTCGATGTTCGGACTTTCGAATCGACGATCGGCTCCGTTAGACTTGATCTAGAGTATTTGAAGTATTTTGAAAATAAATTTTGCGATTTTTCGATATCATTTGCCTAGTGATCGAAGTGGCTCAAAATCAAGAGCCCAATATTAATATTGGGTCTGGGCCTGGGCTGCGCCTTAATTATTTAAATAATTTTGGTACAAGTTCGATCCAGAGCCCAATATTAATTTTGGGTCGGGCTTGGCCATAGTATGACCCGACCCAAGCCGAGGCTAGTTCCATCCTCAGGTGCTGCAAGGCGCGGGCCTCAGCGCCTCAACAATACCAAGGCGCAACGCTATTGTTGAGACGCGCCCCTTAGGCGCGCCTCATAATATTTAAGTTAAAATTATTTTGGATTCAAGTATTTGGGTTCTCAGATTTTGAATTTGATTCTTATATTATAACCCATTAAGTTAAAAAATTCTAAAAGTAACCGAATGAAACCCTAAAGAAAACCAGCTGCCCGCCCCCTCTCCCTCTCGTGTTCTTCCATATCCTCTCTCTGTCGAGCGTCCAACAACAGCAGCGCTAGCAGCAGGAACACGGGCTAGATTTGCTGGGTTTAATAAACCTAGCCATCATACACGGTTTACACTATCAATAAAAGGAAAAGGAAATAGAAAAGAAAAAGTAAATTTAAAAGGAAATGATAAGATGTCGTCATTTTGACTACATTTATCCATTGATGAAAAGCCAGATTGGATTGATTTTAGGAATATAGAAGAAAAAGAGAATATTAGGTATGAAAAATCTGAAGAAGAAGATTATAGCGATGTAAGCAATGAGGATGAGGATGATACTTAAAGAACGACCAAATGAGAGCATAGACGCCACAATCACTTTTAAAAATATATATATTTTTTAATTTGAGAAAGTATATGTATGCGTTTTTTTTTATGGTTATATTATTTTTGTATGGTTATTTGGAGTTTTTTTAATGTAAATGTGCCCCTCGCCTTCCCGAGGCGTGTGCTTCACGGTACGTCTCGCTTTTAGGCTTTAGGAAAGCTTTGCGTCTCACGTTTTTTCAAACGATGTTGTCGTGTAATATTTAATTTCTCATTAAAACATTCCATCTTTGTTCTCACAGTAGTGGTGTTTTAAGTGTTGGTGTTGAGGCATGTGAGATGATGCTGAGTAAAAGATTCGCTTTCTTTTCTCTCATGTTGGGTTCAGACTTTAGAATGGATTGGCTTTTGGAAAGATTTTTTTTTTTTTTTTTTTTTTTTTTTTTTTTTTTTTTGAGAGAGAGAGAGAGAGAGAGAGAGAGATATGACATGCTGGGTTCAAATTTGAAACCTTTGGGTATTAACCATCACATCCTCATGTTCGAATTTGGGATCTCTAATATCAGCCAAATTCTTTGCCATTTGCATCGAGATGTTCATGAATAAAAAATTTTAGGGCTTTTTTTGCAAATAGTTCTCTGACAATTTTTTTTTTTAAATTGGTCATGTCAAAAATTTATTTGCAAAAATGGCTCCGGCCCCGCCCCGCAAGTGCCACATCAGCGCCACGCGGGCGGGGCTAAGCCGGGTGTTTAAGTTGAACACGGTGAATCATTCACCGTGTTCAATAAAAGATTTTTGTATTGGACACGGTAAATGGTTCACCGTGTCCAATACAAAATGGCTAAGTGCGAGATATTTGTATTGGACACGGTGAATCATTTACCGTATCCAATACAAATAATTGGACACGGTGAATGGTTCACCGTGTCCAATACAAATACCCACAACTTAGCCATTTTTTGCTAAGTTGGAGGTATTTGTATTGGGCACGGTGAATTATTCACCGTGTTCAATACAAAAATCTTGTATTGAACACGGTGAATGGTTCACCGTGTTCAATTTAAACACCTGGCCCCCTGCCCGCGTGGCGCTGATGTGGCGCCTGCGTGGCAGGGACGGGACCATTTTTGCAATTTCAAATTTAATAAGGCTATTTTTATAATAAAAATTTCTCAGGGGCTATTTGCCAAAAAAAACCCAAAATTTTATTGAGACCATGTGTGTTGTAATATTGTCATCGTCAACTACAGGCAGCACCTAATGCTCAAAGTAGTGATAAATAGTAGTAGAGACGTCCATGTATTAGGTTGAATATAGGTAGTTAATATACTGTATCCACATCCTAAGAAGAAATTAGTAGAGAAAGAAAATATATGTTCTACTCATTCAGCTTCAGGACAGGTCCGAGTTCGGATACTCGAGTTACTAATGTATCTATCGGATAAGCTACTCTGGATAGTCACTATCCGTATACTATCCGCTTAAGATCGGATACGAGTTGGGCACTAGTTGGGTCTAGATGGGGTACCGTAGCGAATTCATAGTGCAATAGGTTCAAAATAAAATTACAAAATTTGAATAGTTACACATATTTTAATTACTCTAAAATATGCACAATCATTATCCTAAACACATATAACAATCAACAATATAATAGTTAAAATTATATTGACAAGTCCAAACACATCTATCTATTTATCTATCTACACTTTTTATACCTCTATACCTTTATCTATACATTATTTTTTTTAAATTTGCCACATGGCAATATTTCCTTCATTGTTGGGTGTGGTCTCCATCCCGAATCGGCTCAAGTTCTCTAAATATTTTTCTCTTTTTTTGCTTGAACTAAACCAATCATTATTGATTGTAGGCACGCCCGAGGTTCAGGTCCTCTATATATTTTTCTCTTTTTTTGCTTGAACCAAACCGAATTTTTTTTCTTTCTTTTTTTTTTGAACTTAATCGGATCACACATCTGCATTGGGTTGAACTATTCTTCTTTCTCTTTCTTTGGCTGTTACCTTCCTTCAGATAAATTTCACTTCTTATCGTCGCTTCTTCCATCTCTTTTCTATTCCTTTGTCGCCATTTTCTTTTTTTTTTTCTAATTATCTATCCGTCGCATCGCAAGGATTACAACCCTAGTGTAACATAATTGTACAAAATATATACAGCAAATAACGTAAATATACGATAAGTCCAAAACAAGTATACTTACTACAATATATCTAAAACACATATAATAAGCTTGAAATATTATAATTAAAATATGTATCAAGTTTTCAATTTTCACAAGTTTTTTTAACTTTTTGCTTTTTGTTTTAACTTTTGACTGCCGGGTATTTTACCGGATCTAGATCCGGGTCCGAATATAAAAACATACTCTAGATCCTACCCACCAAAAGATCGCATCGAGGTCGGGTCGGAGTCCGGTATGGATATAAAGGTTCCGGGATCCATATTCGAAACGTCAACGGTAACTTTTTTTTATTTATATTTTATCTATTTTTAATCGGGTTCAGAGTGGGTCCGGATCGGATACCAAATATGAAATATATTAGGCATCTCTATATAATAGATTGTCAATCACATGCACTGTCGGAATCTCAAAAAATAATGAACGGTGTATTTTTGTTTAGATTTCCAAAAAAAGTTTAATTGCATACAGCTTTTTATAAACATTCGGAATAGTAAAAATATTACTATAAAGTTTAATTTTTTATATTTATTTTTATAAAACTTCTAATATTTTCAAATATACTCCGACTGTTAGAATTCATTACAAAAATATAGTTAATCATAAATAAAATACTTAATCCTAATTAGTGAATGAAGTTAATTGCATTTTTATCCCTCTTATATTATTTGTGATGGTAAAAAATAAAAGATGACCGATAAAAATTTTTGAAAGTGTATTTCTGCGTAATTCTAACATATAGGACTTTTGGAGAGGAATATTTATGTTGGCAAAATATTATTTCACTTATCTTTTTTTATATTCTAACATAACAAATCAGAGAGACAAATATAAATATCACTGACTTTTGCGGAGATAAATATAAAAAGTTGAACTTTGTAGGATATATTTGTTATTTCATAGATTTACAGTGAGCTGTATGAAATTAGCCCCATAAAAAAAATTTAAAAAATCCTCAAATCCTTAGATACTAACCCATATGCGTCCACATAAATGCCAACAAATAACTGGACCTAATATTTGTTGTGGCATATTTGCTATATTCTCAAAAGATGGGCTCAATAAAAAAGAAAAAAAGAAAAAAAAAAGATTATGAGATAAGCGTAAGTAAAAAAAGATATAAAACTAGTGAAAAGGTATTGCGTTTTGCCCCTCAATCCTTAGGATATTAATCCATATTCATCATGTTTTTAGTCGGCTAACCCTCTTTAAAAAATTTTATTTTAAAATTGATCCTTCAAATTTATTTGTAAAAATAGGCTTTGGATCGACAGGTGGCTGATGCGTGGAAGGGTACAAGTGAAAACAGTGAATCATTCACCACATTTATAAAAACAATGGATGATTCACCGTCTTACAAAAATTTATATAATCCTGTAAAGGCGATGAACTATTTGCAACGATCTGACCGTAAAGGCGGTGAACTATTGCAACAATCCGACCCGCTGGTAATAATAACTCGTTAAGTTCAAACCACTGGCCCAAAACACTTAAACCCAATTATTATTATTAGCGTGTAAGCCTCATATATTCTAATCAGAATCAGTTTCCCACCTGATGTGGGACTATTGGGACGTTATACTATTCACCATTTTTATAAAGCGGTGAATGATTCGCCACTTTTAATAATTTATTCTCCAACTTTTCCATCTGGCACAATAGAGGCTTATTTTTATAGTTAATTTTTATAGAAGAATATTTTTGTAATAATAAAAATTCATAGGATTATTTATAAAAAAGAATTTCTTTGTTTGAAGCATGCAATATTCTTTTCAAAATATAGACTCCAAAATGGGAGTTTTTGGGCTACTAAACCTACAAATCTTTTAAATATAAAAATATGCATTCAAAAATTTTATTTTTAAAAATAGACTGATAAAAAGCATTGAATCTTTTACCCTTTTTACCCTAATTTATATATTTCCTATATCCAAACTTCAAAACATGTATAGTATTAAATATTAAAAATAATTTTAATCCTTTGAAGAAAACGGTGAATGATTTATCGCATTTAGAAAACGGCAATTCATTCACTGCATAAGTCTAGTTTTATAAATAAATTTTTGACTTTTTTTATAATTATAATATTTTTGTAAGTTTATTAATAAAAAAAACTCATCCCACCTCTTTAGAAGTTTGTGTAAGTTGCAAACAAACAAAAAGTTGCTGTGGAGTTAGGAATTATAAAATGAGGATAAAGTGGAGCATAAAACAAATATAATAAAAAATAATTACTTTTTTTTAATTAGTAGAGAATGATAAAATAATTACTGAAAGCAACTGGGGTTGACCTTTATCTTGTCTCTTTGAATGGATGTTTTCATGCAACAAGGAGAAAATTTTTAATGAGCAAAAGTTGACAGTTTTGGTTTTGTCTAGAACTTGACCACACTATGACCACAAGAAGAACATGTTTGCATGGAAAATGGTGTTTTTAATATGTTTATATTTAAAATTCCATGATCTTCGTATAAGTTCAAGACGTGGGCTTGAATTAATTGGAAAATTTTTTTTTTGAATTCGAACACAAAACTTCAGTTCTAATATACTATGTTAAATAATGTGAAATATTTATTCATCTTTAACAGCTCAAACTGCTTGAGAGCAGTAATTCTAATATTAATATTCAAATATCAAAATACTGTTTGTCGGTAACTTAAGTGGTTTTTCAATAATATCTAAGTTGGAGATTCTAATTCAAGTCGAGTCCTGAATCCGCCAAAACTCTCGAGCACGAATATAATTTATGGGGGAGTTGAATATAAAAAACTAAAGTATTATTTTTTTTTGCTAACTAAAATATTTTTAGTAAAAAATGGTTGTTTGATGATACTAAGATAATTTTCATATGAGGAAACAAGGAAAAAACCAACATGCACCTTTAGGATGAATGTACAATATATCCTTGTTGAGCAAGGAACTTAAGCTCCTTAGCTTATTCATACTTTAGTGATGAAAATATCAAGTAAGAGTAGTGCCAATCAAATTGGACTAAATCATCAAAGATATTAAATCGGAGAGAGTTATAATAGCTTGAATCACTAGTAATAATAACTCGTTGGGGCTAACCGTTCCTAGAGCAAGTGGCAAAGGATTTGGTGGTTGGTACCCGAGACTCAAATTCGAATTCCAGTTGATTCACATTTACAGCTAAGTTTATTTCTAAAATGAAATAAATGAAGCGAGTAGCGTGCTACCTATCTCTAAAAAAAAAAAAAAAAAAAAAAACTCGTTGGGTCCAAAAACTGTCACAATTTATTTCCCAAGTGTCACCCATCATTGAGCCTGCGGCTCATTAGCTAGGTACTTTAGACCCAATAACTTATTGGGTCTAATCCATTAGCCCAAAATGCTATAACTCAGTTATTGAGTGTAGCCTATTCATCACGGGCTCAATCATATATAACCCTACACTTAGCTATAATTATCCGATGCAGAACTATTCTTAAATCTTAGGGTGTCACAAAAATACTATTTTTAGGAAATTCTAATGAAATAAACGACCGTCTCTAGAGCAAGTGGCAAAGGGCATGGTGGTTGGTACCCGAGATCCAAGTTCGAATCCTAGTTGATTCACATTTCTAGCTAAGTTTATTTCTAAATGAAATAAACGAAGTAGGTAGCGTGCTATCTATCTCTCAAAAAAAAAAAGAAAAACAAAAGAAAAGAAATTCTAATGAAATTAAGAACTATTAGGTATAGGAGACATAGGGATTAAGAGAGAAGCACTAAAAAGGATCTTTCGAGTATAATCCTGCATTAATGGGGTGATCTTTTCAATTTAGTGGATAAAGCGATTAATTTTATAAATAATGAAACTCAAACTCTTATCTTTAAATAGGATGAAAACCTATAATTTGTATTAACATAACAGCAGTATAATCTCCCTTGAAAATTTTATATAGAAATGCATGCTATTAATTCTTGAGGAGGATCTCTTTGGGAAAAAAAGAAAAGGAAAAAAGAAAAAAAAAAAGAAACTCAAATCATATTACATCATCAGTGTTGTCCTCAGTATGGAAGGCTCACTTTAATTACTCTTATCATGAATTAATTCATGCCAATTTCTCTAGACATAGTAGTGACATTTTCATTGTGGATTCAACACACCAGACATAGTAGAAACATTTGCATGATGGATTCATACAATGTTTACTATGGGGCAGGCAAAACACAGTTGAAGCAATCAAAATAAGATCTCCTGGTCTGTGGTTACCCACATGCAAATGAAAAGTAAAAAAAAAGAAAAAAAAAGTCTTTTTTTTTTTTTTGAGAGAGAGAGATAGGTAGCACGCTACCCGCTTCGTTTATTTCATTTAGAAATAAACTTAGCTGGAAATGTGAATCATTCGAACTTGGATCTTGGGTACCAACCACCAAACCCTTTGCCACTTGCTCTAGAGACGGTCGGTAAAAAAAAAAGAAAAAAGATCAATTATTCCATAAAAATATGGGAAAACTTCAAAAACCCCCCCTGTGGTTTCGTGCTTTCTCACTTTAGTACCCTGTGGTTTAAAACGTATCAATTTGCCTCCGTGTGGTTTCGTTTTTCTCTTTTTGTTATCAATTTTATTATTATTTTTTTCTTAAATCAGTGACAAAGTTAAAATTAAAGGATACTAAAGTGAATATTCGATAAATATAGATGGTTATCTGAAGTTTTTTGTATATAATTTAACGAAATGTTAACGAAAAAGCTTCCGAAAAGATAAAAATGAAACCACAGGGGGGCAAATTGATACGTTTTAAACCACAGGGTAGTAAAGTGAGAATGCATGAAACCACAGGGGGGGTTTTTGAAGTTTTTCACTAAAAAATATATACACTAATAATAGGGTACATAAATTTGGGAGGGAAAGGTATTATTGTCATTTGGTATGGCACAAACAAAGGTGTGTTTTAAAAAAAATAATATAAAGGTTAAAATGCAAAAAATTCCGCTATAAATATTGCTTTTGTATTTTACCTCTGTCTTTGAAAAAATTTTATTTTGACCTCTTAATTAAACTTTGAAGTTGTACCACTAAACCTAGTACCTTTACTATTGCATGACTATTCTGCATATAATTTGTGTAAAAAACTCAGCCGAAGTAAATTTTTATTTAATTTTATCTATCCTTTTCTCAAATACTATATATATATATATATATATATATATATATAAGAATCTTTTATTTCATCTAACGTTAGATAACTTTATGAAAAGGATCTTCTACTATTTACTAATTACTTTTTTATTTTTAAATATAAAATAAGTATATTAATAGTTATCAAGCTGTATTATATAATCCATATGTGAAATAGTGGCGAAATAATAATGGTACGAGATTAGGTACTACAAATTTATTCTGGAGGGGACAAAATAAGGATTTCTAAAAGATAGGGAGGGAGATAAAGTGCAAAAGAGAATATTTATTGAAAATTTTTCTGCATTAGCCTAAAATATAATCTTTACAGCTTAATTTGTTACTTTGATGTATGAAATAAGATCTACAAAGATAATTAATTAATAAAGATAATAATAATAACAATAATAATAACAAATAATACTTTTTTTCGTTTGTTAAAGATTTGTGGTGGAAGTGAGAAGGAGATTATGAAGAAACTGTCAAAGAATGTAAAAAAAAAAAGAAAAAAAAGATATATATAAATTAGATCTATATAAATGTTAAAATGTGAGATTTTTGCTAGGTAGATACAAGAGGCAATATGACTAAGGCATCGTTTGGGATTGTGGGGAGATTGCGTTATGTGTGGTGAGAAACGACGATGGAAAAGTATCATGTTTGTTTCTGTACGTAATATTACATTCCGCATATTACGGTTAATCGGTTACGATATATTTTCTGCGGTTCCATCGGAGAACATAGAAGCATATTGCTATATGTTTTTTCTCAACTCCATTCTATCTAATAGCATTAGATAGACGTCAATACCAAACTAACCCTAAAACATATTAAAAAGTCCTCTTGGCCACTTTTTTTTTTTTTATTTTGCTAGATTATTTTGCTTCAAATAATCACAAACTTTGAAACCTCTCTCTCTCTCTCTCTCTCTCTCTCTCTCTCTCTCTCTCTCTCTCNTGTTAAAACTAGATTAGATGCTGGGACAGTGATGTTTTCTGCATAGTGGGCAGTTGCATATCAACATATTTAATTGATAGATGGTTTCTAATTTTCAGATTTTCTGCTTTTGATATTTGGAATTGTAATATCTCAGTTTGGATATTTTTGGATCTGTGTGAACACATTGGTAGGTATATTGTATTTCTCATTTCGAAGAGATACAAGTATACTCTTCCAATTGCTAATTCTGACTTTCCACAGATGATACTATCTTGAACTGGGGAGTTATTATCGTCTGAGTAATACATCCACATTTTATATATATGGAAGTTGTAAGCAAAAGAACCTTGAAAATGGATCCTTAGGAAAGGGGAGGAGAATTCATTGCTTTCTTCCTAACTCCTCTCTCTGATTAGGGTTTTGATTAAAAAACCTCTAAGAAAGAGATTTGAACACAGGATCCAAGATCCAAAGTGCATCACAGAAAGCCATAGCCTTTTCTTTCAATAGGTTCTTTTGGCTCGCTATGATGCAGACATCTCTCTCTCTCTCTCTCTCTCTCTCTCTCTCTCTCTCTCTCTCTCTCCTTTTAACTTCTAGAGAGCTCCATCACCTCCACTCATCATCTTTGGCCGACCCGACCAGAATCTGGCCAAATAGTGCCAATCTCTTCAATCTCTTCTTGTCCTTTACATAGGTTTTCCTTAGTACTTTGGTAGTTTATTCTCTCCAACTTTTGTTTCCTACAATCACCAAGATACTATTGAATTTTATTGGATTTTTGTGATTTAAAACTTGTTAAGGCCTTTTGGGAGCCCGATTATTATTAATGGGCTTTGCTTGGAAATCCAACTTAAGTTTCCATATGTGAGGTTAAGTCCCACATTGAAAACTAAAAGTGTTGTTGGCATATATATATATATATTCCTTTATTCTTAAGCAACTTGCTTGAGAGAAAATAAAAGTTATGCTCTCGTTTAAACATACACGCACGAGCCAGGCCGGGCCGAGTGGGCGGCGGCAACGCGCGCAATCCATACACCCAATTTATTTATTTTTTTTTATTTTTTCGGTTTTATTTTTATCTTTATCCTAATCCTAATCCTTATCTGTATAATCATAGGCTTATCTTATTCTACACGGATTGAAGCAAGAAACTTGCCTTTGTTATAAATATTGGAGGAGGTTGTTAGATGTATACCCTAGAAGCCAACCAGGCCGACACATGTATTCTTTCTAGGATATAAATTTGTATTTGACTTTAAATTATTATGAATAAATTTGGGTTCTTATTTCCATTCATGTTGTGTATGTGACCATGAATCGTCCAAGGAATTAATAAGATGATGACATATATTCTCAAAAGTTGAGAATTTGAGACATGTGTCATTCGTGGTTAATTCCTAAATGCTCCCGATCAATGGATAATCACGGGGACGGTGATTGATCCGATGAGATTGGTACATAGGTCGCTTCCTTTTTGGGTAGATGGGTCTCGAGTCGACAGTGTGGGGACACTGAAGCGAATATGCAGGTGGTTGTTAAAGAACGAGGGTACCGAGCGTGACCATCGTGAGAAGTCACTTGGATGTCTACTCACTCGTCAGTGACTTACTCAATGTTGCAGTAGTGTGACTGGTCTTTTGACTTGCGGTGCCTCGACTACTCACAATGAGGTTACTGTAGTTTGACTGTACATACACTTGGTCCCTAGTCATTCGGGTCCTTGCGGTGCATGTTGGCTGCAGTAGGTTCATTGTAGGAATAGGGTGTGCACTTAGATGGTATCTATCTCCCTTGGTAGATAGGGGTGTTAGTCCTATATGATTTATGAGACCGAGCTTAGAAGACCTTGGCCAGGGCAGAGATAATAGCGGAAAGGGATTTCCGATATTAGAAACTCGAGTCGAATAAATTTAACATATGACAGACGATGGGGTTTGACGAGTTATTCCATAACCTCCGTCTAGTCGGGACTCATGATAGAAGGATTGTATCACACGGTAACTGCACCAAGAGGTTCAGTATTCCATTCTACTGGAATGCCACTACATGCTGCTAGGCGTCACTGGTGGATTGTGAGACTCATGAGAATTATCTAGATGATCGATAATTCTCATTGGGCTGAGTTGGAATTGTTCTAATCCATTGAAAGGAGTTTCAGTGATATTGTTGATAGTGATCAAAATATATCTCACTACCAGATAGAATAGAACCTATGGGGTCACATACATAAGAGGTTGTGATTTATCGAATAGCTAGATCGCGATTATTGTATCGTCGGATGACCTAATTGTCAATATGTTGATAATTGGACTAATTTATAATTATTACAAATTAGTGGTATTAAAGTGTAAATGTTACAAGAGAGGACTTACTAATAGTTAGTAAATTATAAGAGGACTTATGTGCAAATGTTGCATTATTAATTTGATAAGATCAAATTAATATAAAATTCAAGTCGAATCAAATTAGGATTTGATCGATCTAACCAATTAAGGAAATGATAAATTTAAATCTAGATTTATACTTATTCTTAATTGTCATTATATTATTAGGAATAGGATTATATTCCTATATATAATATACGGGAGTTTTTAGAAAACCCTAGCCGTCATATCTCTTCTCCTCTCTCCTCCATCTTCTAGCAAGAAAGACATCCTTTGCAAGGGAGCTAGCACCCTGGTGAGGAAATCGATCAAATCAAGAACCTCGTGTGGATACCTATAGAGGCCGGACGCGTGTGCGGCTTCAAGAGAATCCGATTCCACGATCATCAAAGTTGAGGTGAAGATCTATCCGCGAAAAAGGTAAAGATTCGATCTTGCTTTTCTCCTTTAATCTTAAAGAACATGAGGGATCCTAATTGCGTGATTTTTGAGATTGGATCTCGAGAGTTTTCAAAATCAAATTTGTTTGATTTATTTTTCCACTGCGTTTTACAGTACGCAATTTTCTAACAGTTGCGTGAGTTCGATAAGAACCGACGCATACCTAAGAGAAAAACCTACCATCTACCTCGTTTTTTCTGCTTTCCCGTCATTAATCTTTTTCGCCGACTTTCGCCGAGCTTTCGTTACTGGATCTGAACCTTGTTGGATTCATCTTGCGCCACCTTGAAAGCATGCCGACGGGGTGGAACGTGGTCGTTGTATCGCTAGAAGTAATTGCCGAAAAGCCTTGCACATGAATGGGCAATTTCGCTTCTAGGACAGTGCTCTACACATCTCGATCAACAGACCTTATCTAAACTTTTTCTTTACAGTATTTGTTGTTTTTTTTCTTTCTCAGAATTTTTTTAAACCTTAAATTAAACTTTCAAATTGTTTTACGAAATATTTTAATAAAAGATCAGAAAGAATTTTCCAACATATACATAGTTTTATTTATTTCAATTCTATTGAAGATCCTATTTGAGTTTCAAAAGTATCTTCATCATGGCGTATAGGATGGGATCATCTATTTCAGAACTATTCTGAGCTTAGGTTGATATCCTCGTCAAGCTCAAGTGCAATGGTCTTGGTTCTGGTCTTTCCACAATGGTCGTCACCAGAGAAGGGCCCCACGTTCTACCTATTATATGACCTTAACTTAGGACTTAATTAAGCCCCCACGTTCTACCTATTATATGACCTTAACTTAAGTTAGAACTTATCTCATATCAATTGAGACGATCCGACTCACTAGCAATACTATATGACCCTAAGACAATCAAGACTTATCTCATACCAACTGTAACGATCCAACCCTAAAACAATCAAGACTTATCTTATACCAACTGTAACGATCTGACTCATTAACAATAGTAACTCGTTAGGCCCAAATTATCGGCCTACAAAGCGTAAAGTTCGTATTATTATTATTAGAGTGTGTGACCTCTAATATTCTTAAACACAATTTCTTTCTCATTCGATGTGAGATTATTGGAGTATTACATTACGAGAGTTTATTCTTTCACGTTTGCTTGTCTTAACCTTTTTCTATGTACTTTCTTTACAGCTTCTTGGACTTTTATGCCATGAGCTTGATTATTTATTAATTTAGGTATTTAGGATGGAGAAGTAATCTATATCTTCCTCACCTTTCTTTTTCAGAGGCCGTCTATTCTGTCTTATCCTTAATCACGTTATAGTTTTATTTATTTCTCCTTTTTAAATTATTTTTATGGTATTCAAGTTTTACTTGTAATGAAATTTCTACAAACCTTTCTTAAACAAATATTTAGTTTTCTTAAAAATAATAAAGTGAGAATTTTTTTCATAGAAAATAGCCAACATGCACCGTCCTCACACACACACACACACACACACACACACACATATATATATATATATAGAGAGAGAGAGAGAGAGAGAGAGAGAGAGAGAGATTTGGCAAGGCAGGCTAAGTCATGGTCATTGGACAATGATAGGAATTTGACTCACTCTCATCATGATTATTGTTTGTTAAATAATTACTCCTACTCTAAATTGAATACATCCATCAAAGTTGGTTACATTATTTGCATATTCATTGGTTATCTGCTATTGAGACATGCACTTATGTCACCATCTAAAAAGCTATGCAAGTTTATTTCTTGGACCCCCTACTCTCTAAAAAAGAGTAGCAATTAATGTTGCTTTATATTCTCAGTTGAGCTCCTATGCTTTTAAAAATACCAGAGCATTTGTATTTGTGATTTTTTAGCCATCTAATTATTTTAAGATCCATACAGCACTACTAACAATATATTTCATTAAGTCTTCTTTATTAGTGTTGTACAGATTTTGAGGCGATCTGACGGCTAAAAAATTACACTTGTACTTTTAAAAACATATATTGGAGCTCAAGTCTTATACTCTAAGACAAGCAAATATAATCTTTATTATATTCTCCGCTATTGTGCTTTTTTAGGTTAAAAGGATGGAGATTCACTCAACCAAAAGCCATTCTTATTTAGGCTTTTATTAAAATTTAGTCGGTTAAGTTATAGATTTCATTAAAATAAACTTCTATCTATTTTGATTTGAATCATTAGCTATATATTTATCATTAACTAGTTTGACAAAAAACTAATTAGAGCCATAAAATTTGGCAAAATTACTGATTAATTTGAGGAACTAACTCAGTTTACTACAATTAATACTCAACCCAGTGAGAGTTGAGGCATATCAATAATATATATATATATATATATATATATATATATATATATATATATATATATATATATATATATATATAGAGGTTTGGACCTGGGCTACTATATAGCAAAATTCCATTGTTGCTACCAGTATTTTACCTTTGGATCAACTCATTTCATTATTTTAACCATTGGATTAAATACATAACCCAGTGGGACCACTCAACCCTAGGGGGACCACTCAACAATAACGACTAATATCATCCTGACCTACAAATTTCATCCAGGGTTAAAAACTTGATAGCAAAAAGAACGTACTATTACATAGTATTCCAGCCTAATTCTAAATATATAATATATAATATATAATATTACATATATATATATAATAATATACATATATATATATATATCATAACATATATATATATACATATATATATATAATATATATATATATATATATATATATATATATATAGAGTGCGGCTAGGATGCTTATGGAAGCACGGAGGGCTCCGTGCTTCCACTTTGTTTTCGATGTTTGGACTTTCGAATCGACGATCGGCTCCGTTAGACTTGATCTAGAGTATTTGAAGTATCTAGAAAATAAATTTTGCGATTTTTCGATATCCTTTGACTAGTGATCGAAGTGGCTCAAAATTAATAATTTTAATGGCCGTGGTAAGCCGGTTGCAAGTTTAACGGTGTAGAAATATCCAAATCACATGAAATTTTGATAAAAAATTCTTTATACCATATAAAACAAGATCAATAACTTTGATCTAAAATTTTAATGTCATATCATCATATTGATGGTATGACACTAAAATCTCGACTCTCAATATATATGAGGGTCAGCATTGAATAAGAAGTGCCAAGAAGCTACTCTATAACATCTTAAGCTTTCCCAAAAAAAAAAAAAAAAGGAAAAAAGAAAAAACCATTGTTTCACAAGCTATTTCTCTATCGAAAAGTAGAGCTTATTATATACAAAATAATAATAAAATACCTTACCTAAACCATACTACATAACATATGCCAACTTCATTAGATTGGATGATACACTCAAAACTCTCTTTATCATTCATTAAATTGAATTATAGATTTGAAAGAAGAGTCCTTCTCCTTTGCAATTAGGAAAAGAAATTAAATAACAATAGCAATAATTAAAATGCTCATGGAAATCTCTATTGTCATCTAGGACAACAAATATGTATGGTTTATCACCTAACACTAATTATTTTTGCAATGGTTCGTACATTGTGTCGTTTTGTGATTGGCCAACTAATTTTGTTACTCATATAAATAGCACATTTTTGAACTTTTAATTAGAAATTTATTAGTGCTAAATGTGCGTAATATGATTGGTTCACCCTCATCTCCTAAGATGAGATTGGATTCCACTCAATTAGTGGTATTTTAGTGCTAAAATCTTACTTTATATATTAGGTTTTCACAAAAGTTTCAATTTTGTGCTCATTTTGCAAAGAAGTTGATTAGTGATTATGATCCATGCATCATAAGGTCAAATCAATTAAGAGATTGTTTATGTACTCCACTCTAACTCATACTTTTAGGGCACACAATTATATAATGGCAAACTTATTGATAGGAGTAGTGCACAATTATAATTTTTTATTTTAGCTTTTTTTTTAAACAAATTTCATGTATTTGCCTTTTGGCTTGCGAATGCAACATAGAAGTAGTAAAATTTATATTTTTCTTTAAGAACTATCAAAGTATAGTGTTTCTCCAACAAATGAAATATAAGAAACCTATTGGTTGTTGCTCTCATGAGAGGTTGCTATTTTGAATTCAATAATACAGTATAATTGGTCCTTTTCATCTACACTCCTTTTGAAGTCACCATAGATCAATAATCATGAGACTCTTTATAAAAAATGCACTAACTTTACAATATATATGCATGTGTGTTCAAATGCCTGAACCTCTTGTCCAGTATATCTTTTTTTCTTCTATTTCCAAATAATATTTGATGGATTGAGGGAGTGCCATGAGAAAATGCTCACGGATAAGGAGGAATTACAAAGGATTAAGTAATGTTAGTTCAATGATAATATGTGACACCCTAATAGTCCTATATCGGATAGTTATGACTAGAATAGTGTCACAGACTCCCCCCGTTTAAGCCCTGACGTCCTCGTCAGCCCTAAACACACACATGGCCCAAGATCTCTCCCCGTTTAGCCCTGGCGTCCTCGTCAGCCCTAAACACACACATGGCCCAAATCTCTCCCCCGTTTAGGCCCTGACATCCTCGTCAGCCCTAAACACACACACGACCCAAGATCATCAGGCGATGTGAGACTCGTCTCGTTAGCTTTTGTCTTAGTCCATCATTTCTCTCACACTTCCGACTGGTGAACTGGCTCTGATACCAAATATAATGAACCGATCCGCTAGCAATAATAACTCGTTGGGCCCAACCACCGGCCCAAAATACTTAAACCCAATTATTATGTCTAACCTATTCAAGTTTATATACCTTAATTAATGAGTTATTATTGTTAGCGGGTCGAATCGTTACATAATTGTTAATGATTAGCCAACTCCTATCCTGCATATATTTACTTGAATATATTGGGATTTTCTAAGTTGTAAAGCATTGATTCTTGTCACTAACCTTTTTTTGGTTGGTTTTTGAGTGCGAATGATAAATTGGTGATAATGTTATTTTACAGTGGTGTAGTACAATAATTGATAAGCAATGTAAGAATAATGTAACACTAGTGAACGTGCGAGGGAAGTGTAATGGAAGATTACCTAAAAAGGCAAGTGATCCTATATTCTCCTCCTTAGAACTTAGATGACAAATTAATACATTAACATGCATGTTACCTAACATAACTATTTTCTCAATTAAAAAAGTGGCATCAATATATAATAACAACATATTCGCAAACAAGAGTGATTCAAATGAAAAACATGTCTATTATTTTCAAAAAGAAAAAAGAATAGTCAATTTTATTGAAGCATCAAATGAAACTGCATTGAGCCAGTTCAACCAACCTATTAAATTAAGATCAAATCAAGATAAAAACTAAAACCCAACTGCATCAAACATAACTTGATATTTTGTAAATTAGTTTCCTATTCTTGAGAGTATCTGATTATAACCTCGTCTACAATATAGGATTGAGAAGCGCTTATTTAGTTGTGTAAGTATTTCAAAAGGATGTTAATAAAGTATCACTACAACAAAAACGGTCTATAGCGACACTTTTAAATACAGGTACATGTTAAAAAAGTGCTGCTAGCTAAAATTACCAACACTTTTAAAAAGTGTTGCTATATGTGGGGTCACTAGGTATATAGTGACA
Organism: Ananas comosus; assembly: GCF_001540865.1. NCBI lineage: Eukaryota > Viridiplantae > Streptophyta > Magnoliopsida > Poales > Bromeliaceae > Ananas > Ananas comosus. Next base: position 1,890,266 of record NC_033626.1, read on the forward strand.
GTTAAAGAGTGTCGCTATAACCTAAAAAAGTGCTGCTAATTTACCAACACTTATTTAAGCATTTAGCAACCGTCGAAACTCTATCTCGTTGGCTGCGGTGGCGGAGGAGGACAACAGGAAAGGATCTTCGTCTAGAATTTCAGTGGATTCAGTGAAGAGAGAAGAAAAGATGGTAATTGAGTTTTCTTTTTTTTTCTTTTCTGTTTGTAATCGGGTCAAATGGACTGGGTGTGGTGGGTTGAGTAGAGTAATCTTTTATTTTTGGTTGGATTGGGCTTTATATTTAGGCATAAGTAGAAGTTTTTTTTAGTTTTAGCATAAATTGGACACTTACTCAAAAGTGTTCCTATCATGTGCCCCTATAACCTAATTCTGTTGTAGTGTGTGGTCTTCTAATTTCTTTAAGTTTTCACAATACTCTATTCTAAAGTTTAAGTCTATATGAATGTAGGCCAAGATCATTATTTGGAATTAAAGGCTCCATATTCAGTATCAACATTTTCTTTTTGAAAAAGATATTGTCCTCTATCAAGTTGGCAACTTTTACATGAATGCTTTGCTAGCTCATTCTCCACCCATGTGAACCACCCTCTCTCTCTCTCTCTCTCTCTCTCTCTCTCTCTCTACCACATATCTTATATACTATGTATATATACAGCCTAGTTTGTGAACAAACTTCTCGACTTAATTTGTACAACCCTACGAAAAAAATAATTAATTATGCAAAAAATATTTTATTCAGCCCAAACAAGCACTCAGTATCTTCTATAACTAAAAAAGATTGTACATGTTTTTTTATCATAATCAGATTACTGAACGAAAGGATACAAAATGTTTTTATTAATTCGATTTAGTTAGGCAAAAAGATTAATAACTGACAAAAATTAGCTAAACTAAAATTATTAAAATAAAATGAGGAGCGAAAAGAAGGTACGTACGCACTATCCTTGAATCATCTTCGTACTATCTCCACACCTAACACATGCAATGCCTGTGAGAACATATATATATATATATATAGTACTGTTGTATATTATTAAGATTCTTACGTGGAATCCAATACCTATCCTTCAAAATAAAGTTAGTTGTCTCCACTTTTTTATTCTGTACAAAGCCTTTTAAATATAATAATAATACATATTTAATGATCAATACAATCTGAAATGATATATATATATATATATTTATAATTGAGTTAGAATGCTTTTACAAGTATTACCTCTATGGTGCTATTAGGTTTTTAGCTGTTGGATCTACTTCTTAATTATTAATAGCTCTTGGATCGAACACTACTTCTTAATTATATATATGAGTACGTCTTCCATACTTTCGAAAGTACGGAGATCTCCGTGCTTGTAAATTATTTTTGATAATAAGACATCCGATTCGACGATCGGCTGCATTAAATATAAGTTACCCTATTGGAACTGTTTAGAAACCAAAATTTATAATTTTTTAACATCATTTACCAAGCGATCAAAAGGACTCAAAAATGATTTTTTTAATGGCCGCGTTATGACACGTTTTTAAGTTCAACGGTGTAGAAGTATCCAAATTACATAAAAATTTAATAGAAAATTCTACATAACATTAATAACAAGATCAATACTTCCGATTTAAAATTTGAGTCATTTATCACTATTTTTTATGAGATTTTCATTTTCAGCCGTTCATTTTGAGCCTACTCGTTCACTAAACAAACGAAGTCAGAAAATTATGAAATTTAGTTTTTAGATAGTTACAATAGCGTAGATCATGTTTAACGGAACTGATCGCCGAATCGGATGTCCCATCATCAAAAACAACTTACAAGCACGGAGGCCTCCGTACTTTCAAAAACATAGAAGCCTAGCTATATATATATATATATATATATAAAATTGAGCTCCTATGCTTTTAAAAGTACAAAGTTATTGGTGCTTGTAGATTTTTGGCCATTGGATTGAGGGATGTGCGGTTATAATGATGTGGGCCCCCTAGGGTTGAGTGTTTGTTGAATAGTATAATCTAACGGTTGAAAATGATCAAAGGCGTAGATCTAACGGTAAAAATTTACAAGCATAAAGTGCTTGGTGTTTTTACACGCACCATACCCGGACTCTATATATATATATATACACCGTTAAACTACCAAGTATTTCATGCCGGCCGTTAAAAATTGTCAATTTTGTGAGCTGTTGATCGTAAGGTAAATGATGTCGAAAAATTATAAAATTTGATTTCTAGAAGTTTTAAATGCTCTAGATAATGTTTAATGGTGTGGATCATCAATTCAGAAGCTCTATTATCGAAAACAACTTATGAGTACGAGGGCGATCATACTCATAATAGTATAGTAGCCGGACTCATATATTAGTAAGGCTACTATACTCTTATGAGTATTGGACCCTTCATACTCATAAGTTGTTTTCGATGATGGGGTTTCCGAATCGACGATCCACTCTATTAAATATGATCTAGAGTATTTGAAACTTCTAAAAAATAAATTTCGTAATTTTTCGAAAGCATAATAAAGTCCATCAAACGGGCATAAAATAAACGGTCAAAATCGAACGACGTTCTAAACATGGATAATCGGATTCTTCAATTTAAGATCGAATTTATTGATCTTTATCTAGATAGTGAATAGAATTTTCTAACAAAAATTCAGCCTATTCCAATTCTTTTACACCGTTAAACTACCAAGTATCCCATACCGGCCGTTAAAAATTGTCAATTTTGTGTGCTTTTGATCGTAAGGTAAATGATGTTGAAAAATTATGAAATTTGATTTCTAAAAATTTTATATGCTCTAGATAATATTTAACGGTGTGGATCGTCAATTCGGAAGCTCTATCATCGAAAACAACTTATGAGTACGAGGGCGATCGTACTCATAATAGTATAGTAGCCGGACTCTCTCTCTCTCTCTCTCTATATATATATATATAGAATTAGGCTACTATACTATCTATAGTACCGGAGCTCCGGTACTATAGTCTTGTTTTCGATCTTAAGGTGTTCAAATTAACTATCCACACCGTTAAATATGATTTAGGGTATATGAAGTTCTTAGGAATAAAATTTTAGTTTTCTTCAACATCGTTTATTTAGTAAATAAATTATGTCAAAATGGATGGCGAAAATTGAATAATTTTTTAAATTTGAGCATAGAACTTTTAAATTCAAGATCAAGAATGTTAACCTTAATCTAGATTGTTTAAAGTATTTTCTATCAAAATTTGAAGAAATTTAGATTCTTCTACACCGTTAAACTCCAAACTCGCTATAGTAGTCATTAAAAATTGACAATTTTGAAATGGTTTGATCATAAAGTAAACTATATCGAAAAAATATAAAATTTTATTTCTAAAAACTTTAAATACTCTAGATCAGTTTTAACGGTGTGGATCGTTGATTTGAACACCTTAAGATCGAAAACAAGAAAATAGTACCGGAGTCCCGGTACTATAGATAGTATAGGAGACCAGCTCTATATATATATATATATATATATATAATTGAGCTCCTATGCTTTTAAAAGTATCAAGTCATTTGTGCTTATAAGTTTTTAGCCCTTGGATTAATAAATGTGCGGTTAGGATGATGTGGGCCCCCTTGGGTTGAGTGGATGGTTGATTGAATAGTATAATCTAACGGGTGAAAATGATCAAAGGCGTAGATCTAACGGTACAAAATTCACAAGCACCAAGTGCTTGGTACTTTTACAAGCACCGTAGCCGGACTATATATATATATATAGTTGAGCTAGAATACTATTGGTAGCAAGCGAGCTCCATTGCCACCCATTTATTTTCGATGATGGAGCCTCCAAATCGGCGATCGACACCGTTGAATATAATCTATAGCATTTGAAGTATCTAGAAACCAAATTTCAAATCTTTTCGACATTATTAACCTAATGATCAAAGGGTTTCAAAATTTATAATTTTAATGGTTGCTATGAGGTATTTTCTCGTTTAACGGTGTAAAGATATTCAAATCAATTGAATTTTAGTTAGAAAATTCTTTAAACTATTTAGAACAAGATCTATACTCTCGATCTTGATTATAAGATTCCTATCATCAATTTTTAAAGAATATTCATTTTCAGCCGTTCATTTTGTGTCCACTTGATGGACAAGAGAACAATATCGGAAAAGTATGAATTTGATTTCTAGATGCTTCAAGTGGTATAAGTCATGTTCAATGATGCCGATCGTCGATTCGGAGGCTCCATCATCGAAAACAAATGGGTGGCAACGAAGCTCGTTTGCTATCGATAGCATTCTACCTCAACTATATATATATAGCAGGACTGCTGTGCTCTCAGGAGTACGGAGTCCTCCGCGCTCCTGAGCCGTTTTCGATGATGAAATTTTCAAATCGACGATCGGGTTTGCTAGACTTAATCTAGCGTATTTGAAGTTTCTAGAAAATAATTTCTGCGATTTTTTGATATCATTTACCTAGCAATCAAAGAATTCAAAATCAATATTTTTTAATGGTTGATATCTGCCGTTTTCAAATTTAACGGTATAGAAGTATTCAAATCAGATGAAATTTTAATACAAAATTTTTTATACTATCTATAACAAGATCAATATTTCTGATCGGAAATTTTAGTGCTGTATCACCACTTTTTATAGAATTTTTATTTTCAACCGTTAAAAATTATTGATTTTGAATCTTTTTGATTGCTAGATAAATGATATTGAAAAATCGCAAAAATTATTTTCTAGAAACTTCAAATACGCTAGATTAAGTCTAACGGAACCGATCGTCGATTCGAAAATTTCATTATCAAAAACGGCACAAGAGCACGGAAGTCTCCGTGCTCCTGAGAGCACAGCAGTCCTACTCTATATATATATTGATTAGAAAAGAACTTATACATCTCATACCCAACTTTGCAGCTGAAGTCTGCTGCACCTAGTTCTGGAGAAAGAACAAAAATATTTTAAATAAGATTTCTATTCTTTCCAAAGATATCGAACCGACAAGCTCCATTTTCGAATCATGCAGCATATATACTTGAGCATCTGACCATAGCAAAAACGATGAACTTGTGCTCAAAAATATTACAAAAATTCTGATAAAGGCTTAAGAAAAAGGCTTAACGTTGGCAATAAATTCTACAACTTAATTTCAATTAAGATGATTTTACATCTTTCCTCAATCACTCTCTGCAAGCAAAATATCCATTGTGCATGCATTTTTTGGTATTTTTTACGTGAGACCCTGATAATCTTATATATAAGATATAATAGAGCTAAAACTTTTAATTCGGTTTAAATATTTTGGATGGTGGATAGACCCAAAGTGTTAAAAGAGTTAAGCATGCTAGGACGGGAGTAGTCCTAGAATAGATAACCTCCTGGTAAGTGGGGCGTCACATTTTATATGCTACATTGCTATCTAGAAATTATAGAAAAAAGATACTTCTAATAAAACATATATAAAAAGGCTTTTTTCTGCATTTGATCCTCTCAAAAAAATTATTTTCACAAATAGCCCCATCAAATTTTATAATCGCTATTTTAGCCCTATCCCTACCACGAGCAAGAATGGTGGATGTGGAATTATTTGAACACGATAAATAATTCACCATGTCTAGTGTATTATATTACTTGCGCGCGGGGTCAATATATTCACTGAACATAGTGAACCATTCAAATTATTTAGACTCGGTGAATGAATTATCATGTTCAACTTATTCCACATCCCCACCCCTGCTCACATGGCGCTGACGTAACTGCGTGGCGGGGATATGACCAAAATTGTAATTATAAAATTAGTAGGGCTATTTGTAAAAAAAAGCCTTTTTGAGGGTGCCAAATGCAAAAAAAAAAAAAAAAAAAAAAAAAAAAAAAAAAAAAAACCCTATATAAAACATGTTTTTAAAGTAAAAAACATATATATAGTACATGAATGTTGCATGACACAATTAATAGTTAGGTATATTAGGAGGCCTAATGAGACAATTTGCAAAGTAAGTTACTTTGTAAAAAAACTTTTGTTTAAATTAATGTAATAACGTACCAGTTATGGAACAATAAACATTTTTTACACCTCCACTTTGCGGTCAACGTGCAAGAAATTAATGGAAAGGTATCTTAATTAATTATTGGATGAGTTAAAATTTTGTTTTACATGGCCAAAAAAAAAGAAAAAAAATAGTCGCTTTCTTAACTATATCTAATTGCGTACGTATGTGTTTGAGTTATATAAATTGTTCTTCCATTTAGATTAAGAATGAATACGTACACCTTATCCTTCATTATCACACTTTCGGTACAACTCATCCTTCTTAATTTAAACCATGAAATTAATCTTATGATGAAGCAACCCTCCGTGAATAAATAAGTCACTAATTCTTGAGTGCATGGTTTAGTCAAAATCATTTCCAAATGGCTATAATAGAAAGAGCCACCTTAAAAATAAATAAATAAATCATCATGGTTGAGTTACAACTCACAAATAATAATTGCGTTGGGCATCTTGGTTGAGTTACAACTCAAAAAAAATAAAGTAAAATAAAATAAAACAATCATGTTGAATGTCTCGATTGAGTAACAACTCTAAAATAACAACATAGAGTCGGTGATCTTCGTTACCATTTTTTTAAGGTTATAAAGAGCAATAACATTATATGTTAATTGCGTGCGTTGGGTGTATTGGTTGAGTTACAACTCAAAAAAAAAGAAATAAAACAATCATGTTGGATTTCTTGATTGAGTAACAACTCAAAAGTAACAACATAAAGTCGATGATCTTGATTAAACATTTTTTTTTTAAGGTTATAAATTAATTAAGAGCAACAAAATTGTATGTTTACTCCTACAAAGTTTTAGTTATCAAATTTATTACTCCAAGATAGCATAGTTTGCAAATATATCCCTCTATACTAGTAAACCAATTAAAGTTGACTTTTTTAAAGGCTAAATTACAGCAAACCTTCCTGTCAAAACTCAATTTTTCACTTTTTTTATCATGTCATTTAAAAGCATATATACTTTGCCCCTTTATAAAATAAAAAATGTTCACTTCACCTCTCTGCCGTCAGTGATCCGTTAAAGTTTCGTTATAAAATATTTTTTATGCCAAAAATATCCTCTGCCCTCTTTACTGTGCTTTGCTCTCCTCCGCCTCGCCGCCTCGCCCTCCTCCACTGCCTCGGCCTCGCACACATCCCCGTCCGTACCCACAACGATTTCCTCCCTACTGTCGCCAAAATGGAGAGGCGATAAGGGTGCGGAAGGAGAAGAGAAGCAGGTGGAGAAAAAAATGGAGACGAACCGCGGCCGATCGAGGCAGCGGATGAGCAAGATGAGGGAGGAGACGAAAATGGTGAAGGAAAAAATGGTCATTTTGTCATCACAGCTCACACCATACCTCTCGTGAACATTTTTTTATTTTACAAGGAGACAAAGTGTAGGTTTTTAAATGACAGGGAGGAAAGTGAAAAATTGGATTTTAACAGGAGGATTTTATATAATTTAACCTTTTTAGAATACAAAGTAACGATTTCATCCTTAAATAAATATCTTTTTAATTATATTTGAAATTATGTGTCAATTTCAATATTTTTATTCTAACTTTTATGTCACTCAATGTAAATCATAAACTATAGTTCTACAAAAGTGTTTAAAGCGGTTGTCTTTTTATAAGGGATAACGTTTCAAATGGTGAAAATAACGTTTCAAACGGTGAAAAACAATCGGTGGTATTTAATATGTAAAAATAAATTTATATATTTTGAAGCTTTAAAGAGAGATACATTTGATAATTAAAACTTTACAATAACTTATCTCCAANATATATATATATATATATATATATATATATATATATATATATATATATATATATATATATATATATATAGACCGGCTGAGATGCTTCTAATAGCACCAAGTACTTGGTGATGCTAAGTTTTCCACCGTTAGATTTATCATTTTGATTATTTTTAACCGTTAAATCATATTATTCAACCAATCACCCACTCAACTCTAATGAACTATTATTTTTCTAACTAGAGACTCCTATCATCCTAACTGCATATCCCTTCATCTAGCGATCGAAATTTTATGAATACAAATGAGTATATGCTTATAAGAGTATAGTAACCTTACTCTATATATATATAACCTTGCAAAAACAAAAATAAAAAAGCTAAATTACAGAAAACCCTCTTGTCAAAATCCGATTTTTCACTTTCCCTTCCTGTCATTTAAAAACCTACACTTTACCCCTTGTAAAATAAAAAATATTCACAGAGGGAGTACGATGTGAACTGCAATGATAAAATAACTATTTTGCCCCTTACTATATTCACAGGAGAGAAGGCTGAGGGTATTTTTAGCATAAAAAAATATATAATAATATTTTATAAACGAAATCCTAACAGATTACTAACTGCAGGGGGCGAAGTGAATATTTTTTATTTTACAAGAGGGCAAAGTGTAGGTTTTTAAATGACAGAAGGCATAAGTAAATTTTGACAGGGGGTTTTATGTAATTTAGTCAAATAAAAACATATAGATGCCCTAGTGTGAATGGTGTGAGGACAAAAAAGTAAGGGACTAAAAAGCAAAGATAGAAAGCCTATAAATATACATAAAGCTATCCTGGTCACATGGATTGGTGTTCTTCTCCTAATAAAAAAGTTACTTGATAAAGTTTAAACCTTATTAATTTATTTAGAATAATAATATAGAAGTAATGCTTTATTAGGAAGGACATAGCTTTACGAAGGACTAAATGTCATTGTCTTTAGCTATCGCCACGGTGCACTTGTTCATATTTGCTTGTTGTTTTTCATGCGATCTTATTTTGAGAGATAATAATAATAATAATAATAATAATAATAATAATAAAATCATAAAATCGTGTAATTTGATTTTTAGAAAGTTCGAAACAATCTAGATAATATTTGATGGAATCGATCGTCAATTTAGATGCTCCTTTTAAAAAAAAAAAAATGAAAGTAAATTAACATGCTTACTCCTAGAAGCATTTTTATGCCTAATGATACATCTCATATGCATTCAAAATGGGTCCTAAAGAAGACAATTTAATTTCCTCTGTAAGTCTCTTCTTTATAACGAAAATTAAATTAAAATTAAATTTCAATAAAAAACACTAAAATTGATCATTAATCTTTCGAATGTAAGCATTTGATTTTGAATTATACAGGTGTTTCATTGTGAAAGTAACAACATTACTATCACATTATTAGTGTCAAATATTTATTTCAGATTTAAAATATGAGGACAACAAAAGAGAAATTTATCAAAGTTTAGGAACTATCAATGTATTTTAGTTAATAATATTTATCTAAAAGAGCACATCACTAATATACTACTAATATACTAGCATCTTTTCTTTTCTTTTCTTTTCTTTTCTTTTCTTTTTCTTTTTTTTTGTGGGGCTTTTAATATGACATGGCAAATCACAAAAGGAAAGGAAATGAAATGGGAAAGACATTCAGCACCCACTACCTCCCTATGGATTTTATTTTATCTTTAAAAAAAATAATGCAAATCTTACACTTTTTTTTAATCCAAAGTTCTTTATTAAGCCTTTATTTTTATCAAAAAAAAAAATTAAAAAAATTAAAAATTTAAAGAGTTTTAAAATCCTAGAGTGAAGAGCTGAAACACTTACATCCCTTTTCGGACGTACCAATAGCATTTATCTTTAAAATTATTATTCAAGTTTAAAAATGAGATAAAATTATCTGCACAACACAATTCTGTGACAAAAGAACAACACCAGAGAGGGTTATGTGACATCCCAATAGTTTCGTCGCATCAAACGGAAAAGAAATTATACATGAGAATGTAAGGATCATGAATTTTAATACTAATAACTGATTATTACTGCTAGCAGGTTAGGTCATCACATTTGGTGCCAAATTGCCAGTCGACAATATGAGATAGAACACACATCGTGCAGTGATTTTGGACTGGAAAATGAAACCTAACGATAATACTCATAACTAAACTTAAACATTTTGGACCAGCAAATTGTTAGTAAGTACTTGTAAGCTGAGTCATTACAATTTATATAAAACAAAAATAAATTGTTCAAGTATTCCTATATTAGCTGATCTCAAATTGCTCTAAAGGTTAGATAGGTGGAAAGCTTTTTTGCTGTCATTTATTGAACACCAGAAGAACAGAATTAGTACTGCACAAGCAAATCTAACAAGATACTAATTCCCATATTATAATATATTGATCCTAAACCCCAGAGGCCACCACAAAATTAGTGGAATCCCTTGCTTTCCAACTTTGATAGTGGGCCAAAAACAAATTCCTCAACAATGAACACAATGCATATATATATACAAGTTGGTTACTCCATTATTTGCTTCATTGAACATACCATTCCTTGTTAAATTCCCCAACCACCCCCCCTTTCTCCAGCTACTCACACAAGAGGAACCAGCCACTGAGAAGTTGAGGATCTTCAGATTTCAGGTGTTGTAATGTTGATAGATACATTCCCTTGGTTGAGATTTTGCCCTGTTTTTTTTGTGTTGGTGTTCTTTTTTGGGCCATTTGCTACTGAATTATCACAAATTGCACTAACTTTTAGAATAACTTCATCTCTGTCTAATTGGCTCATCATTCTGATCACCATTCTGCAACTCAAGAGTAAAGTTAGGCTTTTTTTCTCAACTCCTTCCACCTTTTACTAATTAATTTGAATTCCTAAGTAGGTTGCCAACATGAAGAACATGCTCCCTCTTTCTCTCTCTATACAATATCAGTGAGAACAACCAACCCCTCTCACCCTCTTTCTCTCTTAATTGTTTTTCTTTTGCTATGACATTTTGATACTAAGCCAATCAGTCACCTTCTCTTCCCAATTCCACTCTAAGAAAAAGTCCGAATCAAATTTAAATTTGATTTTATGTTTTTAACCTTTTTTTTGGGCTTATTGTGTGTACAGGGAGGGCTTAGGATGGGGGGAAATGAAACTGGGGAGAGCACAACAACATCAACAGCAACAGCAACAACAACAACAAGAGAGGTGAAGTATCAGAAGAGCTACTTTGATGTTTTGGGGATCTGTTGCCCTTCAGAAGTGCCCCTAGTAGAGAAAATATTGAGGCCATTAGAAGGGGTTCAGAAGGTCTCAGTGATAGTTCCTTCAAAGACTGTTATAGTTGTGCATGATGGCAGCCTCATCTCCCCTGTTCAGATTGGTATGCATGAATCTCTCTCTTGTTCAGTCTGGGGTCTTCTTTATCTGTCTAAAGAGCTCAAGTTGGCTTGTTAGTTAAGTTTTACTGCACAAGAAGTTAACCTAAAAAATAAAAAGAAAAAAGAAAAAAGGGGGAGAGAGAGAGAGAGAGAAAGTGAGAAGTTTGAGTAATTTTTGTATTTGGTCAGTTATATCCATCAAATCGATCTTTCCAGTAACATAGTATCAAACCAAGTTCTAAGATCCACGGATCCAAATATTAACAATATTTAGTTATAATGTTTAGCATGGCCGATGTGATCTCCAGCGTGCAAGTGAGCATGAATGTTAAGACTATTCTCAGGCATTTCCTATCAGATTAATTTGTTTGCTGACCGAAAATAGCTCCCGAGAGGCTTCCCTACTCAAAAAGTAGAAGCCAATTAGCAACCAAAAAAGATTCGGGTTCAAAAAATTACAAGCGACCCTAAAAGAGCTCACACTAATCAAAATAACATTTCTACAGAAACTCAAGCCACACCAAAAGAAAAAATAGTCCCAAGACAACCAAACAAGCTTTTTTATGTTATTCAATGAGGCTTTGGTTTGGAGGTCTCCAAAGTAGAAGAATTTGGTTAAGGCTCTCTAGAGGAAAAGATCATCAAATAATTAAATATTTGGTTTTTTTGATGAACCTCACTGTTGGGACCAAACAAGCACCACAAAGACCTCTAACTGCACCAAAAGCTTGATTTTTTGAAAGCTACTGGACCTGCACATTTAAGTTTGGCAGATGTTACAACTTATTTAATCATTAGGTAGTCATTTTCCAGGGCTCTATAATTAATTTTGAAGAGAAAAAAAATTAAGTGGGAAGAGGGGGTAGATGAAGAGCATTAATTGAAATCTAAAAATATCCTTGGTTATATGGTCTCTCTCTCTATTCTTGACTATTGGCTAAGTTGCCTGAATCTTTTACCTGCAGTGTTTCACTTGAATTGATGTTCTAAACAGTGTAATCCATAAAAATGAATTGTAATATGCACTGCTTAGTAGATCGGCATTTGAATCCATGAATCACCCTTTGATCTGATTTTAACTTTCATCAGTCAAGGCTCTAAACCAAGCCAGGCTCGAAGCCTCGATTCGAGCTTACGGGGGCGGCAGAATCATCAACAAATGGCCGAGCCCGTATATAATTGCGAGCGGTCTGCTGCTTCTCGTCTCGCTGTTCAAGCGATTCTTCCGTCCCCTGCAATGGCTAGCCTTGGCAGCAGTCGTGGTCGGGCTGCCGCCGATAGTATTGAGAAGCATCGCCGCCATTCGGAGATTAACTCTGGATATCAACATTCTCTTACTGATTGCAGGTACAGGACCTCATCCTTTGATTCCCCTTAAAGGCTTTATGATGACATCTTAAGTGCAATTTGGTACTACTTATCTTCTAATAAAAGAACACATTCCAAAGAACAATGAAAAGCATAGGATTCTATTTCTAGGGATCTAGGGGTGCATAAATTGCTCAGGTTAAGCACAAACAAGACAATTCCCCATTGCACTTTAGCTCCGGTCTCAATTACCCCCACTGCATAAAAGAAATCGCATCAATTACCCTTCCACATTTTATCATTATCTCAAACAGGTCCAGGTATTTACGATAATTGTTGAATTCAGTTATAAAACTTTGTAAAAAGAAATGTGCAGTTAAAGTTATCTATCAGTAATGCAGTAGAATCTTATAAAATGAATAAATTTCTCAATAAACTATCAATTTTGATAGTATTAGTAAAATAATAGATATCCTTTATCTAGATTTTTTTATATAATTTTTAAGTTATAAATTGGATATATGTTGAGATACAGAACAATGTGATATCCCAGTTCGTTTTAGTAAAGTTTTATAGCCTAATTTCCGAATTGTTTAAATTTTTTAGATCTATTTAAGATGATAATCAAGCGTAGGGTGACATTTTAATGTGGTGGGGTAATTAAGACAAGCACTAAAATGCAATGAGGCTTTTTATTATTTACCCATGTTTTTTCCACAATAAATGATGGGAAAACTTCAAAAAACCCCCCTGTGGTTTGGTAGTTTCTCACTTTGTCCCCCTGTGGTTTAAAGTGTATTAATTTGCCCCCCTGTGGTTTCGTTTTTATCTTTTCGGTAGCTTTTTCGTTAATATTTCATTAAATTATATACAAAAAACTTCAGATACCCATCTAGATTTATCAAATATTCACTTTAGTACCCTTTAATTTTAACTTTATCACTGATTTAAGAAAAAAAAATAATGAAATTGATAAGAAAAAGAGAAAAAAGAAACCACAGGGGGGCAAATTGATACATTTTAAACCACAGGGGGGCAAAGTGAGAAACTATGAAACCACAGGGGGGTTTTTTGAAGTTTTCCCATAAATGATTAAACACATCATGCACTTTTCTTATTTTCCTTCTAAGAAAAATAATTATTTAGAAGGTACTAAAGATGCTATTAAGATTATGGTATTGGAGAGCAAGGTTGTCATTAGCTCCATAATGTTAAAGTTAATGATTCTGCAACAAAAATAAAGAATTCCAAGTTGAGCATAGTAGGAATCACTACAAACACAAGTCACAATTAAGGGTGGACCAATCCATGATGCAAAAAGAGATCACTTTTACTTTTTTTTTAAATGCAAAAAATGTAGAAAAACCTAGTATTGCACTCTTAACATAATTAAGAAAGGGGGATAATCTTAATCTCAGGTGAGATTCATACTTTTAAAATCTAAAACCTATAAAAAATATATATATATATCAAGTTTCATATCCAACTTAAACCTAAAAAACCCGAATTCGACAGAACTATAAGATCCGTGTCAAGATCCGAACCTAATTAGTGGTTAGCTATGAGATCCATGTTAGGATCAAACCTAATTGCACATCATCCTCTTAAGTTATTTTTCTTAAAGTATGATTAAATAACCTTGTAAATGGAACGCATTATCCTAAACAATCATGACTATACGGGTTTTATAGCTGATTAAAAAGAAAATGTTTGTGCAACAAAAGTCATCATTTGATCAAATTTTTATTAACTAAATATTTTGTAAGATCATATAACTAGCAGGGATACAATAGTAGCCAAAACTCGTAAGACGAATACCTTGGGGGGTTAGGTCTCGGAAAGCCAACCAAGAAATCTGAGGTTCAAAGTTTGAAACTTACTGTACCTAGCGCGGTTGGCTAAGGGCTTGATGGTCGGTACCCAAGGTTCCAAGTTCGAAGCTTAGTTGCTTCACATTTCTAACTACATTTATTTCTAAAATAAAAAGAAAATAAAAGAAGCAGTAGCTTGCAATCTTTAATAAGCTGTAGAATGTTGTGTCAGGTGTGGGACTCACAGACAAGTCTAAAAAAAATAAATAAAAGTGAAGTAGCTCCAAGCTGGAGAACTACACCACTTAGGGGGGGCTCCCAATTGCTCTATCTGCGATTTTCCTATCTCCTATATTGAAATTTTTTTTTATACTTTTTTCACTTTACTAGATGAAATTTCAACATGAAATCATAGTCTTTCAATCGAAGAAAAAAATTACCTTAGTCTTCCATTTCTAGACCGTTCTATTCCAGTAGTTCGACCGTCAAATTTTATTTGTTTTGCTATTTTCAGAATACGGAATGTGACTTACTATTATTGATCTAATTGATAATACATGGAATGGACCTGTTATCTCTATCAAGATGAGCTCATGATATGCTCAGGTTCATGGAATAACTGTCAATGGGTGCCTGTCATTTGTGATTTGCTTGCCTTGGTGGAATGGGAATAGTCCAACCTTTAAAGTTATAATACATATATAGAGAGAGAGAGAGACCACATGAGACACTTCTAATAGCACCAAGCATATGGTGCTTTTTCGCCATTAAATTTACCCTTTGATCAATTCTATCTTTTAAATCATGCTATACCAACCAACAATCAAACCCTAGAAGACCACTATCATTTCAACCCTATAATTTTTCACCCAATAGTTATAAATTTGGTAGTAAAAAGACACGAATACTATTAAAAAATATTCTAAGTCAATTATATATATCACCTTTTGGAGTGCTCAACTTGAGTTTTATTAAAGAGGGTTTGTTCCCTCTATATAGATACTGTGGTTAAGTACCACAACGTAATTTCCCAACACCAAGAGGTTTGGATTCCAATATTCCAACATGTTGAAAGCACAAAATGATTTTATTTTCTCTTTTTTATTTCTTGGTATGGAATAATTAACATAAGGTGTGGCATAACTATCAACTGCACTAGCAGTAAAGGACAAAGTCTGAGAGATGCTTACCCTACTTGCGTGAATAATTTTAGTGTAAAAATGTACTGAGATCCCCTCAACTATTAGTCATTTTGATCTTTAGATTATTTTTCCAAATTCGGCTTTATATGCAATAAAATTAAGGATTGATGACATCTAAATTCCATCTGCTAAAATGTAATCTAAACTTTTAAATTCAACAAAATGATTGTTAACTTTAGTAAATTTTTAGATTAATCAATAAAAATAACTTAACCAAAGAAATTAAATATTGAAGGGACATAAAAAAAAAAAAGAAAATAGTTGAGGGGTCTCTGTACATTTTTATCTCATAATAATTCATATCTTTCAAACTTTCACTTCCACATATATTGCCATGTGATAAAGATTAATTGTTTATTTGATTTGCTTCATTTTTTTGGGTCCTAGTAAGAGATAAATTTTTTAAAGTTAAGATTAAATTATGGTTTTTCTTGTTTCTTAAATTATGTGTATTTGGCAGTGGGTGGAGCAATTGCTCTCAGGGACTACTCAGAAGCAGGGTTTATTGTGTTTCTCTTTGCCACAGCTGAATGGTTGGAAACAGTGGCAAGTCACAAGGTCTCTATCAATCTCTCTCCCTCTCTCTCTCAATCGCACACACACACACACACACACTTTTAATTTCTTTTTTTTTTTTTGGTAAAAATGTATGGAGACCCTCTCAACTATAGGCAGTTCTGAAAGTGACCCCCAACTTCAATTTTTCTAATTTACACCCCCTTTAATTTTTTTTTTTCAATTGAATTACTCTAGTTATTTAACTTAAAAATCTTGTTAAATTTAATGGCTTAATTAGCTATTACCAGTTGATTAATCAAGCTTTATTCCTCACACTCTTCTAAGGCCTAGTTTGATAACATAGTAACTAAAAGTGCAAGAGCACTTTTAATCTTTTTTCCTCTACAGGCTTCTCCATCAGCCGTTTACTCTAATAAAAGATTCAGCTAGCATAAAACAATAATTTGACAGGAAGTAAAAAGCCTATACTTGAGCTTTTAAACTAATCAGTTGTTTTATAATAATAGGCACATTAATGTAGAGACTATCAACTGTAGAGTCAGTAAAACCAATCTACACAATATAAGAATTTTTTTATTAATATTCTTAAAAATTATTATAATTATAAAAATAGTTCTTTAAAAAAATTATTTATAAAACTAGTCTTACACAATAAATGAATTACTGATTTCTAAATGCGATAAATTATCCACCGCTTTCTATAAAATATTAAAATTACTTTTAGCGTTTAATGTCATACATCTTATTTTTTGTAGTTCGACCATAAAAAATATAGTGTAGAGCTACTATGCTATCAGAAGCATAAAAGGTTTTATGTTTTCGACTTTTTGACTCTTGGATCAAAAATTGTACAGTTGGGATGATTGTGGTCCCCCCTAGGATTGAGGTAGCACTAGGGTGTCAAACGGCCGGGCGGCCGCGAGTCCGCCCGGCCGGCACGAGAGTGGGCGCGGGCCAGGCACGGCACGAGTACTGTAGCGGGCCGTGCCGGCCCGACCCGGCCAGTCAAATCGGGTCGTGCTGGGCCTTGCTCCTGTGGCTTGATGGCCCGGCACGGCCGCGGCACGACCCGAGCCTGGCCGTGCCGGGCCTGAGAGTTTACCTTGCCGGCGGCGCGGCATGACACGCCCGACCCATGTGGCAGGGTCTTCGAGCCGGGCCCAGGCATGGACTTGGGTACGACGGCCTTACCCAACTCCCAAGGCCCTGTACTACCCAACTCCCAATGCATTGGGAGTTGGGCTTTGGGGCTCTCCCAAGGTCTGTGATAATAGATCCTTGGGAGTTGGTTTGGACCAAAATCCCTCCAACAGTCAAATTTTTGATTGTGGGAAGGGCATTTTGTTCCAAAAATTTAAAATTAAAATAATTTAAAATTTTAATATTTTGTAAATATATTTTAAAATTTTAATTTTTTATTGATATATAATTTTTAAAAATAATATTTTTATTTTTATTTTAAAAAAAAATTAAAATTTTTTAAATAAAATTAATAAAATAAAAAAAAGGGCTGGCCCGAAGCCGCCCAGCCAGGCACGGCTAGGGGTGGCAATCTCAGCTCGCTGTTCGCGAGCCAGCTCGTGTTCGGCTCGAAATGAGCTCGAGATCGGCTCGCTCATTTAGTAAACGAGCCGAACACGAGCCGGATTTTTCAGCTCTTTAATAAACGAGCCGAACACGAGCTAGGGTCAGCTCGCTCGCGTTCGGCTCGATAACAGCTCGATTTTATTTATTTTATATTAGTATAATTTTTTTATATTATAATATATATATAATTATATTTGTATATAAATATATAATACAGATTATTAATTTTAAAATTTTAGCCATTCTAAATGGATTATCTTGGGCCTAATCTTGGTTTGGGCCACGATGCTAGAGAGAGAGAGACCGACTCAGGATGCTATAGATGGATTATCTTGGGCCTTATCTTGGACCCGACTCAGGATGTGGAGTCGGGTCCGACGATGTTACAGAGAGAGACCACAGACCAGCTACCCGATAGCCGGTTCCAGGTGCGGATTCGGGCTCGGGAAGCGCTACAGTGAGGAAGCGCGGACCCGTTGCCCGAAACCCCACTCTCCTTTAGATTACGCCGCCGCCTTGTCCCATTCTTCACCTTGGATCCTCCCATGTCTCACCCATGTCTCACCGCCGCCTTGTCCCATTCTTCACCTTGGATCCTCCCTTGTCCCATTCTGCGACGATGCTTCTCGCTCGCAGCGAACTTCGGCAGCGGCAGCGAACTTCGACAACGGCAACAGCAGCGGCAGCAAACTTCGACAGCGGCAGCGGCAGCGAACTTCGACAGCGGCGCTAACGAGCCGAACACGAGCTAGCTCGATTAAGTTGCGAGCCGATCACGAGCCGGAGTTTTCGAGCTCGTCACGAGCTCGAGCCGAACACGAGCCGACCTGAAGACGTTCGAGCCGAGCTCGAGCTGGCTCCAGCTCGCTCGAGCTCGACTCGTTTACAGCCCCCTAGGCACGGCCCGTGCAGTGCGGGCCGGGAGGCCGTGCTGAGAACTTTGGCCCGGCACGGCACGGCCCGATTTTGGGGCCGGGCCGTGCCGGGCTGGCCTCCGGCCCGTTTCGACCCGGGAAAGGGTTGAGTGATCCCCACAGGGTAATAGTATTAATCCAAAGGTTAAAAATGATCAAAGGGGTTAATCTAAGGGCCAAAAAGTCAGAAGCATCAGATCCTCTATGCTTGCGATAACATAGTAGCTCTACTAAAAAATATATAAGGTTGGTGAAAATAGTGAATAATTTATCGTTTTTAGAAAGTGGTGAATAAAAAATTCTAAAAGGTCAAGTTGCCCAAAAAAAATCCAATATAATCAAAATCAAGATCACATTGAGGGACCACCCCTACAAAGAATATCTACGAAAGAATATGTATGATGCCATACAAACAGTAGGGGTACTGTAGCCACATTTATGCTATCAATTGGCCCACTTAATTTTGCTTGTACATTCTTGGTATGGAATTTAACGGGACCATCAACCATATCTACTGTTTCATGTGCATGTCCATAAATAAAAGCTTTGCCTAATAGAGAATTTCATCCACTCCACCACTTGGAATAGGAATTTCATATTAACAGAGTCAAATTTACTATTTACAAATAGATTTGTCAAACTTGATCACTTTCCATTACTTGGATTTGACCAAATTTGATGAATCTGCGAGGCAAACTTTTTATCTAACGCAACTGACACAAAGAAAAATGAGGACAAATTGTCAAAACAAAACACAAGATGGGTCTGAGCAAGCTAAGCCTAAATACACATTCATAAATAGTTTTTTCATAATTAGTAAAAGGAGATATCAACCTCTAACCTCGCTACTGTTTGGTCTAGCTAGAGCTTCCGCGAAAGTGTTGTATGCTTAAAAGCTACCCAAACTTCAGAAATTGAAAAAACACTGCCAACAAATTCTAGCATTTGCAACTGGAAGCAAAATCACAATGGAGTCAAAAAAGCAACATAGAAAGTAGTCTCTATTACAAAGAAAAACACCCTGCACTTCTGATCTATTTTATTTGTTTTAAGATCTATTATTAAAGTTGGACCTTAGATGTTCCGAACCAACATAATATGCTAACTCATTCTAGTAATGTTTTGCATCTAAATTCAACAATTGTTCCAAATTTTTCAACCAACTTGACATGGTGGTGATGTGCAAAGTGAGATTGATGCAACATTTTATGCCAAAAGATAACTGAAACAGGTTAAAGGGCAAGGATTTTCTGTAGTTTAGCCTGCTAATAATTTGTCTTATATGGAAAATTTTAGAAAGAAACTTAGTTACCTGCAGGCAACTGCGGGGATGTCGTCGCTGATGAGCATGGCTCCACAGAAGGCCGTGCTGGCCGAGACAGGCCAAGTGGTCGATGCTCGAGATGTTAAGATCGACACGGTCCTGGCAGTCAAAGCTGGGGAAGTGATCCCAATCGACGGCGTGGTCGTCGACGGGAGGAGTGAAGTCGACGAGAGAAGCCTAACGGGAGAGTCATTTCCTGTTGCCAAGCAGCCAAATTCCCAGGTGTGGGCTGGGACACTCAACATAAATGGTACCACCTTAGTAGACTAGGCCCTTCATTGTCCTTCCAATGTATGTGAACTTAAAACACATAGTTCTTCATAGGGTTCACATGGATAATTGTAGCTATGATCATTGTTTCTTCTGTAGGATACATTAGTGTGAGGACAACAGCAATGGCTGAGAACTCTGCAGTGGCTAAAATGGCAAGGCTAGTTGAAGAAGCGCAAAACAGCAGATCCAAGACGCAGCGATTGATCGATTCCTGCACCAAATACTACACACCAGGTAAGCGAGTAATTTTTCTTTAACATGATCATAGTTTTACTAATATAGTTGGTTATCGTACTTAAAGAGTTTGATTCGATGATTAATCTCTACGTTTGAGATGATAATTAGCATAACATAAGCTGTTATTTCTACCTCATCTGGACTTACCTAGCATTGTGTATGATTAAACTACTACAAAGAATATAAACTAATCTATTAATCAACTGGCCGCAAAGGTTTTGCTGTCAATTCTCCTCTAGCTCTAATATTTTACGAAGCACATAGTAGTTTCCAAAGGGAAAATCACACTGTTTAGTTATTAAAGTAATCATATATATTCACTAAGGTCACCAAACTTCAATTTGTTCCAACAGTCGTATGAAACTTTAATTTCAGTTTCAACCACACTTTGTTAAAGAGTTTAACAGAGTGACTGAGACAGAGATAGAAATTTGGTACAACAGTCTGAACAAATCAAAGTTTGGTGATCTAAGTAAAACTTCGACATAACTTCCGTGAGACCGTGACCAACAGTAGTTTGACCATTTCTAAAGAGTAACTAGTTAACAAACTCGCTTTAACAAATCAATAATTTAAATCTTAAAATGCCAGACAAGGAAGCCTTCTTGAAGTACTAGTGTGCTTGAAATATTTATATTCGATAGTTGAAAATTGCTGCCTATGTGTGATTCTTGGCTCATATGTTACCTGTTTCTTTCTGCAGCTGTCGTGTGCCTAGCAGTAGCGGTCGCATTGGTTCCCTTAATAACGAGAATCTGGAGTCACAAAATAGTCCGGAACCCCAAAGGCTGGTACCAATTGGCACTGGTCCTCCTAGTGAGCGCGTGCCCCTGTGCTCTGGTGCTCTCAACACCCGTTGCGACCTTTTGTGCACTCCTCAAAGCTGCGAGAACTGGGCTCCTCATCAAAGGTGGGGATGTCCTTGAAACTTTGGCGAAGATCAGCGTAGTAGCCTTTGATAAAACTGGAACAATCACAAAAGGAGAGTTTGATGTTAGAGAGCTCAGAACGGTTCAAAGTGAGGTCTCCCTCCATACACTTCTTTACTGGTAAGTTTCAATATGTATTATAGGATCTTTTAAAAAAAAAAAAATTGGAGACCATTTGTCGGTAACCAAGTTGAGAAACTTTTTGAAGTTTGCTGAACTACACTACCAGTTACTGAACCTATGGTGACATGTCACCTTAGTCTTCACCAAACTTGCAATTTGTTGCAACTATACAAGGAAGCTCTATTTTTGCTTCAATTAAATCACTCCATTAAACTCCGGTTAGTATCCCACAGGGATGACTTGGGCACCTGACTCAATTGCTATGTCATGTTGTGACTGCTGATTTAACTAGCAAATAAGCTCTTGAGACGATGCAGCATTTGATCATAAGAGCCTTGAAATGAGTTGCTTTGTCATTGCTGTATCATGTTTTAGAGATGACACGGCAGTTGAATATACTGTCCATCATCCCTTCATTGTGGAATTAAAGTGAGGTTGTGGAGTAACCTGATAGACTGAAAAACTAAACCTCTTAAGTATAAATGGGCCAAAATCTCAAGAAACACTGAAACAGTAATTAATGTTTAGCGCATCAATTGTGACAACGTGGAGTGCAGGATCTAAGAGAAATTTCACAAGAGATTCACTGACCAATGATATTAATTACCATTAGAAATTCATTTGTCAAGAAGATCTTCCACAGAGAGATAGTTGTTCAATTCATGCAGATCCATCTTATTCAGAAGACAGTCAAATAGGCCCCATTATTCATGTTCTTCATCTCTCCTCTTTCCCTTAAAACAAATTAACAAGAAAATTATTTGGCATTCAATGATTTGTTAAGATTTTAAGTTTTTCATATTTTTGTTGAAACTTGGCTGAGTCTCATAGTTCTTCAGGGTTTCAAGCATCGAGAGTAAATCCAGCCACCCAATGGCATCTGCACTAGTTGATTATGCTCGATCAAACTCAGTCGAACCGAAACCAGAGAATGTCGC
Organism: Ananas comosus; assembly: GCF_001540865.1. Lineage (NCBI taxonomy): Eukaryota > Viridiplantae > Streptophyta > Magnoliopsida > Poales > Bromeliaceae > Ananas > Ananas comosus. The sequence continues at coordinate 1,912,626 of NC_033626.1, forward strand.
AGAGTTTCACATCTATCCTGGTGAGGGAATTTATGGGAAAATAGATGGAAAAGATATTTATGTTGGAAACAAAAGAATTGCAGCCAGAGCAACATGTGAGACAGGTTGGTAATTGATTCATCTTTGGGTTAGAAAATTAGTCCCTGAACTTGGACTCAGATTTCAATTTCATTCCTAGATTCAATACCAACAATTAGCCTTTGAATCATCTTTAATCAGTCCATGAAGTTTGACCCCAATTTCTATTTCATTCTTACATTTTATGGTGCTGATGTTGTGACAAATCATCCTTTTTAAGATGATAGATTAGTTGAAGGGCTTAACTGTTCTGCGGGAAAAATTTCAGGGACTATATTGTTGAAATTGATACTATGAAGATGAAATTGAATTGCGGGTCAAGCTTAAGGGGCTAAACTATAAATTAACCCTTTTTTAATATATGTTGCATTGTTTGATTTATCCACTGAATTACCAAAACCTTCAAGAATTTCTGTAGGAATGAAATTCTCAATAAAGAAAGAAAATCCATGCATAGACATGATTTTTCAAGCTATACCGAGAATTTCTAATAGACTGATCCTCAAAATTTTAGTTACAAACATGGATGATAAGGAGGGAGGAGTTACCATTGGATACGTGATCTCAGATTCAGTATTAGTCGGAGTATTTACGCTGTCTGACACATGTCGGACAGGGTCGGCAAAAGCAATCAACGATTTGAAATCTTTAGGCATCAAGTCGGTAATGCTTACCGGAGACAGCACTGCAGCAGCTACACATGCCCAAGATCAGGTACATGATATTCTTTTGAGATATCGAATACAAATTGCTATAAATTAACTACTTAAAAGATACATCCCTGCAAATATGAATTTCATATATACCTTTTACAAACTTGATTTCTTACGTATAAAGAAAATACCCTATTTGAAAATTTTCTATTAATACTGGAACAACTTTGCCCTCTTCATTTGGACAATTCCCCACTTTCAACATATAGCTGTTTCTTATAAGAAACTGCACTTTCAAGCAATGTAATTCAAAAAAACTGCAGTATATACGAAAATTCAGATTTTACAGGGTATATATATATGTAATTAGATAATTTTGAAGGGATATATAGATATTTAAAATCCTATATTTTGTCATACAAAGGATCATTCAAGTGAAGAAATGAAAAGAAATTAATTCAAATAAAGAAAGCAACAGCCTACTATTATCTCACTTTTAATAGCATGATTATAATTATACAGCTAGAGCAAGCTCTTGAAGAACTTCATGCAGAGCTTCTACCAGAGGACAAGGTTCAAATAGTGAGCGAGCTCAAGACAAAAGAAGGGCCCACATTAATGGTCGGAGATGGCATGAATGATGCACCAGCATTAGCCATGGCAGACGTGGGAATCTCGATGGGGATATCAGGTTCAGCTGTAGCAATGGAAACCAGCCACATAACCCTAATGTCTAATGACATTGGCAAGATCCCAAAGGTTATTAGGCTCGCAAAGAGGACCCATTTTAAAATAATAGAGAACATTATCTTCTCAATTATTACAAAAGTCGCTATCGTCGCTCTTGCCTTTGCCGGCCATCCGCTACTTTGGGCAGCCGTCCTTGCCGATGTTGGGACATGCTTGCTTGTGATCTTGAATAGCATGACGCTCCTACGAGAAACTACCACAAAGGGTAAGAAATGTTGTGGTTCTTCGCATAAATCGCTCGTCAAAAGGACTGATCATGCAGGTCATTGTGCCAATGGTGCATGTACAACATCTAGCACTCGTGGGCAAATTAAAACATCCAGTTGCAGTGATAAGCATATTTGCCATGAGAATGAGAAGGAAGAGGTTGGAAAAAGAGTGTCTCATATAGAGTCACCAAATCATGTCCACTGTTGTCATGAACAAGTTAAAGACACAAGAAATGCGAGCCAAGAAAACTTGATCTCGATTAGTTCCGAATTAGGGCATCATGGTGATGACTGCTTGCATGAAGAGCACTTAGAGAAGCATCATGATACATGCAACCATGTATTAGACGATGATGATCATGATGATGATTCGTGGATATCTTCAAAGGTTTGTAGAGAGATAAGCAATGGCTGTTGTGGAAGTGAAAGAATGCAATGTGGTCAAGGAATAGAGGGTTATTTGTGCTCGCAAGAGATCAAGGAGAAGAGAGAGATTGGTGGTTGCTGCAGGAGCTGCAGACAGGATTGCAGAGAGAGGGATGGTTGCTGTGGAAGTGCGATAGTAAAACTGCCAGAAATAATTATAGAATAGAAGCATATATTTCAATTAAAGTTCATCATTGGCTTCAATCAGAGGGCCAAGGTGGATATATATATATATATATATATATAAGTTTTATTTTTCCTTTCACTTTCTGGGTTTTACAGAAATAGAAGGGAGGAAAAAAATCCAATTTTGGTTTCCACTACATGTTTTTGCATGAGATTGAGAAACACTAACATGTTAATCTCATTGAATGAAGGAAAAAATTGGCATCTTTTTGAGTGCTATGTAGACAATTTTGGAGAACACAAAAAGTTGACAGAAATTGCAAGATTTTATGATTGTTAGGGTACCAGACAGAAAACATCTACAGAGAAGAACCCTTTGACCTGACTGATTGGAGAGGACATTCAAGAGAGGGAACAAACAGCTTTAAGGATTTCTACATGATTACATTACAGCCAAATAGAAAGAAGGATACTCAGTCTATGGCTTAACTTCTGGAACAAAGGTGTTGAAGGAAAGCTTATAGGCTGTTTATTTATTGGGGCTACATGTTGATTCACTTTCTCGAGTGATAAATCTTTGTAGTTTTGGAATTTTGCTTGTATGGATGATTGATGAACTAAAGTATACAAATAACAGTTGATGGAAAACCAAGAGTTAACAAATTTCAGGATGAAATAAATGTAATCGTCGATGAGGAAAATGCTATTCTTGAAACACATTGATGCTCTTCCATTGCTGTTATGCAAGAGGAAAGGCTAAGTGAAGATGTCAGCTAACATCCCAATCCTGTGTTCTCTATCCCCATGCTTTCCTAAGAAACTCATCACTTGTTTCAATTTTATGCTCTGAAGCCTGATCTGGGGCATGTACTATCTTAGCATAATTATGCACCAAGATGGAAATTGTAACTTAAAAATCTCAAGTGAAAATCTTGTGACGCCAGAAATAACATCCCTCTTCCACCTTAGCTAATGCCTCATAAGGGATGAACTTCTGTTTAATAACCAAGTGGACCATTTATTCCTCCTCTTCTAAAATATTTTAGATTAATGTTATAGATTTGAAAGCTTTCCTGTCTTCTATGTAAGTTCCTACTTTCTTTTCTTTCTTTTTTTTTTGGTGCTCCCATTCTTAGGCAAAGCTTCAAATATTCATTAGTACAATCCATGCAAAGCTCAAGCATGAAGTAACTCATTTTTTAAAAAATAATAATAATCATACATTAACCTTCTTGCACAAATGAAACCCAAATAATACAATTTGAGAAGCCAAACATACAACTATAGATGTACGAAACTTCAACTGAATATAAAATATTAAAATACCATTCTTTGACAGCTTAATTTTTGGAGATTACGGTTAATCTATATAGCATCAGAGCAGAAAGTCCTGAAATCAAACTGCTATAAAATATATTGAGTCGAGACATCAGGAGAAGTCGAATATATAATACTAAAACACCGAGCCTAAACATGAGAAGTATTGAATATATAATATTAAAATATCGAGTGTTGAATATAAACGCTATAAAATATTTAAACACCGTTCTCTAATAACTTAGACTTTTGAGATAAATGGTTGTTTCACAACTTCAAATCCATGAAACAAGAGAATAATTAGATAATTTCCTCTTTTAGGACACAATTATTAACACTAGAGGAGAAAAAAAAAAAAAAAAGATACAATCATGATACTCATAATTCTCTTAGTCTTCATCATCCTCTTAACACAAACTACTTCAACCAATCCCATTGTTTTGGGCCAAAATTTCTACAAGGAGCTCCTTTTACATGATCATATGACCATCTATTAGCAAGAAAAACACTGAATTTGAGGAACTAAAACCTAATTCGAACTAATTTTACTACATACCTTCGTGGACAATTCCACAAACAATTGATGGGCATTGGAAGAGAATATTTGCGCCAGAAAATTTAAGAAAAATTGCAAATAAATCAGAGCGAATACTTGAGATTGTTGAAGCATGAGGGGATTTTAGATCGATACCTCATCAAAAATTTGCAAATTTCGCGCTCGATGAAACCAAAAAGCTAAGACGCCCAATTTGAGCTTCATGTTGGCGCCGGTGCTTTGAAACGTGCGCTGGAGAAATTTTAAATAAGAGATTTATTATACTAGTGGTACCTAACCTAATATTTGGTGTGTTTTTTACATTTAACCCCTTCAAAAGATTTTATTTTGTAAACAACCCATCAAAGTTATAAATAGAAAATTGGCTCTATATTGTACACGTAAATAGACTTAGCAAACGGGCGGGTTGGATAACTGCTGACGAGTTATTGTACCTACGGGTCATATTGGCATGGGTAAACTTTACCCCGAATGGGTAGACGGGTAAATATGCAGGTCACCTGCAAGATTTTTTTTCTATGCTTCTATACTTTTTCAGATACAAAATACAAATATAAAAAAGTATAATATAATTTATTGTTAGAAATATCATAATATGTAATAAATAATATAAAATCTTAAAATGTAAAAATAGTTTATCATTCCAAATTTTTATAACACACAATTAATAAAGTTTTTTTTATGATCATAAAATCAATATTGTAAAGATTGTATATTTTTTTAATTTAAAAAATATAAACGGGCATCCATGGGTACACACAGGTTGCCCAAAATATCCACAACTTAAAAAGGTACCCGCCTATTTTATTAATAATTTTTGGATAAAAAAAGTTTAGCACCCATACCCGTAAATTTGCAGATAACACGCGTACCCGCAGGTACGGATATAGTTTGCCAGGTCTCGATACACAGAACAAGATATTCATGCATATAAACGGGGCAAGGTATTGTTATCCATAATTTGTTGGTATAGTATATTTTACTAATAAGATGATTTATTTTATTCTAAAAAATGACATAAAATTCAAATATGATATTATATTCTGTACATTTAATCACACTCCTTATCAATCAAATATACAAAATTTTTTAAGTAAATTAAAAAGATATATTGAACAAAATATCAATGAATCCAGATATGGTACAAGCTTCTTAAATAAATGGGACAATTTTCTGTGTGCCCCTCTAACAGTAAGTATTTACATAGATGCCCCTATAAAAGTTGAAATATCCTAAATGCCCCTCTAAATATAGAAAACTTTAAAAATAGCCTTCAAAACACATTTTTGTTATAATCTACGGTAACAACAATCAAAATACCGATTTTACCCTTTTCATAATTGCCCTTTTAAATATTTCAATTATTAGAAATAATTTTAACTTTTGTAAATACCCCATAAATTTAAAAGTTTTACAAATTTAAAAGTTATTTAGTTATATTTTCACATTGATTTCTGTAAGAATTATATATTCTAAAAGAATAATATTTTTATCTTACTCAATATTATTGAATATTTCTAAATTTTTTTAAAATGGAGAGAGAAAATAATAAATAGCTGAAAAATTACAAAGTTTTATCATTAATTATAAAGCATAAAATTACTTACTAGATTTGAAATTACAATAAAACGATTTAGCATTGTTTACAAATTTTTTTAAAAAAAACTCAGATTATATGATAAATTTTATAATCAAGGTTAGAGAAATGCAAATGTACTAAATAACAGTGTGAATTGACTTTTATTAATATTTTAATAGTATTTAAATTGAATACTTGTATCTTTATCTAAACTAATTACTAGTGAGGGACAATTTTGAAAATTTATTTGTTGTACATTTCATCACATTAAAGTGCTTTTTCAAAAAAATTTAAAAAATTCAGAATAAAATGAACATTTTCATTCATTCATAATAACCTATCTAAATTAAATAAATGTTTGGTAGGGAGATATAAATTAACAACGAGAATATATTTATAAGATAGTATTTGTAAGGGTATTTGTGATATAATCAAATTTGTAGGGATGTTTATAATATTTTGAACGTTTAGAGGGGTATGAATGAAATTAACCCTTCATTAGTAATAATTGGAACATTTAAAAGGGCAATTATGAAAAGGGTAAAATCGGTATTTTAATTATGAAACGGATAAAATCGGTATTTTGATTGTTGTTACCGTAGATTTTAATAAAAATATGTTTTGAAGGGTATTTTTGAAAGTTTTCTATATTTAGAGGGGCATTTAGAATATTTCAATTTTTATAGGGGTATTTGTGTAAATACATGCTTTTAGAGGGGCACACAGGAAATTTTCCCTAAATAAATTGTGATAATATGTCAAACAATATATTAATGCATTTAAAAGGACCTTCATGTTTGGAGAGCCCGGTCTACAGACCGTGGTCCAGGCAATAATTTCCAGCTTCCACCAACCAGCGAGTTGTCTAAGTCCACGTGGCTGCACGACAGGAGCCGCTTGATGGCAACCTAACGAAAAATTCTAGAATAAGGGAGTCATTGTCTGCACCGGGTGTATAAGTACATCCCGTACACCACGAACTTATCCAAGATCTCAAATTAAATTCTGATTCATTCAGTGTTGTTTCGATTTACTGTCAACTATACTGGTTTACAAATTTTATTACTAAAGCATTTCCATGATTCTTTTAATCTAATTAATTAAAAAATATAATATTACAAAATATCTATGTCAAATTTATAAAGTATATACACTAATGAGTCCGACTACTATACTATTGACTGCACCAAGCACTTAGTGCTATTAAGTTTTCTGCCGTTAGATCTGCTCGTTTGACCATTTTCATCCGTTAGATCATACTATTCAACCAAGTACGCACTTAATCCTGAAGAATCACTATCATCGTAATCAAAGATCACTATCATCCTGATCAGAGACCACTATCATCCTAACCACACATCCCTTCATCAAAGAGCCAAAAACCTAATAGCACAAAGCGTTTGGTACTATAAATAATATAGTAGCCTAATTATACACTAATAGCCTGATAAAATAATAATATAACATAAAAATAGTCTGCTAGGAAAATAGATCAAATCAAATTATCTAATATGGATGAAATTGTGTGTAGGATTATTTTATTATTATGAAGGTATACTTGTGTCCAATTAGTTTTTGAATCACATAATTTCACTTCCTATATCATTAGTTTTTTATGTTATTTACTTGCTAGAACTAATTTTTTATGTTACTTTCATTTTAATTAAAAGTTACTTATCAAATATTGGGTTTATCTCATGACACTTATGATACACTAAGCATACGCAATGGATTCTAGAAAAAAGGAAAAAATCAACCATCAGTATCAGGAATGAAAAATAGGTAGATCCGCCCACCTAAGAGCCCAGTTTCCTTCGAGGGTCGGAATGGATTCGAATCACAGTAATTTTTATTTATTTTTTATCTCTATTTACTGCTTTATTCATGACGGATCGGAGTAAGAATAAATTTTTAGCATATCGAGGCAAATCAAAGGAAGAAAAGAATTTTCCACCTCCTGCTCTTTTGTTTTCAGTGGACCGGAGTAGATTTGCGATGATTTATTATTATTTTATTTTTGGCCCCAATTACCTCCATTCGGGGTTGGAGCTCCATCATCCATTTGCTGCCAAATCCAAAATGATAATTTGGTAAATCAACAATAGGGTCCACTAGATCTACTTTTATTTAACTTTTATTGTATTTATATCAATAAATGCTAATTCAGATACCCTATAAAAATTTTCTCTCGATGGCATATATAATAATATTATTGATGAGTTGATAATATTATTATTAAATTCTAAGCACTATCATTATACTCTAAATACAATTATTAAATTCTAAACATTATAATTAAATATTAAACTCTAAATCCTAAACTCTTTTTTTAAGTGCCATTACATCAACGAATAATTCAACAACAATATAATAGGTACAAAACATTATTCTATCAAATATTAGGAGTGGTTCATGATTCACGTGGTACACCAGGTTCAGGCGATGAATTTCTTGGGGACAAAAAACAAGCAAGGAGCATCGACGATCGGAATTGGGTGAGCCAACTGTCGGGTCCACGACATCAACGGCTCACGCCGAAATCCCAACCGCAAAACTGATTCGAAGTCAGCGTCGTAGGCTAACTGCCGCACCGCCACGTGTCGGTTGAAGGCCGGGAGGTTGGGGTCGGCTCTGAAGGTTAAATGGAGGGATGTTGATGGGTACGAATACATGAAATTTTATCCGAATCCGAATTTGAACAGAGCGGATTTTCGACGGATGTGTATACGGATATAGATTTTGAGTATACTCGCCTCAAACCCAAACACGAACCCGACCTAACTCAAATTAATTTTATATTATATAATATATATAGAGTTCGGCTGCAATGCTATCGATAGCACTAAGCACTTAGTGTTATCAAATTTTATGCCGTTAAATCAACCCTTTTGATTATTTTCATCCGTTAGATTATATTATTCAACCAACCACCCACTAAACTCTAAGGAATTATTAACATCATAATCGTACATCGCTTCATCTAAGATCCAAAAACTTAATGGTACCGATGACTAGGTGCTATTAATGGTTCACATATATAGAGTGGGTTGGTATGCTTAGGAAAGCACGGAGCCCTTCGTGCTTTCAAGTTGTTTTCGATGTTCGGACTTTCGAATCGACGATCGGCTCCGTTTGTAACATATGGAAACTTGGAGTCGCGATGTCAACTTTGACCTAGAGGGTCAAAGTGAGGATTGAGCTAGTTGGACATTATCCCCGAGGGATTTGTGATGCGTTGGAATGAGTTCCAAAGAGAAATAAGTGTGTTGGCGCAAATTGGGTGCGAAACGAAATGTAAAGAGAGTAAAGAGAATTTCGGATTTCCGACGCTAACTTTGATTAAAAGAATTAAAGTAAGGCGGAAGGATACATTGTGGTATCTCCGAATCAATTGTGAAGTTTTGGAAAAGCCAAGGGTGTGTTTTCAAAGGGTTTTGAAGAGCTCAGTGCGAAGTGGTAGTGCAAAACGGCCATGTATTGGAATTGGAGCCGATTCTATTTCTAATTCGGCTCAAATAATGTCAAAATGAAAAGGAATTGCTTCCAAATTAAATTGGTAGCTTGGGAAGGTCCCTTGGTGTATTTTGGAAGTGTTTGGGTGAAATCGGAGCGAAAACGGAAAATTTAGAATTTTCTGTAAGGAACGGGACTGAGAAAATTAGCAGAAAATGCACAGTGTCAGAAAATTACGAAAATTGGCAGAGATGTCAGGAATATTATTATAAGGCTAGTTTTGAAGTTTCAGATTTTTCTGACACCTGTAGAGAGAGAAATAGCATCTGGAAATTATCTGATAAAGATTACAGTTCGGGACAGTTCGCAGTGACCAAACGGGGTCGAAACTGAAATGTTAAAATTTCAGTGGACTTGTTAAGTAAAAACGAACATTCCTGCCAAATTTGAGCTCAATCGGACTTTCGGATGAGCCTACGAAAGGTATTTGATCCGAGTTGCGCGACGGAGTATAAGTCGAGGGCAATTTGGTAATTACACATGGCTTAGTGGATTTCCACTAAACCTGCCAGTAGGGGAGCTCCATCCTTATCCCCCCCCCTTCAGCCTGCCTACGTAGAGAGAGAGAAGGAGAAAAGAAGAGAAAAGAGAAGAAGAGAAAAGAGAAGAAGAAGAAGAAAAAGAAGAAAAGAAAGGTGAGAATTTTCCTCTCCCTCTCTCTGCTGACTATATCCCTTCCCCTCTCCCTCTCTCTGCTGTCAGCAGTAACCTCACCAGTAGCAGTAGTAGCATGAGAAGCTGCAGCAGCAGCAAGCTGCAGCAGCTCAGCCAGCAGCTGCTGCCAGCAGCAGCCTTAGCAGCAGCAGCAGCAGCTGCAGCAATCAGCAGCAGCAGCTGCAGCTAGCAGCAGCAGCAGCAGTGGCACCAGCAGCCTGCAGTCAGCAGGAGCAGCAGCAGCAGCTGCTGCTTCAGCAGCAGTCAGCAGCAGCTGCTTCAGCAGCAGCTGCTTCAGCAGCAGCTTGCGCAGGGAGTAGCAGCAGCAGCTTCAGCAGCAGGCAGTGAGCAGCAGCAGCAGGAGCTTCAGCAGCAGCAGTAGCTTCAGCTGCAGGGAAGCAAGAAAGAAAGAAAAGAAAAGAAAGAAAGGAAAAGAAAGAAAAGAAGGAAAGAAAGAAAGAAAGTAAGAAATGAAATAAAAGAATAGAGAGGAATGAAAGAGAGAAAATGAGAAAGAGGAAGAGATTGAAATGAGTTGAAATACTCTATACAATTTGTAAAATTGCATAGAAACAGGTTTAATAGAAAACTGACCGCGACAATGCACTTTTACAAAATAAGAGTCCTGATGCGAAATTGACCGCGTGTAAACCAAATTGAGGGTAAAAGAAACGCGTTGGCGAAGTCGGTTCGGCAATCCGACGAACCTACGCAAAGATATCGCCAAAAGAAGGTTTTCGGCTATAGTTGCCGTTTTATATAGCATTGTAATGCTAACTTGTAAAATATGAGTTATGACTCAAGTTTAATCTCTTTTATACTTGTTTGAATGAAGATTAAACTTGCCCAAGAGTCTAAATTGACTTTCCGACAGGTCGACGACGCTCTAATTACGGTAGCGGCCGTTCTAGTCCTATTTGCACAGAGTCGCGAGAGATAGTCGTCGACGCTTTCCGAGACGTGGATTCTAGTTGATTGACACCACTACAGGTGGGTGGTGCTATCCGAAGTCTTTGAATCACCTTTTATGTCTATGCTATTCATTGAGCATATTTACTTCTGTTTTCATGCATTATAGGGTATGGGCATTGGCATTATGCAAGTGATATTGAACGTGTGAATTCTTAGTGATAGTAAGAACATATGAACATTAGAATGTGGACATAGAACCCTATGAATGTATGAAACTGTAAAGGACCAAGACAATAGTAAACTTAGTGACATCATGACTAGAGATTTGGTTAGCATCGAGAAATGCAATTATGAAACTAGTATAAAGAACTAGTTAGAGTTAAATTGTGACATTATTGTTAGTTGAATCCTCTAAAGGGGGATCAGATCTTACTCACATAGTCTGTTTTCTTGCTTGGTGGTGGTCGCTCCCCCCAGGCAGTGAGCTCCGGAGTAGTCACTTGTTGGGCTAACGTACTTGCCCCAGGACTAACGTACTTGTCCGACAGACGGTCCCATCGGGAGGCAGCTTAGGGCCCGTGAGGGATTTCGTTGGTGAGTTATTGTTAACCAAAGGGTTAACCACTGAATTGGGTAAATTTATGGGCTAACGTACTTGCCCCAGGACTAACGTACTTGTCCAGCTGTTAACCACAGGGTTAACCAAAAGATTGGGTAAAGTTAATGAAAAGCATGCATGCATATTTACAGTTTTCATATCTGTTACTTCTTTCAGCTTTGTACAGGCATTGTAGTAGTTACATATTATAGTTGGTTACTATCTCAGTTTACTTTTCTTATCTACATATGCCTGAGTAGACCTAGTGGGTGAGTCGGCGAGGTCGGCGGCCGAACCCACTGGGAACTTTCTTGTAGTTCTCACACCACTAACCATACAGGTTCCAGTGCGAGTATTGTGGCCGAGGATCGAGGCAAGAGCCAGCAGCCTAGCTAGTGGACACCCGAGTACTAGTGGTATACCATTTTGGGTTCATGTATCATCTATTTCGATGTACAGAGACATGTAAATGAATATATAAAGCATGTAAATAGCTAAATGTTTCAGTTATACAGTTCAGTTTGAAAGTTTTAAGTTACAGTGAATTTCATTGTATAGTTAGTTTACTATCACTTGTGTTTGTTGCTTGCCTTCGTGCAAGCCATGTATATTGAAATGTGATCCTGGGAATTATTTATTTCTCTATACATGTATCCGTTGTTGTTGAGCCTTGGGCGAACAGAGGAGGTGCTGTTCGTTCGGCGTCTGTGTACGGGCCCGGATCGACCAAATTGGCGACCGCGGGACGTGACACCGTTAGAGTTGATCTAGAGTATTTGAAGTACCTAGAAAATAAATTTTGTGATTTTTCGATATCATTTGCCTAGTGATCGAAGGGACTCAAAATCAATAATTTTAATAGCCGTGGTGAGCCGGTTGCAAGTTTAATGGTGTAGAAATATCCAAATCACATGAAATTTTGATAGAAAATTCTTTATACCATATAAAACAAGATCAATAACTTTGATCTAAAATTTAATGTCATATCATCATACTTTGTAAGATTTTTATTTTCAGTCGTTGATTTTGAGCCACTTCGATCGCTAGGCAAATAATATCGAAAATTCGCAAAATTTATTTTCTAGATACTTCAAATACTTTAGATCAAGTCTAACGGAGCCGATCGTCGATTGAAAAATCCGAATATCGAAAACAAAGTGGAAGCATGGAGCCCTCCGTGCTTCCATAAGCATTCTAGCCACACTCCATATATATATATATATATATATATATATATATATATATATATAGGCAGGCTGCTGGTGCTCTCAGGAGCACGGAGGCCTCCATGCTCCTCAGCCGTTTTCGATATGGAATTTTCGAATTGACGATCGGCTCTGTTAGACTTGATCTAGCGCATTGAAGTTTCTAGAAATAATTTTTGCGATTTTTCGATATCATTTACCTAGTGATCGAAAGGATTCAAAATCTATAATTTTAATGTTGATATCTGCCGTTTTTAAGTTTAACGGTATAGAAGTATTCAAATCAGATGAAATTTTGATAGAAAATTCTTTATACTATCTAACAAGATCTATATTTCTGATCAAAAATTTTAGTGCATATCACCACTTTTTATAGGATTTTTATTTTCAGGCAGTTAAAATTAATTGATTTTAGAATCCTTTCGATTGCTAGGTAAATGATATCGAAAAATCGCAAAAATTATTTTCTAGAAACTTTAAATACGCTAGATCAAGTTTAATGGAGCCGATCGTCGATTCGAAAGCTCCATCATCGAAAACGCTCAGGAGCACGGAGGCCTCCGTGCTCCTGAGAGCCCAGCAGCCCTGCTCTATAAATATATAAATATAATAATTATATATATATATATATATATATATATATATATATATATATATATATATATATATATATATGTATGTGTGCGCGTGCGTGTGTTCGATGTTCTATTTAGATTTCTATTTTAAGAAATTTAGATTTAATGTAATATGTTTTGAAATATTTTGTTTCAGGTTCGAATTTTTGAATTCCGGTTTTTTGAATTTTTGATCGGATTCGAATTTGGATATGAATTTTTAAAATCCGTCGGATTGAGATTTGTATTCACTTTTTGGGTTTGATAGTGGGGTTCGGGTTTTTTAAAATATCCGCATCGAATTCGACTCATTAACATTCTACTGAACAACCGCCGAATACGTTGGGATTTTGCCAAAATCATATACGCATCCATATTTTTTGTTTAGATGTAGATATATATCGGTTGCTAAATTATTTTTACCATATCGCCTAAAATATATTCGGATTCAGATTGAAACGAACTTATATTTTGATATTCTTCAAATAATAATGTATACTAATATTTATTTATAAATATGAATTAAAATTAACGTGAATAAGATATACAATATAGTTAATAATAGATCACGTCCGTCTTCAAATTTCATATACCTATATTTTATTCAATAAAATTTAATATTTTCACAAATATAAATACAATTTTAATATAAAATTTATAGTAAAATAAATTAAGACCATAATAGAAAATCACTTTATTTTCGTGTATTATGTATTGACGTCTTCTTATTTCTTAACGGTGAAAACAATCGAGTATGGTCGAATTTTTTTTAAAAAAACTATAGTTGCATTTATATTTTTTTAATATTTTTTCAGATGCCAATTCGGATACAAATACATGTCGAATGTTAAATTTTAATATTTATATTCGTATCTTATCGAATTTGGTGTCGGATTTGACCAGAATTTATAGTTACCATTTCACTCCTATTGGCGGTTTCCGAGAGCGTTATAAACGTTAGGGGTCCAAACGTAATTCTCCACAACCATAAAGTCACCTACCCACCTAACCAGTCATTATATTACCTTTTCACTTTTTTTTTTTTTTTTTCCCTCTCTGCAAAATTCATGTATTTTGTTTCTGAGAAATATTTCAAAAACATAAGTTTTAGGACTATTTTTTTTATCTATTAAGTTTTTAAAATTTAGTTTTTAGTTTTTTTTTAAAAAATATTCAATTGATTTTGTTTTTCAATTTTTTTAAAAAATTGAACAGTCATTTACATTTTTTTCAATAAATCAAACATTCTCTCACTCCTACCCTATCCTCGTGAAGAAAAAAAATATATATCCTGTAACATATGCCGTCTGAAAATTTCGCATGTCATAAATTTTTTGAATATTTCACCAACTAAATTGCCTGAAATATACTGACTAAACACTAAATTTGTAACCAGAAGTAATGCAGTTAAATTTTAAAGTCAAAGTGCCGTTAGCTGATACACATTAAATAAATTAAAAGTTTGAATAATCAAATTAAAATTTTAAAAGATAAAATAGATAATTCATTCTTTAAATAAAGTTTACATTTTTATCACTCAATTAATTACAAAAAAACTTCAAATAGTGCCTATGTAGTTTCACACTTTCTCGCTTTTCTACTTTGTGGTTTAAAGCGTATCAATTTAGTATCATGTAGTTTCATTTTTATCTTTTTATTATTTATTTTATTAATTTTTTTCGTTAAATTAGTGACAAAGTTAAAACTAAAGGGTATTAAAGTGAATATTCGATAAACCTAGGCGGGGCGTCTGAAGTTTTTTTTAATATAATTTAACAAAATATTAACGAAAAAGCTGATGAAAAGATAAAAATAAAACTACGGAATACTAACTCGATACATTTTAAATAATATGATACTAAAGTGAGAAAGTGCGAAACCACTGGGGTGGTGTTTGAAGTTTACCCATTAATTAACTTATCATTAACTTTTGGGTTTTTTTTGCAAATAGCCCCCTGAGTAATTTTTATTTTAAAAACAGTCCTATCAAAATTAAAATTGGAAAAATGGTCCTGTTTCTGCCACGCAGGTGTCACGTCAGCGCCACACGGGCAGGGCTGGGGCCAGGGTATTAAGTTGAACACGGTGAATCATTCACCGTGTCTAAACACGGTGAATGGTTCACCGTATTCAACTTAACACACGGGCCCAGCCCTGCCCGCGTGGCGCTGACGTGGCGCCTGCGTGGCAAACCCAGGTCCATTTTTACAAATTAAATTTTAACTGGACTATTTTTAAAATAAAAATTTTTCAGGGATCTAAATGCAAAAAAAGTCCTTAACTTTTTGTTGAGAATATTGCCACTAGAGTCCCAACATCTACAACCAACCAAAAAGCTGAGCCCTTTTTGACTAATCATAGCAACGTAATTACACCAATAACATTTAAAATTGATTCAACTGGGGACAGTTGGGGTACGTTTTGGGTCCCCGTACGAACCCGCTATTAAGATTCCAACGGCTCGAATGCGCGCCACGTTGCTCTCCCTGTAATAATATACTAACTAATAATAATATAAAAAAAATAATATATCAGGTAAAAATGTAATGGAGACCCCTCGGCTATAGGATATTTTGTACGAGCCCCCTCAACTTTATTTTTTAAGGAAAAACTTCAGAAAACCCCCCAATAGTTTCCCAATTTTTTATTTTAGTACTCTGTGGTTTAAAGTGTATCAAGTTAGTACATGTGGTTTCGCACTTTCTCACTATAGTACCCTGTGGTTTAAAATATATCAAGTTAGTACCCTGTGATTTTATTTTTGTATCAAGTTAGTACCCTGTGATTTTATTTTTCTCTTAATGAAATATTAAACCACATGGTACTAAAGTGAAAAAGTGTGAACCCACAGGGTACTAAAGTGAGAAAGTGTGAAACCACAAGGTACTAACTTGATACACTTTAAACCATAGGGTACTAAAGTGAAAAAGTGCGAAACCACAAGGTGCTAACTTGATACATTTTAAACCACAGGGTATAAAGCGAGCAAAAGTGTATTTGAAGTTTTCCCTTTAAAATAAACTTCAAATACCACCTATGTAGTTTCCCACTTTCTCGCTTTAATACTCTATGGTTTAAAGTACATCGAGATAGTGTCATGTGGTTTTATTTTTATCATTTCGTCAGCTTTTCCGTTAATATTTCGTTAAATTTTATACAAAAAACTTCAAATACCTACCTAGGTTTATTGTATATTAATTTTAGTACTCTTTAGTTTTAACTTTGTCGCTGATTTAACAAAAAAACTTAGTGGAATCGATAATAAAAGGATAAAAATAAAATCATAGGCACTAATTTGATACACTTTAAATCATAGGGTACTAAAGTGAGAAAGTGTGAAACCATATGGTGGTATTTGAAGTTTTTTATATTTTTTTACATTTTAAAATTTTTTAATTGAGTGTTTTTTACATTGGTAAGTTATATATTTTAGTATACGATGTTATTATCCATTGGATGCTAATTATTATAATTTTAGTTATTAATAATATATTATCTAGATGAAGAAAAAGAAGTAGGGAAGAGTTAAAAAAGTTATAAAAGATTAAATAATTTTCTTTGATTCGAATTAAAATATGAGAGAGAAAAAAAAAAGAAAGAAAATAAAAATTATCTTTCATGAAGGTCCATTTTTCTTCTCTCTCCATTGAAAATTATTTTATTTTATTTTAATTTTCTTAGTCTAGACAATTGTAAATAATAGCTTAAAATATTAAAGTAACAAAATTACTACTAAATTTAATAAAATTTAGAATTTACTTTATTAAATTATTCAATTAAATATGAATTCAAAATCAAAATTAAAAATTGAAATTGAATTTAATTTCAAAATCTAAATTTGAATTCAAATATAGATTTTAAATCTCAATTGAATTTAAAATTTGAATACAAAATATTAATTTAATTTAAAATTTAAATCTTAAATTAAATTAAAATTTATAATTTTCATTCAAAATCAAAATTTAAATTTAAAATTTAAATTCTAAATTTAAAATTAACTTAAAAAATATTTAATTTTAATTTAAATTTTAATTTTAAAATAAATTTAAATCTAAATTTATGGTTCAAATTAAAGTAACGTAGTTTAAAAATTCTGAAAAACTATTCAGATCCACTCTGTTCGAGAATAGGAGATACCTATCTTCTCTTCATTACTAGAATTTTTTTTGTTAGGAAAAAAATTATTTATTCTGAAATAATAAATTTTCGATTGAATTACTAACCACTATTACCAAAATAGTATCATCTGTACAAGATTCTCAGTAATCCAATACACGCAGCATAAACCAAACACGTATTTTGTCTCCTGTTTAGGTAAAAATATATGAATACTCCTTAACCATAGCCTATTAGGAAACCGAATGAATGAGACATTTTACTTATAAACTTATTTGTGAATTAATCAAGCAAATAAAACTAGGCCAATTAATAGCTTGTGGAAAATAGAAAAATTAAAGTTTAATAATTTTTTTTTAACGTAATTAAATATATAAGTATAAAAACTAAAAATAGGAATAAAACATGGTTGTGAGGTCGATTTCAAAAAAGTCCTATAGTTGAGGGGGTTTCCTACACTTTTACCTACTCTTTATAATCCCCCTCCTCTCCTCGTTCTCTCCCTCTTTCGCGCTCTCCCTCTCTCCGACACGTTGCGAGCACGAAGAAGAGGTCGAGCGGAGAAAAGAAGGGAAAAAAAGGGGGTTTTTTTGTGGCTTTTTTTTTTTTTTTTTTTTGTGTGGTGGTGTTCTCCAATGGCGCCGTGGAAGCGCGCGGCGGTGGCATGGATCGTGATCTCGATCGCGCTTATCGGCGTTCGCGCCGAGGAGGCGGCGGCGGCGGCGGCGGCGGCGGCGGAGGCGGTGGCGAAGGGGGAGGTTGCGGATTCGGGGTTGAGGCTCGAGTTGGAGGAGCTACGGACGAAGATCTCCGCCCTAGGTTTGCCCCAATCCGATCTTGAAGCAGGAGCTAGGGTTTTCGCGGTGTTTGATCTTTGCCTCGGCTAGGTTTTGAAATCTTGGTTTTTTTTAGTGTGATGCTGGAGCATTTTAGAATAAGATTTTTGATCTTGTTGACGATTTCTCTTCCTTTTTGGTATAAGATGGAATTGATTTGATGGAGTGTGCCGATAACAGGATGGGTTAGTAGTTTGATTTTATTTGGATTTTTTCATTGATTTGGGTGTTTTTTTCAAAAAAAAAATTTAATCGGTTTGTTTGAGAGGGAAGGATTGCATTTGTAGCGTCTGTTGATGCTGTGCTTTGTTTTTGCTGAAGAGTCTACTATCAACGATACAATCCAGGAGTTGAAGATGCGAGCTAGGGTTTGTTGATGTTTGATCTTTGTGTTAGCTAGGGTTTTGAACGTTTACAGTCATTTGTTTCCGTTAATTGGAATTTCTTTGAGTGTGATCTTGGTAGTTTCGATTTGTCGTTTCTCCATTTGTTTTTTCTCCTTGGGTGGCGACGTTCGCTTATTAATGTTCTTGGAAAGGTGGAATATGTTAGAATGTATTTGGGCTTCACAGTTAATTAGGATGTTTTCCCTGAGTTGTAAAGTTTGCATCTTTAACATGTATTGATGCTCTTCTTTGTTCTTTGCTGAAGAGTCTAGCATTGCGGATCGAAACCATGCGTTGAAGAAGAAAGATGAAGGAATTGCGCAGTTGGAAAAGGTCATCGAAGAGAAAGCAAAGGCTATTTCATCGCTGCAGAGTGAGAAAGAATCGCTGCAGGTGGGCCAATAGTGACTGGCTATANATATATATATATATATATATATATATATATGGCCTCTCAACTCAAATTCTATGCTGTCGTGTAGTGGATTATTTGCATTCTATACATTGTGAGTTTCCTTTGTCAATAAAGAATATGAATATGTAGAACTTTTTTGGGGAAATGCCAGTGTATGCCTTGAAAGCTGCAAAATATCATAAATACCTCAGAAATTGTCAATATCATAATTTCTCACTTTAAATTCATAAGTTATATCATAAACATTCACTTAATGCGGGCTAACCGAGGGTTTCATACGAGTTAAGATGCAAAATGACCTAATTTCCCTTCACTGTAGCTAAAAGTGAGTTTAGAAGCGGACAAGCTATAACAAGAGTAGACGAGTCACTTTCATTAATTTTCTTCTAAAGATGAATTTACATGGTAACAAACGGTAACAGCAATAGAGGAGTAATTTCATTTTTTTTTTCTTTTAAAGATGATTTTACATGCTAATAAACAATAAGAAGAATAGAGGACTGAATCCATTAACATGTTCAATCGCATAGAATTTGATTTTTGAAAATACATGTGTGGCGAAATAACGCTGTCATGTGTTATTCTCCTGGGATAAGTCTTGTGAATCTTTTATTTTCTCCTCTTTTATGTAGAAAAAGGGTGCTGTTGCTGAGGAAGCAGGAAAGGCATATGCTCGGGCTAGTGAACTTGAGAAACAGGTTCAGAAGATGATAGCGCTTTTAATAAGTTCACAAATGGATCCTGGTTTTGAAACTCTCTGTTTTCCTTTGGCAGATAGAGAATCTTAAAGCAGAAATTGAGTCACAGAATAAAAAGAGAAACACTTTGGAGGTTCAGGCTAATGAAGCTGAGAAGAAAGTGCAAGAGTTGAACTTGAAATTGGAAAGGGTAAGAATACATCTTGCAATATGCAATATCTATGTCATGAATATCCATGACTGATCTTCTTTCAACTAATTGTACTGTCTCGCCTATCAGATCTTCTTGAGATGAATGTTTTGCTTGTTTGCCCCGAGGTATTGCTAACTGAATATCATATTGATACCTTTAAGATACATCTGTTGTAGCTCATTATTAGGGGTGGTAATAGTTTAGATTTAGGTTGGTGGAGATTGCTTAAAAAGTAAACACATCCCACAGGTCCGAAAACCCATGAAATACACAGGATGAAGTTATAGAATCTTAATAAACTTGCAGGTGTTATTAAATGGCTCTCTTAACTCTTATTTACGCAGAATTTGGCATTTTGAGTTATTTTTTGCAGATTTCTTAAAGTCTGAGGTGGCTTAACATTTTTTTTTATGGAAATTCCCAGATTTTGCATATCTATTTGTGTGAAATTCACTATATGCTGTACATTGTAAATATATTTTTTTTCCTGCAATATTTTTGTATGTGTGACTGCTATTTTATTTAGTGATGTTACGAGATTTGAGCAAAATTTAGTGTTGTGGCACGGGGGCGTGCTGCTGTCTGCCTGACATGGTATGGCACCGGCATGCTTCCGTACCGACAAATGGTACGCTTGTGTGCCGATGGATATGCATGACCTCCTACTGGCACGCTTTGGCACAGACTTATTTCAGCTCTTTTGGTTCCAATAAGCTCTTAAAATGTTATTTTGAAAGATTTAATCAAATAATTATGAATATTCGGCATGTACAGCTTACTATACTCATCAATTAACATACTTGTAAGCTTTTTTGTATATAAAGTACAACTATATCTGATGCAGAATAGAAATTTTTATAGGTTAGAATTTTTAAAATGCAAAGACATCTTTCTTTCTTTTTTTTTTGACCATATTACAGTCTTTCTTTTATAAAATACAAAAAAATAATTTTTAAAATAATTTTAAAAAGTATTTGAAAAAATTGTTTTTAATTAATTTGTTTAAAAATTAGTAGATCTATCGAAAAAATTAAGCAATAAATTATATGACAAATAAATTAAATAAATTTAAGTATTAATTGATTTAATTTAGCTATTAATTTTATCAGTATTTTCAATCTTCTAGTGCAAAAATAAAATTTTATATTTGATGTGCCTCAAAATTTGTTTATTGAGTTTGATTTTGTTCCTCTAATTTGCCAAAAGTTTCGGGTTCTACAAATTTTGATAAAATAATTTGTGAAGAAAAAATAGATGTCTGTGGTGGAAGCGGAGGGCTTGGGCCAATACAAGTAGATCCTCGATTTGCAATGTCTTTAGGGGGGTGTGGGGTACCCAGAATGCTTCGGGTACCCCAAAGAGCAAAGCAAAAAAAAAGAAAAAAAGAAAAAACCAGCGCAGTGCCGGCCCGATACTGTGCCGCGGCACCACGGAGAGGGGTCCGAGACCCCCCTTGTACCGTGCCCCTACGTGCCGCCCCGTGCTGTACCGCATGGGGCGGCACTTTGATCCTTGGATCTGAGTGTAGGCGGGTATAGGCTATAAATATTTACCATACTTTGGAAGAATCTACTAAAGATAGCTGCGTGATGAAGATTAATGTCTAAGGAAAACTATTTAATTCGGTAAATAGAGTCACTTTCTAGAATTTGCTACGAAGGCTAGGTACTATCTTTTGTAGTACAAAACAATGCATATTTTGGTTGGATGTGCAATGAAATCTCTTGCTTTTAGGGATTATTGCCTGACTTCTTCTTCTGTTTTATCTTTTGTAGCTCCAAAAGACTAGTGAAGAACAAAAAAAAAGGATTCAGAAAATTGAACGCGCTCTTCAAGTGGCGGAGGTTTGTGATATTTAGTTTAGTTCATATCTCTTAGACGATACATTAGTTGCATTCTTCATTTTATATTTCTCTTTTATGTCCAGGAGGAGTTGATGAGAGCACAGTTGGAAGCAACATCAAAGTCGAAAGAGTTGACAGAGGTGAGTTTGGTAATTGTTTTTCTCTGTAGTCTTTTTGTTTAACCTCTTGCTTCTTTGTTTAACTTCCATCACTAATCTTTTCTGCTTAATCTTTTCTGAGATTTCAACCTACTCTGAGATTTAACTTTCGTCACTAAGCATTTCTGCTTACTCTCTTCTGAGATTTCAACCTACTTCGTGTACAACAATTATTGAAATTTTTTTCATGCTGATTTTCAATATGTTTGTGCCTCTGATGAATTTTGTTTGAGAGTTGGAATCTTATCTGTGAATTGAATTACTAATGGTCTCAAAGTTTCAAGTTCAGGAAGTAGATTTATCTTGAATATATTAACAATTTCGTCTATCGAAGTTCTTCTGTAGAAAAGGAAACATATTAGCTCAAGCTTGCTGAAACACAAAATTGATGCAGTCTTTATTTCATATTCTTATTTCCTTGCTCTTTTGTCCTCTCAAACTTTGGTTTATAAGTTTGTTCCAGATGTATAGATTAATGCATTAAAGTGTTTAGTAGAGAAATGCATAGACCTGAACATTGCTGACAGTCAAATGTACAATATTGGGAATAGCTGATATTGTTAGTTAAATACAGTTTGAAGGCTTAAGAAATTTCATCAAAAATAAATTAGAAGGAAACATCTCTTGTGGAACCACTGCCAAGGAACCAATGAGGTGATAAGAAGCCATAATTGTGAGCATTGGACTTTAACAAATTTTCTGAGTAAGGGGAACTTTTTCGAGTCTGGTCTAGATTGGTATTGGGTTGTAAAACACACCAGCTCTCATGCTTTGGAAGGGACCTCCAAAAAAAAAAAGAAAAAACTGAAAGCACTTTGGAACTTCCATCCTCCAGTGCGCTATAAAACAGTTATTGGAGGAAAATGCCAAAGTGTTTTCAGATATTTGTATGTCAAAGTATGAAAGTCGATGTGTTTAGACGCCACAATTCCAACGGGGCCTAAATAGCACATCAGGAAGTGGGGGCTTATTGCCTGACATCCCAAAAAAAAAAATCAGTTAGACAATGAGTAACAACTACAAAAGAACTAGCAATTTCAAGTGTGCATGGTGAAGGAAGGAATTAGAAACAAACATGTTCTTGATTTAGTTCAGGACGTAATGGCCCAAAACTAATGATAAGGCTAATGAGATGTTTGGGCAGTAGCCTTGT
Source organism: Ananas comosus (assembly GCF_001540865.1). Classification (NCBI taxonomy): domain Eukaryota; kingdom Viridiplantae; phylum Streptophyta; class Magnoliopsida; order Poales; family Bromeliaceae; genus Ananas; species Ananas comosus. The sequence continues at coordinate 1,935,615 of NC_033626.1, forward strand.
TATGTGCTTTAAATCAGCATATTAGGCATCTGAATGTTCAAATGGGTTAATCTGTTAATTCAATGTTTGATGTGCAATTGTGCATGAAGTGAATGTTTATTGGTCAAAAAGTCTCCGCTAAATTCCGAATGAAATCTGAGAATTTGTAAATTATAATTTTGGAAGTCGTGAGCCGCTCATTTGCGAGCTAGAAATTTATAATGACATGGACAATCACATCTGAGGCTTAAATCAAACTTGAAGGTAGGACTGTATATAGTAGGTAGCTTGTAAAACCTTTTAAAGTTGGTGTGTAACAACATATTGATGATCTGAAGCAACTGCAGCATATTAACAACCTTGACTAAAATAAGATGGTTTGAGGTTGTAAGTGCGAGAAATAGTAAGTAAATTTGTGTCCAGGTGTTTTGTTCAGACGGAATACATTCTAATACTGAACAATCACTCGTTTAATACTCCGTCTTGATAAAAATTTCAAGTGTTAAACACAGATGGCTATAATAACTTTTTTTTTTTTTTTACACAGAAGCTTGTTGACATGCCATTTCCAAATATGGAGGACTAAATTGTACAAATATTTAGCAATGACCCTGATTTTAATTTTGTTTATTTCTGAACAAGATGATAAATATCAAGAACATTGCTCATTGGTCCCATATTTTGCTAACTACATGCTTCTCTGTTAAGTATAAATTGTACCAATTTTGTTGCAACAATAAAATTGCTGATGAAAGATCATATCTATCATGAAGTTTGCAAGAAGTAACTGGATTTATGTAATCTTAGAAGTACGTTAGTCTCAACTCACAAGTTATTAGAAGTTAGAATATTACATAAAAGACGTGTGTGGGTATACTAAAACTCTCATATCTTAGGTGGGAAAAAAGTTTGCAAAAGTATCAATGAACTGCCTCGTAAGTTCGTGATTCCACACTTTGTAGAATGTGAAATGTTGGCTAGCTGTCACTATTATTTGTTGGGACTTAAAACAACGCTGGACATGCTGGTGATTGTGAAGCTTACAGAAGTGAAGAACTTACAATGGATGGTTATACTTCCTATGATGCTCAATAAGTGTCCGGCATGGTTATTTACTTTTCATTGTCTATGAATTACTGCTTTAGCTTTTTTTCACTTGGTCTGTGGTATGTGAATGATGGTTTGACAGCTAGGTTAATGTTTTTGTGGTTGATCAGGTTCATGGAGCGTGGCTGCCGCCTTGGCTTGCTACCCATATTGGCGATTTTCAGGTATGTTCCACATTCCACATGGCTAGCTTAGGTGTACAAGGAATTTTATGCAGAGTCTTGCTCATTATTACTTCTATATTCCATTTCTAGGAGATTGCATTAGCACACTGGGAGGAGCGTCTGAAACCTGCATATGAAAGTTTCTTACAAAAGGTGCTTTTGTATTGAGTTCTGATTTGACCAACTTATCCTTTCATTTGTGGCATGCATTATAGATTACAATTTGCTTATCCATGTTGTGGAATGCATTATGGATCAACTATGCTTTTATTTCTTCCTTTTTATTATTATTTTTTAATATCAACATGATTGCAGGCATCAGAAAAAACAAGAGAGGCACAAAAATGGGCTGAGCCTCACTTGGAAACAGTTAAGACAGTAAGTAGCTAATACATAGAGAATCATATCCCAATGTTTGTTTGAATATATTTGTAAATATTGGAAATATAAAAAGAAAAATGGATGATACTATCTCTTAGATTCATACGAGTAATCACATGCTCTAAAGGTAAATGCCTTTCCAATTGGCTACATGATCTTCCAAGTGAGGTTAAGAATCAAGAACCAAATCAAATCGTAAGATACTATCTCTTAGATTCATACGAGTAATCACATGCTCTAAAGGTAAATGCCTTTCCAATTGGCTACATGATCTTCCAACATTTCTCAAAATTTATGTAATATTCAGTTTAGTTTATTTGTTTTACACTTTTACATGTTATTTTATTTTGAGAATATAGATCGTATCTTACGATTTGATTTGGTTCTTGATTCTTAACTCTTAAAATTAGACTTTTGATTCACATTTCAATCTTGACTAGTGCTGTAACCCACATTACACGGCGGGTAAATACTGTTGTAAAAAAAAAATGGATACTTTATTAAACCAAAAAATAGTATGATCATAGCTAAGGTGTAACAGCTATAGAGGAAAAGAAAAAACTGTTTTAGCAGGCTAAGGTATAACAGTTGGAGACAAACCAACGAAGAGAGAAACCAGCTGGAGACAAAGCAGCGAAGCTGTAATGGGATCACTGTGTTCAATTTAAAATGCCAACGTGGCACTCACGTGGTAAGGAGAGAGCTATTTATGCAAATATAAATTTGCTAAGGCCATTTGTAAAAAAAAAGTTTTGAGTGGACTAAATGCAAAAAAAAAGCCTCAAATATTTAACGACTTCTAGTTATTAAGTATTCTATATAAACTAGAATGTTGAGTTAAATGGACATCTGCAATGTCTGCATATCTATATGATTGTGTAATATACATATTGAAGTTCTGTTCGACCATTTGACTAGACTAGCTCGACATTGTAATTTGTATATTTGTATGCATGCTAATTTTTTTTTTTCCCTGTTTACGTGGACTGGTGATAATTTGTACAGTGGTGGAATACAGTTGGTCCAGCGAAAAAGAAGCTTGCTGTGGCTCTTATACAAGATAGCTCCATGTTTGATGTTTTACTTACAATTATAAAGCTTTTACCTTGACTCGACTGGATATCAATGATATATTTATGTTGTTTTCCTGTAGAAATGGATCCCTGCTGTTAAAGAAAAATGGGTAATCTTTGTAAAGAATGCTGAACCACACTTGCGGATGGTCTCTTCAAAATCTGTTGAAATTTATGAGGCATCCAAGACTGCTATTGCACCTCATGTTGTCAGAGTACAGGAATTTGCAGATCCCTATCTCCAGGTACTTCTCATTTCACCTTTTCAAAAGTGCACTGATTATACACCTTTTTTTTTTTGGTAATAATCTGGAAGTTCTTAGTTGATTGGTGGCTATGCAAATGGATAGTTCTAGGTTGTCTTTTTTTTTTTTTTTCCTTTTTTCCCTCGTCTGTCTGATGATGCTACTGGAATTTATTATCTGATTCCAGGAAGCTAAGAAGTTTTCTAAACCATACATTAATCAAGTAGCTGAGATCACCAAACCACACGTGGAGAAAGTGAGGGTCGCCTTGAAGCCCTACACAAAGCAAGTAGTTCGATCATACAGAAAGTTTCTTAAATCAGCTAATACATATCATCACCAGGTACTTGTTTTCCTTCATCCACCTTGAGATTTTGTTTTATTATTGGTTTTTAATACTGCTCTTTCTCCCCTGTTATTTGTTGTGTCATAGTTGCTAGGGTCTTTTTGTGAAAATCTTAAACTCGACATAATATCCAGTTGATAATAGTCGTGGGGTTATTTTTTTTTTTTTTCTATTGTTGAATTATGGTATTTAATTTACTAGCAAGCATAGCAATGGCCAAAGAATGTTTGGAATCTATGTGATGCTGAAATGACTAGCTACGAGCTATGAATATGGTATACCTAATTTGTGTAAAGTGTATGGTAAATTATTTAATTTTCACTGTTGTTGTTGAGCTTTGGTTCTTCATTTGTTTGCAGCGATCTTCTAATTCAACCAGTTCTTTCCCGAATTATTTGTCCCTCAACAGCTTAACCTTGTATTGTTTTGGAAATCTGACCATAAAGTTGCTAGTCATTTGTTTCATGGTCTTATATATATATTTGTATCAGATTAAATCATGAAACACATTTAACCTATCAACAGACTTCATATAGAGATTTGATATCTTGCCTTAAGTTGAGGCTTTTCAATGCAAGCAGTCAAAAAACTTTGACAACTTTCAAGCTCTATTTTAGGTTCGACTACATTTCTGGGGTCATTCTTTCTCTTATATCTTCTCCTTTTGGCAACTAACTTGAGTTCTGGCCTCTTAGTATAGATAAATGTGCAATAATAACATCCGTTTCAAAGTATACTTTTGATTTCTCTATCTTTGTTTCTTCTAAAACTTGTGATGTTAGCAATTTCATACTTACACTTGTTTCTTTATAAATGCTCTTTTGAGATATAACACTAGCTAAAACAATATCGTTAACCTTTTTGGTTCTGTTTTAGGTACAAGCAACTCTCACGGAGAATCTAAAGAAGCACGAATTAACAAAATCGCTTGCTACTAAGGAGCTGGTGTGGTTCATGGTAACTACAAATCTAACTTAATTCTTAGAAAAGCTTTGGCATCTATCCTGTGATATTCTTGTCAGTATTCCTATGATATAACTGATTATTCTTTGCAGGCTTCTGCGTTGCTGGCATTTCCTGTTTTCTTTCTGTACAGACTCCTGTCAGATATATTTTGGTCAGTAGTTCATTGCACTTCAACCAATCACATTTCTCTTTGCTAATACTATACAAACATAACAATTTCTTAATTTGAGTATTTTGGCTAAGATGCAGCAGTAAAAAGGCTAGGAAACCATCAAGGAATACCCATAACCATGCAAGTCATGCATCTCGGAGACCAAAGCGCAGGCATACTGATAAATAGATGATGGAGAATTATTATAAGTCTATCTCTGCAGCATTTAGCTGCAGGTATGGTTCTCAACCTTCTAAACATATATAAAATCTTTTTAAAATGTGATGGCTTTTGAACTTTGCATCTTTTTGACAGCAAAAATCAATACCTTGGTCTAGTGGTAAGGTCGCAAAATTGTGATTGGGGTCTTAAGGACGGTTGCTTATGTTTTGACCCATCTTAAACTCTGTTGTTATGGAACTCTTATGCACTAGTCGTCAAGGTTTTAAGTGCCCGTCGGCACGGGCCGTATCCATCGTGCCGTATCGTGCCAACAAGATACTGGCACGATACAGACCCCGTGTCGATGGCACAGCTCAAAACCCTCTATTCTTTAAATTAGTAAATAATTTCCTCAATAAAGTTCATAAGATGTGATAAAAAGACATAATAAATAGTTAGAATATTTTGTTGCTAAAAAAAATAAATATTTCATGCTATTATGTGTCGGCACATAAGAATTTTTTTGACCGGCACGCATCGGCACGGCTCGGCACGCACTGTGCCGGCAAGTTTCCGGCACGACCCCGTTCCACGGCACTTAAATCCTTGCTAGTCGTGTTATTTATGTATAGCCTAGTGTTTAAAGAGCTTGACATGAGCGAAAATTTGTACTTTTTGCCCGTAAAGGAGTATATCACTAGAATTTAGCAGTAGCATGTTGAGTGAACGAACAGATTGATCTCAGCGAGACTTGTTTTGCTTTACGAGATTAGTTTGTCCCTAATTGTACACTTCATTATTGTCTTTGGGCCGTGGATTTCTATCGACCGGTACATATTGTGTACTGTTGTTTGCTTTCCTACTTGCTTATTTGGCCTGGTTTTTTTAGAACGGCTTCTCTACTCGGAGAAGCAGAAATCAGATGGCCAACAAACAAAATTTTGGAGCTTTCATTGTGGTGAGCTAGGTTAATAAGCTTCTAGACTATCAAAAGTAGAACCTCTGATTTCAAGCCTGTGAGTCTGCAAAGCTGTTAATTCTTATTTGGACTACTATTTTTGGACATCTGCAGAAGAAATTTAAACTTGAATCATTACTCCTGAGGTGATTAATTAATGCTAAAGCGTAATGCAGTAAAAATTCTCATGGTTCTTGGAGTTGGCGTTTTCTTTTTTCTCTTTTATTTATTTTCTTTTCCAGTAGAAATAATATATATTTTGGTGCATGCAGATATCCGCGCTATCCACATCATGCTGTGTCTGTACAAGATGGGGAGCTATAGACTTACAACTCCTGAGAATAGGGATCTTTTGGGTTAGGATTTAGGGTCTTTTTTCGAATCCTCGATGTGAAATTGCTCAAAACACTCTCTCACGCACAGACACCAAACAATACGAATCGCTTTTTTTTGGTCCAGAAACAGATTCAGGACTCGTGCAGCTGTACTGTGTCGTCGTCATCTTCACGGTCTTGTACTTGAAAAACTTCCACGTTTTTTGGGTTATTTATAACTATCGAGTCGATCTTGTGTTCAAGTCATATGCCGGTTTTGTCCTGTCAGAGCATTACATTCCTTTTCTTGCCATGCGCATTGTTTTATTCACTCAATCCGTCATCCTAAGTATTGACAGGGGTTTAAGTTACATTCTGTTTGGCACTGCTGGAGATTTTGTGCAGGTGCTTTCTGCTGCGGTAGAAGCAGAACCTTCAGATGCCGTATTTTGCTTTGCAACTAAGATGGTTCGAGAAGTACATGGTGGCTAATTTTTACTGAATACAGTAGAACTTCTCTACTGCAATATGTTACTTCAACAATTTTTGCTCGAAAAGCTCGCGGGTTGGAGACATGCATGCTTTGGTGACCACTTGAACTTCTAGTGAAAGTCTGTTTGGGTGCTATGATTTTAGTCGCAGAACTTCAATTTCTATTTTAGTTGGGTTACTTTATTTAATTTTGACAATGTTTTCAACAAGGCCAAGATAATAACTAATTTAGGAGTGAGGCTACTATGTTTGTGGAAGCACGGAGCCTTTCATGCTTCTAGGTGGTTTTCGATGTTGCGACTTTCGAATCGTCGATCGGCTCCGTTAAACTTGATCTAGAGTATTTGAAGTATCTAGAAAATAAATTTTATGATTTTTCGATATCATTTACCTAGTGATGGAAGGGACTCAAAATTAATAATTTTAATGGCCGTGGTGAGCCGTTCGCATGTTTAACTGTGTAGAAACATTCAAATCATGTGAAATTTTGATAGAAAATTTTTTATATTATATAAAATAAGATCAATATCTTTGATCTAAAATTTTAATGTCATATTATCATATTTTGTAAGATTTTTATTTTCAGCCATTGATTTTGAGCCCCTTAGTTCACTAGGCAAATGATATTAAAAAATTGTAAAATTTATTTTCGAGGTACTTCAAATACTTTAGATTAAGTTTAATGGAGCTGATTGACGATTCGAAAGTCGCAACATCGAAAAGGACTTGGAAGCATGGAAGGCTTCGTGCTTCCAGAAGCATAGTAGCCTCACTCCTAATTTAGTCACCATATTATATTTTAAGAAGCGCAATTTAGTTTTAAAACAATACAATTTTGTTTAAATTATAGTTTTTGATATTTTTTGTAACAGTTATGACACATAATGGCCTTTTCAAAAGAAGATGTATGTATATTATTATTATTTTCTATTCTTTGCACTTTTTATGCTATCGGTAGGGGTATAAAATGGGCCGCCCGACCCGGCACGAGTGCGGGCCGGGCCGTGGCCCGGTATGGCTACTGTAGCAATCGTGCCGGCTCGCTGTTCCCAAGACCCACTGTCCAAGGGTCTGGCTAGGGATGTCAATGGGTCGGGTTTGGGTTGGGTTTTTAAAAATCCGAATCTGAACCCAAAAACTAAATTAAAACCTGTTTCCGGACTCGAATCCGGCAGGTTTTAAAAATCTATACCCATATCCGTACCCGACTAAAAACCCGACTCCGGACCCGGATCCGGACCCGGCGGGTTTTAAAAATTCATACCGTTGAATGAAGATCTAAGGGCTAAAGATTATTAACTATTTTATATATTATATAAATAAATAAAAATAAATTATGTATATATATAATTTATTCGGGTTCGGGTTTGGGTTTGGGTCGGGTAAATATAAAATTTATATCCGTATCCATATCCGTCGGGTTTTTATTTTCTATACCCATAACCAAATCCATATCCGTTTAGCTCGGGTAAACCCGCCCTATTCGGGTTCGGGTTCGGATAATATTTCGGGTATCCATACCCATTGACATCCCTAGGTCTGGCAGACCCTTGGACAGCAGGCCCAACGGTTTAATAGCCGTTCGGTTGGATTTTGATTTTTTTTTTCTGAAAAAATATTATTTTTTTTTTTACAAAAAATGGGTTAAAAAATTAAAAAAGACATTTCTTTTATTAAAATGACCACAATGCCGTCACTATCATTCAAAAAATTGACTGTTAGAGAGGACATTTTGGTCAAAAACTAAAAAATATTTTTATATTTTTTTAAAAAATATTTTTTATATCTATAAATACTATTACAAATATCCAAATACATCACAACAAACAATTCTTCATTCATTTTCTTCTACAAACCCTACTTCCTCCTACTCTTAAACTTTCAATCTTTTTTTTTTTCTCTCAATTCTCAAGTTACTTTGCAAATATTTTTAATTTTTTTCAACAATTTTTTTTTTACAAAGTCTCTCCACAAGTATTGTGATTTTTTTAAATTTATAAAATTTTTAAAAAAGTTTTATAAAGGTTGGGTATTATTGTGTAAATTTAAAACTATAAGTCAAAAAGTTATAATTTAAACTCTTTTTTAAAAAAGAAATTTTTAAAAAATACAAACTTTATATAATATGATTAATACAAACTTTATATTTTTTTGTAATTATTTTTTTTAAATATCAATTTCTCTTCAAATAATAAAAAATTATTAAAAATATTTAATAAAAGAGTTTTCAAAAAGTTTGGTATAATTTTGTAAAGTAAAAGTTATAAGTCAAATTTATAATTTTAAAAAAATTCTCTTTTTTTTGAAAAAAAAAATTCTAAAAAAAAACTGGGTGAAGATTTTTTATTTTTTTTAAAATCTGGGCTGGCACGAAGCCCGGCCAGGCCCGGCATGGCCTGTGCGGTGCGCGCCAGGGGCCCAAAATGACCCAGAAAATGTGGGCCGTGCCAACCCGACATGACCTACATTACATCCCTAACTATCGTGCTCTCTCTCTCCCTCTACTGCAGTAGTTGCTCTTGTCTCGACACGCTCTCTCTTTCTCTCTCTCTCTACCCGTCTTTCTTAAATCTTTTTGCACCCTTTTGACTGTCGTCGTCTACGGTGACATCCTCGGTTGCAACTTTATCTTCGTGAGCTGCGCCATATTCAAGCTGGCGTCGATGGAGGTGTGGGCGAGGTAAGGATATCTGAGCCGACGTCAATGAAGGTGTGGGCAAGGCAAGGATATCGGAGCTGGCATTGTTGGAGGTATGGGTGAGCTAAGGAAGATAAGTGTAGGGAGGATAAAAGTGAACGAGAAATAAAAAATGCAAGAGGCATTAGGGTAATTTTGATTAGTTTACTAAAAATTTGGTCTAATATGTAAAATAAAAAAAATGATGTATTTTTACAAATGTTGCGAAATAAGTAAATTCTTTATGCAAATTGGCCAAGATGATTTCTCCTATCGAGATGTGAATCAATTTTAATTTTCTTAATTTCGGAAGGGATTGAGAAAAGAATCGTATTTTTTCATTAACAATTATTTAAATTTAAATATTTAATTTATATTTAATTTTAAATTATAAGTTTATATTTAAACGTGAATTATGGATTCAAAATTTATTTTTTAATTTCTTAAATTCAAGTTTAAATTCTTTATAAGTTTAATATTTGAATTTAGTTCTAAATTTAAATTTTAACTTTGAACTTGAATTTGAATTGTAAATTCAAATTTTAAGTTTAAATTGTGAGTTCAAATTTAGGTTCAAGAATTTGAATAGTAAATTTAAATTTTAGTTGCAATTAATTTTTGTGAGTTTTAATTTGAACATTTCGATTTCGATTCCTCTTATGAATCAAACAAATTAAAGTTTTCATTATTCCGTTTTTGATTCTCGTCCATTTTTATTTTTATTCTGATTTCGATTCTTATTTTGAACCGAATACGCCCTAAATTATGCTGTAACGGCTGTAACTCAGCCTTAAAAAATTTGAATAATTGAGAAGTGGCCACGAGAATGGGGAGGTTAAATTAAAGGAAAAACTTCAAAAACTCCCTGTGTGGTTTCACACTTTCTCACTTTCGTACCCTGTGATTTAAAGTGTATCAATTTAGCACCCTATAGTTTTATTTTTCTCTTTTTATTATTAATTTCACTATTTTTTTTCTTAAATCAGTGACAAAGTTAAAATTAAATAGAACTAAAGTGAATATTCGATAAACCTTGGTGGGTATCTGAAGTTTTTTATATATAATTTAACGAAATATTAATGAAAAAGCTGCCGAAAAGATAAAAATGAAAACACAGGGCACCAAATTGATACACTTTAAACCACATGGTACTAAAGTGAGAAAGTGCGAAACCACGTGTGCAGTTGTGAAGTTTTCCCTAAATTAAAAAAAAGAAAAAGAAAAAAAATACAATACAAAATAATATTATAACAGTTACATATTTAATGTAGCTCCTGTTATGCGTACCCACAAAACCTACCCCTTACGTTTATTTCAGGTATAGAAACAGTAAGATTTTCTTAAATTATTACTTCATTAGTGACCACTTGTGGGTAAGCATAATAATGCTGAAAATATCTTTATGGGTCTGTACGTGTGAAAACCATTTTCTGAACCCGGTCTACACAGCATCAGTGGATCGATCAACCCATCCACCCCACGTGCGCCATTTTTATGTGGGAAATTTACGTGGGAGGCCCCTATCCTTCTAATAATTGCAATTACGCTCCTTTCCTTCTACCATACATGTTTTAATTTTAATTGATTTCCGGACTTTTTTTTGTATTTAGGCCGCTCTTAAAAGTTTCTTCGCAAATAATTCCACGAAATTTATAATTACAAAACTGGTCCTATTCCCGCCATGCAAGCGCCATGTAAGCAGTTAAGCACAACATCAGCGGCTATGAAACTGTTCACTGTGTTTGGACGAGCTGAACAGTAATCTATCCCGTAAAAAAATTGAAATAGCCCCGTAATGCATTTTAGCTTGAACCATTCATTATGTCTAAATGCGGTGAATGGTTCACTGTGTTTAACTTATGACAGCCAGCCGCTGATGTGGCACTTGCGTGACAATGATAAGGCCAATTTTGTAATTATAAATTTGTAGGATTATTTGTGAAAAAAATTTATGAGGGGCTACAGGCAAGAAAAGCCTCGATTTTTTAACATTCCAGCAGTTGCCACTAGGTCCTTGATGCATTTTCACGTTGCCACATTATATTTTTGAAATTTTTTACTCTACATTTTGTAATTTTAATTTTATTTTGTTACAAGGATTTGACATTACATAGAATAGTAGTTTAATTATATTTTATAAACTATAAAGTGATGAAATATTAATGATAAGCTAGTTAAATGCCACTTTATTTCTCTGCATGTCCTTCATAAAAATATATTATCCTATAGTTTGTACAATATTATAATATTTTATTATCTCATTTAATGACAAATCTTTCTAAGAAGTTAAGAAAAATTATTAGAAAACCAAAATAAAAATTTTAAGCTATAGAACGAGAAAAAAAATAGCGTCTAGATCAATATAATATGTCAAACTATTATAATAAAATTTTACAATCAAGTTCAGCAGTATTTTCGAAGTTTTGGACCTCGTTTAGTGCTGTGTTTTTTTTATTACTTTTAAATAAAATTTTATATATCAAAATATAGAAATCGACAGTGAATTTATTGTAAACTTTTATCAAAGTATTTCTTTAGCAAAAAATAATTATTTATTTATTTTTTTTGCTTTTAATTTTTTTTTTTAAATATGTTGTCGTCTACCACTTGACCGGATATAGTATAAGCTAGCAAAATGTAACAACTAATTTTTTTTAATATATCCAATTATATATAATTAGTATTTAAAAAATAAGAAAATGAGAACAATACTACAAAAAGTTTTTTCGTTTTCAATTAAAAAAAATAATTTGGACGGTTTAGATTAAGGATGTCGATAGTTATGGATACTTGAAATGTTATTCAAACTCGAATCTGAAAGGAAAAAAATTTATTCGATGCTAAACGTATACGTTTTTTAATACGGGCATGAAAAATGAAAATACGACGAATTAAAATTCAGATATGAATTTTGTCTATACCCGTCCCCAACGCAAATAGATTTTACACTAGTATATAATATATATATAAATATTTAATATTATATTTAAATTTATATTTAAAAAATTAAAATATTAATATAATATGTTTTTAAATAGGATAAAGAGAAATGATTGTTTTGAGTTCGATTTTGAATATGAATTTTCAAAAACTCGTCGATTATGATTTGACTTTGGATCTTGGGTTCGGTTGTCGGGTTTGGATTTGAATTTTTGAAAACTCCGACCCGAAAACATCTCTTGTTCAGATTCAAAAGTTGAGAGATGTGATGGTTGACGGTCTACAGCTGACGTGGTGGACCCGGTCCACCAATAATTTCTCGTCGTACAAACTTCGTATGTGTACTCAGCGTCGTTGTCTTTGACCCTTGTCTCTCTCTACTCCATACAGTGTCTCTACTCCTTTAAATACCCCGACCACCCCCTCAAAAAAAAAAAAAAAAAAAAAAAAAAAAAANCTCTCTCGGAGCTCGCGAGATCGATCTCTCCGTTTCTCTCTCTCGCGATCTCGATCCCCAATCTCATCGTCTCGCGCACGACCCACAGGTACTTCTCCGATTTCTCCCTCCAATTTCCTCTTCCGCTTCTCGATCTCGTCTCGCTCGATGTAATCTCAGCTCACGGCGATCGAATTCAGAGTTTTACTACTTCGATCGGTTCGATTTCTTGATTTCTCGTTTTTCTCTAGCTTTCCGAGTTGTTTTGACGCTAATTCGATGCTGCGATCGCCAAATTGCTAAATCTTTTGGTGAGAATTGGAGGAAGAGGTGCTTCGATTTCAGTTATTTTTCTTTTTTGGTTTGATTTTTGATTAGTTCTTGAGAGGCGTTTCGTAGTTCTCTACTTTGGCTTCGTCGGTAATTTGCGTGGAGTGATTTGACTTTTGTGGGCTAGGTTTGACTTGTTGCGGTGTTGCGTCACAGCAACATAAATAGGGGGGAGTGGAAATGGGAAAGGGGGAAAATTGGTGTTAATTGCTTGGGGCATTTGAAAATGTATCCCTTCAAAGTTCAAAGTTGAAATCTTGCATATTGTTATCTCTATTTTTGCTTTCTTGGGGAATATTTTCTCACTATATGGTTGAAGATAGAATTGAATCAGCTTTATCTTCTTTCATTGGTCAGTTTCTTTCTTGCGTATTATGTCACAACCTGCATAGGGGAAGGAGAGAAAATTGGCGTTAGTTGCTAGGGACATTTGAAAAATGTATCACTGCAAAGTTGGAATATTGCATCTTGTACTATTATTAATATTAGTTTTCCTTTTTCTGGTAGCACTTTTCACTATAAGGTTAAAGATAGAAATGAATCAACTAATCTTATTTCATTGGTAATTTTAAGTTTCTTGCTTGCGTATTATGTCACAACATGCATAGGGGAAAGGGAGAAAATTGGTATTAATTGCTAAGGACATTTGAATATGTATCCCTACAAAGTTGGAATATTGCGTATTGTGTTATCCGGATTTTCCTTTGTTGGGTTGTATTTTCTTTCTATAACGTTGAGAAGATGGAACTGAATCAACTTTATCTTCTTTCATTTGCATATTGTATGAACATCATCTAAGTATTCTAATCTTTCTTATTTTAAATAAACATTTCTGGTGCTAATTTTATTGCGATCCGGCATGTATTAAATATACCCTTCTCTGCAAACTTGTGCTTGACCTTTCCTTTTTACCTTGCAATTGTTTATCTCCTGTTCTTTCCTCAAATATAGAAGATTAAAATTCCATTACCTGTAACTACTTTTGATTCGTCTATTTCCTATTAGAATAGATAATTTAGGGCTTTCTGTATGATGATGTGTAATGTGTGCTCTTTTCAATTTCCAGGTTCTGCAAGACTGGTAAATGTAATGCTGCAAACCATGTCTTAATCGAGTGTTTAATAATGATACCTAAAGAAAAGGCTGTTGAATCAAGCTATCAGTGAAGACCAGTGTTGTTGATGTACATTGTGCGCTAATGAATTTCTCTAGATAAAGAAACCAAATATGGCAGCTCCTCGCTATAATAGATCTCCATCTAGAAGGCCTTTATGGATAATCATTTTGCTTACTCTGATATGTGTAGCATTGATTGGGGCTTATGTTTATCCGCCTCGCCACTACTCGGCCTGCTATTTTCTATCTTCGAGCGTTTGTAGCCCTTTTCACCCCCCTGCACCTGCAAGGGTTTACACAGATGATGAAATCGCTGCTCATGTTGTCAATATAAACATTCTCTTGGCGCCAGCTTTCCAGCCGAAGAACCCTAAAATCGCTTTCATGTTCTTGACGCCTGGCTCATTGCCTTTTGAGAGGTTGTGGGAGAAATTCTTCCAGGTAGAAACTTTGTTCTCTAGAAGTGTATGTATGTTCTAAATGCCTATTTTGCATGTATTTATCTAATATGTAGGTTCGAATGGTTTGGACAGATCACTTTCCTAAACTGTAAATGTTACACTAATGTGAAGTTACACATGCAGTTTCATTTTCAGTGTCCAGTCCAAACTGAATGATGCATGCTAAAGTTAATAATCTCCGTTAAGAAAGCAATTTCTTTGTTCTTTCACAATTTGGAGTCTTTCATTCAGTGCTACAATTGCAATGCAACCTGCAAATCTTGTATAATGTACATGCGAAGAGGGGTGTAAAGGGCAGCCTAGGTTCAGCTCAAAATTGATTAAGGGGCCGTATTGAGCTTGATTTGAGCTGAGAGAGACCATGCTCGAGTTCTCTGCTCGGCTCGTGACTTGACTGTGAATCCAGCTACCATTCTTCCAACTGTCTAGCAGTTGGTTCGTTTTGCGCTTTCTGGTTCATTCATTTACTTTATGGGTGGGGTGGGACTATTAGGCTATACAGAAGTTAAAATATATAGGAAGTTACATTACAAACAGCATAGTGTTACCAACATTGGAACCCACATCCCATGAAAGAAGAGAAGAAGACTCTAATCACTGAGGTGGTAATTTGCTTGTAATTAATTTCTGTAATATTTTATGTAGTTCCGTGAATCTTGAGCTTTCTAGATCTGAGCTCGAGTGAGCTGAACCAAGCCAACTAGAGCTGGTTCATGGGCCTCAAGCTTTTTTTGACTGCTCTACATGAAGACATGAACTTAGTTAGCATATTCACTTTTTTGATTGAAGGACCAAAAAAGTAATGAAACTTGCATATTATATGAACTTTTGTATGATTTTAGTGTAAGAGAGATGCAAGACAAAATCAACAAGAGATACAGGTCTTCAATTCTCACATACATTGTAGACTGGTTGGCTGGCGTTACTCTTTGTAGATATTATGATGGCTACCATGGTATTAACACATGGAGTCCTGATGGTTTGCTTTTATCTAAAATGTTTCTAGTTCATCAATAAAATAAAATATGCATCTTGGAGCTTTATCATCATGAAATGAAAAATGATGTTTTGTACCAGCACTTAATATATTAGCATTTCTCGAGTGATTGTTGCTTTAATGATTGCTAATTTCAATGCTTTGACTTATATGAGATGCTTTGGAAATGCTACATATTGCCTAGAGAAAGCATACAAACTAGTACAGGAAATATATGATCGATTCCTTTCAGAGTGAATTGAGTCTTTTTTAGTTGTTCTAGTAGGTTGGGTTTACCCTGCCTTTATACATCTATTGCATGGTATCGTCATAGTTAGCCATTTATTTAAATTTCCATAGGTCAACATTAACAAAACTGAGGGCCAAGTTTCTATATGGATGGTATATGTTACCTTTCTTTCATTTTAATTTTGAGATCATTATCTGAGATATTGTTAATTAGAATGTTTGGTCTGTGGAGCGAAATCTACTTTTTGTTTATGTGGATTGTAGTGTTCTCTTGTTGAATTTGAACTAAGCTAACATTATCTTTTTATTTATTTATTTATTTATTTTTCTCTCTTTCATTAGATAAATGTCCTTGACCAACCAAAGCCTAGGAGCGCTAGTCAACAACTTTATAAAGATAGATACAACAACTTTATAAAGATAGATATAGACCTTTCCTTCATTTTATTTTTGAGGTCTTTACCGAGATTAGTAGACCCAATATTCTTATTTGAATTGAGCATATGCTTTTAGCTAGAACCTTAGGTCTAGGTTGAGTCAAAACTGGCATTGAAATTATTGAGTAGAATGCCCTTGCTTTTCCTTACAAGTTTGAAAGAGAAATGGGCACCCTTTAACATACCATCGGTGTTATTGTAAATATAATTGACTGGACATTAGTAGTTCTCTTTGTTATCATCTTGCTTGTCTGCATTCTCAGGGACATGAAGACAGATTTACAATATATGTGCATGCATCAAGAGAGCAACCAGTACATACATCTTCTTTATTCATTGGCCGGAACATCCGCAGTCAAAAGGTACCCAAACATTTCCCACATATTACATTTTTTAAAGTATGTGCCGTAGCAATAGCTTTTCCATTACGTATTAGGCACGATGTCATTGTTTTGCAAAATTTTTGGTGTCAGGACCGGTGCAGATCCTTTGAAGGGTGTAAGAAGGGCCTATTAGACAAGAAATATTCTTGTAGCATCAAGAAAAATTATCATTCTGATATTCTAATATTAAATATATGCCCAAGCTTTGGGTTTTATGTCTCTAATATCTGGCTAATGATGTTCATTGTGTTGTGCAATGCTTGTCAATATGTTGATCAGTGGAATCCTAGGTTGTTTGTTGGTTTCAGGGGCATGTGGGTGTTTCCTGATTAATGCGATCTTGACATGGAATGTCGTATAAATGAAGCATGAATTGTTATTGATAGACTAGGTGCACTAAGACCCGGTCAAGTCCACTGTGTGAACATTGATCAGGTTCAACATGCTTGTTCTGCCAATAAATATTCCTGCAATGTTTTAGTATCACTACCCTTTTGTGCAAAAGTGTCCACTTACGAATTTGGCAATGAATTGCAAATGTTAGTACATAGATGTCCTTTGAATTCTGTGTTTTGCCAAAATCAACTTGCATTTCTCTCTTTGCCCTTTATCGGGGTTGTTTTTGTCTATTGGAAAAAAAAAAAATAAAAGTATCATTCCCAAATTCCTCAAGTACTTAGGGAATTTCATGAAAAATCAGTTGATGTGTATGATTAGGCTTCAAGGCCCTATCTGTAGTACATTGCTCGAGTGAAGATCTTATTGCCATGAATTCATGATGTCATATAATGTTGCTTTTGTTCTTTATGTTGCTAAATATCATCAAATGGAATAAAGATTGCGGTGCCACTGGCACGGTGCATTGTGCCAGTGGCACTGGAAGGGTTTGGCATGTTTTTTTGTCTTATTTTTTTTTCTTTCAAGTATTGTTAGCTTTTTAGGATGTTTTAACATTTGTAATGCATATAAACTTAATTCAAATTCATCTTTTATCCAGTACAAGTCGAAATAGTCATATACAACTCATGAAAGTATGTAAATGCTAATATAAGATTAATAATTAACAACGTATAATATTAGAGATAATTCAATATGCCCAAATCATAACTCTAAAATCCAAACTTTCATCTTCCATTGCTAGTACTACATTGAGTGCTTAGGTGGATCATACTGATAATTGTCATCATCAGTTACCAGATTGATCCCTCAACTATATAAATATTGCTGATATAGGTGAAAGCTCATTTGTTACTGGTACATCTCGTAATAATTGCGAACATATTCATTACAGTGAATTGTATCATAATGTATGTGTACTACCGTGATCGACACCATTAAAAGATCTCTTTTGACCTCTTAAGATAGAAAAATGAGTAAATAGATCCGTATCATTGTCAAACTGTGCTAGTTCAGCACGAACAGGCACTGGGCGATACAGGGGTGGCCCCACGATAGGGAGTGATACAGGGGTAGGATGCCATGATATAGGGTGGTACGCTCGCAGTTTCTGTGTGTACGACACAAGCACGGGCCCGTGCCGGCATGGGCCCATGCCACCGGCACAGGCAATCCTTGAAATGGAAAAGTACATTAGGATTGAAGAAGGCAACTTCTTCGCAAGAATGAGACAGCATGAAAAGTTTGACTAATTGCTAGTTTTGTTGCTTTTATGGTATCTAAAGGTGAAATTGCATAAGTAGTAGACAAAATTGGCGTTCCACTGTTATATTGATATCGTCTAGACTGTGTTTGTTGCTTCTCTATTTTCACTAGAGTCATTCAAAATGACCTTTTAAGTTAGCACAAAGTACCGTTAAGCTGTTAAGGACAAAAATTTGAGCTGAGAGAAGAAAGGAATGAAAATAATCACACATGGTATTGGATGTTTTGCACTTATACCATCTGTGATTAGGATTGCTGACCATCTGCTACAGTAGGATACATCTTAAGAGACATCTGAAGGCATTAAGAGGCTTTTAAGTGTCGTCAAATCATGATAGGAGATAGGAAAGAAGATTCCTCCAATAGTTCAACAATCTGCAAATTTAGTATGCTTATGAACTACTACAGTAATTGGTTTCTTAGATGCTATACTTGAATGGAAATTGATCCATCATGTCTTCTTTCTAAGTCTTACAGTAGTAGCTCTCTTTCGCACTGAAATATGTTGTTGTAATATCTTAGGCCAATATTCTTCTGTTTTTGTTACTTTTTCATCACCAAGGTGACGTAGTCTTTGGTTACAAGACACCATTAAATCACATCATAGCCACCTGTTTCCTGTCAGTAACTACCTTCCACTTTAATTTAGAGTTTTGGGTGGAACAGTTATTGATCGCTGACATCTAATTATGCATAATTGTTTTTGGGCCCCTCTGTGCTATCTACCTTTAGATATATAGGCTTCGTGAAACAACTTTCTTACTTAATTTCGATTTTCTCGTCGATCGACACCGTGATGTTCAACTAAGCAACAGAAAAAGAAAATGACACAGGATCATAAACTCATTACCTTGAAACACGGAGTCCTCATGGTAATGCTCAGTTATTTGAAAGGAAAAAAAGAACACTTGATTAAATGATTAGTTCAATGTAAATGTGTAGTCGGACTTGAGGGCATAAGACGTCCAAATCATAATTTTGCTAGTTGAAAGATCACAAATATCAAGTCCATAAGACGTCCAAATCATAATTTTGCTAGTTGAACGATCACAAATAGGTAAATATATCTATTGGTACCTTTTTTCGAAGTTTTTCAATTAAATGGTATTTCTTTTTGAAGATAAAGTAAAAGCAATGTCTTGCAATTAATCAGAGTAGTTGTTATAGTGACACCAAACTTATGATATTACAAATGCAGTTTTGTTCCAAAGCTGTCTATTTATTATCTACTAAGCAGTGGCTGTCAGTAGTTTCTTGTTACTTTCAGTTACTGATGATTAGACAATGACAATCATGCCAATCATAAATACATTCATTGTTTAAGTTTGCGTTATCGTATCATGAATCAATTCTTCTCTCATAATTGGAACTAGAAGTGCAGTTTTAGACATATAAAGTGGCTGTAGGTGGTTTGGGGTGACATTTCAATGGTTGATGCCGAGAAGAGGTTATTAGCAAATGCACTCAGAGATCCTGATAATCAGCATTTTGTGTTGCTTTCTGACAGGTAATTTGATTTGCCACCCAGTAATTTTTTTATTGCTCTTTTCTTTTTAGTATTGACAATTTATTTTATTTTATTATTATTATTTTTTCATTGCAGTTGTGTACCACTTCACAATTTTGATTATGTATATAGTTATCTGATGGAAACAAATATCAGCTTCATTGACTGGTAAAGTGACTGTAAACTTGCCAAAAATCTGAAGTGTTATTTATTTAGGAGAGTTCTTATGCTGGCTATTTCTTTTTTTAGTTTTGAAGATCCAGGGCCACATGGAACAGGTAGATATTCTGAGCATATGCTACCGGAAATTGAGAAAAAAGATTGGAGGAAAGGTGCACAGGTGTGTTAAGCTATATTCTCAACTCGTTAGCACGGATTTAAGTGCCAGGGCATAGGATCGTGCCGAGCACTTGCCGGCACGGTGTGGCACAGTGTGTACCATGCCGTACCTATGTATGCTGTTCACAAAAATATTTGTATACTGACACACTATAGCATGAAATTTATTTCGGTGGCACCAATATATTCTAATTGCTTATTGTATTTCTTTATCAAATATTTTGCATTTTATTGATGTAAGTAATTGCTAATATCAAAGAAAAGAGGGTTTTGAATAATGCTATGGAGACAGGGTTGTATAACAGCACGGTGGGCACGGAATATGCGTATGGGCACTTAAATCCTTGTCGTTTAGACATTGTCCTCACTTGGCATTTTCATTGTTTAGTCATTAAAAAAACCAAGTGCAGAAAAAATTTTCTTAGGTTGGACATTACGGCTCAACTATTTGCAGCATGTAACCTCCTTTACTTTTCCATTGTAGAGAAAAATAACATGCTTGATACTGTGATTCCCTTATTCTCTGCCTTTGATATCCTATGTTTATTTCACATGTAGATAAGGATAAACAAGTTATGACATCTATCTTTCCTTTCAAGTAACTTTGCATAAATGGCAAGAAAAGGAGATCTTAGAGTGTGAGGTATTCTAGCCATTCAAAAGATTGGTCATGCTAGAAATTTGGCCATTTAAAGTTTTATGCCTAGCAAGATTCCTGTACATACAATTTTTATGGATAGCTCATATTTCTTAGCATATTTATTAGCCATATCTGATCTCGATGGTGTTTGGTTTTAGGTAGTCAATGTACTTGTTTCCAGCAGAGCTTCTAAGCAGAACAAGTTCGACGTTAACTACCTGTTACTTGTTATGGTTGGATGATTGCTACATAACTGTCTTTGTCAAGATTAGATATGCAGGATTGGCTCTTCTTTCCATTAGTAAAATACAGTGCAAAATTCAGTCAACCTTTAAATAAAAGCAGCTAGAAGTAGAATGTGTAGCATTTTCTGAGACAATCCCTATTCTAAAACAGGACTGCATACTGAGTGATTGATGTGCTTTTCGTGCATGCAATCATCCATAAGCTTGTTAATTGATCAACCAATGTTTCAAAAGGCCGTATGCGGTATCCATGCAGTTATCTACCATATAGCACATATGGGTATGCGGGCGTATATATGAACACATATGTGGTCTATCTATTAAAATATTAATAAACATTTATATGTATAAAAAAAATGTATATGAATGCTTTCTAACAAAGCTAAATAACTAAAGTAACAATTCAAAATTCAAAAATTAAAATAATTAATTTCAAGTGAAGGTGCACACATGTATCACCAAACTAACAATTAGTAATTTACTCTTAATTATTAAATATAAAGATAAATAGGAATTTCGATGCAAAATTATAAAAATGTCAAACAAAAACCAATGTTTTTAAAAAATAGAACGATAAACTTTTATGAAGAATAAATATTTTTTCAATAAATTGTCATTCACATCATTTGATAGAACAACACTAAAAAAAAAATCTAGTATAATAACATCTAACAACTACAAAATTATTCATCAATATTTATAAATATAATTATTAGATAGATTAGGAATAATACCTACCAAAATAAGAGAGATAGTTAGGTTTTATTTATATAAAGATAATTGCATTAATATGCAATAATTGCATTAATATGCATTATTATTAATTAAACCTGTATGAAAATAGTCATATATATATATGTCTAATTTTTAATCAAACAATCACATTCAATATTGCATTTCAATCCTATCTTTTTTTTTAAAAAAAACTTTATTGCATATGCAGCCGTGTATCGGCGGCATATGCAGTCCGACTACATACTGCATAGTATATTACATATGCGATGTGGTTTATTGTCCGAACCGCATATGCAGCCGCATGAACCGCTTTTTGGATCATCGCAGTCATCCAACATGCCTGAAGGGATCGATAGAAGCTTTTTTTTAACATGATGGTACATGTAGCACAGACCTTTCTTTTCTAGGTGGGAAAAGCATAACATATAATATTTATTCTCAAATATGCATTATGAAGAATCTTTTCTTGATTAGATGTGTGTTATATCAAGCATGCATGTGAAACTTGAGATGGAAAGAATTCAAATTTCAGTGGCAATGAAAGGCCTTTGGCGTACTTCCAATCAGTTTAATTAAATATTTATTATGCTCATGCTGATACTTTGAAATCTTATTTCCTATTCAAATGTGCAGTGGTTCTCAGTTAAGCGGCAGCATGCTTTGCTAATTCTTGCTGACATGCTTTACTATAATAAGTTCAAGCTTCACTGTAAGGTAACCGTACATGTTGTAAATTTATTATGATTACAGTAGTTAAAGCTCTATACCTTAAGAGAATTTTTGCGTCTAATGCATCTTAATTAATAAATTTCCTAATGAACTTTGTTGACCTGTACATGACATTTTATAGGATGAACATGTGTACTAATGGGGTTCCAAATTTCTGACGTTTTTGGACAGTGATCCTTTTGTAATTTCTCAAAGTATATTCATATCGATGATGTTAGTTAGGATATGTAAACATCCTATACAATTTGTTTGTGGGGGGCTTTTGCTAACTGTGAATGCATCATAGAATCATCATCATAAGCTAGTCAGATGAAGTAATGCTTTCAACGGTGGATGCTTGAGTCATTGTTTTCTTGCTAAGATCAAATGACGAATGTAGGAAAAATATGGAAGAATTTTATGTCTCCGACTTACGTACTATACGGTTGAAGCTAGATTTGTTCTCTCTAATGATAACCTATGTTCTCTTGTGTGACAACTGTTTGTGCTTCTTGGCTAGCCAATAATTCGATATCTCAATTGCATTTGCATTTCTAAAACTAATAACAAAATGCAAAAACTTAATCTATTCATTTTTAGTGTGTTTGTGGCTTGGATGCTTCGGTGGTGGGGGATGTTTCTTGCTATAATTCCATATATATGAGATTATTTGTGTATTGGTTTACAATTTCAAGCACCTTAATAAAATGCTATATATTTCTAGTTTGCTATCTGTGAGAATGATGATACTTTTTTGCCCACTAATACAAACTAATTTGGTTTCTTTTGGGGCATGATGGCGTTCTATGCTGATTTTGCTGTGGTTTGACCCTTACAGCCAGTCAAGGGACACAATTGCTATGCTGACGAACATTATTTGCCAACCTTCTTCCATGTAAGAACATAAGACCAATTTTAACTAGGGTTTCATTCCATGTAAGCACATAAGACCAATTTTAACTAGGGTTTCATCTTCTTTTCCATTATCTTTTGAAATTGATTTCCAACCGTTATTTGTGCCTGCTGCAGATGGTTGATCCGACTGGAATTGCAAACTGGTCGGTTACACATGTAGATTGGTCTGAAGGGAAATGGCATCCTAAAGCATATAGAGCTGTTGATGCAACCTTTGAGCTTCTAAAGAATATCACTGTAAGAATTTTTTTTTTTTAATTTTTATTAAGATCCATATAAGAAAATTCATGTTCTTCATTATCTTCCTTTGTTATACAAAATTGATTGTGTACGGCCAAGGATTTACCATTCTAACTATAATTGTCTTTGCAGTCTATTGATGAGAGTATACATGTTACCAGTAATTTGAAGGTAAAGCAACTATAATCTTGTCCTCCAATTTCATTTTCTGATTCGTGGTGACCTATAATAGTTTTCTTTGTTAAGATTCACGTGTTTAGTCTTTACAAGTCTGCATAAAGTATGCATATCCACTTACCTGTATGGTTCACTGGAGCTTCAGCTGCAGAAGATTCAAATACGATCTTCTGATTTTGTGGCTTATAAGCGCATTTCAAGTTATAGTTTAGATTTGTTTTCATCTGACCAGAAGAGGTTTAGTGTTAAATGTAGAGAAGAGATAGATTTTACAAATATGATGTAGTTCCAAAAGTATAAATAGTTACTATGTTTTCATACCAGCCGATGAATGTATGTTGGAATAGTCATAACAAAGGCATTAATGATTGGTTAGAGAAAGAAATTCAAAACCTAGAACCAGATGTACAACAAGAAAAGGGTGTGTAGATGCTTGTCATTTTATGTACTTATTTTCCTCCAGATATGTATAGACAAGTTACTTACATGTTTGGTTTGTTTTTAATAATATACCAGTTAGTTCTCTGAGTTCATGTTCTGATTTCCTGTTCTTTAAGCTTTCCATTCCATTTGCTAATTTCAGAACTACTTGGAAGGAAAAGTCACATTAAGATTCTATATCTAACTGAAATAACAATTTTCCTTGACGTGATTTGTCACAGAAAGTAGTGCAGAAGAGACCTTGTCTATGGAACGGGATGAAGCGGCCATGCTACTTATTTGCCAGAAAATTTTACCCCGAGGCACTCGACAATTTGATGAATATATTCTCCAATTTTACAGTTATTTGACAATCAGACCAATGTTCTCATTCTTTGCTCGAAGATCATCCTCCGCCCATTGGCTCTCTCCAACGAATCAACTGATCCCCCCGCGAAATGGAGGAATTTTTCTGAGAATGCTATTTGCTGCTCTCTTCTCAGGTCAATTTCTCATCATATCTCCTCTTTACTATTTATTTTATAAATAAGGTTCTGTGTTTAAATTCTCAATCATCATGCCATTCTGCCGATTGGAACAGCAATTTTGTTAGTCGATTTAACTGCCGTAAGGTCATCCATTTTAGCTCACACTGTAATCGCTTTCTCTGTCATCCTTTTCTGGTATTTAGTGAAAGTTTTGTTGCTCTTAATAGTTAAAATGGAACTCACTGTGCTCATTAACATCAAAAGTGATAGAGGCGGAAAAGGGAACTTTCCTTTCCTTGTTTAGAAAGATGGGATAACTCAGTTCGATCCTACATATTTAATGTATGAGAAGATTACAAAGTTGTCATTAATGTTTGAAACTTCAACTCATTTAACATCTATACAGGCTGTTTTTTGGTAATTTTGTTCTGACTTTTGGCTTGTAAAATGTACTGTTTTTTTTTTTTTTTTTTTTTTTTTTTAAAGTTCCAGGTTTATAGTTGATTTTGGCATTAGATCTTTTGAAGCTTTATTTTCTTTCATTTATGGTGTCATAGGAAAAGCGACATTAACCATTCTATTATTATTATTACTAGCGTAGGACCCGCGCGATGCGGCGGGTAGAAATGGTTTAGTAAAAATCTACAGACTACAGATTTAACAAACAAATAAAAATATTAAAAAGAAATAAAAAAATATTTAAAATATTATAAAAGATAATAAATAATGAAAGAAAAATAAAAAAAAGCTCAAATTCACATTTAACTAATCATATAAAGATATTTATCTATCCTATTATCTTTCCTAATTTAAATTAGATTTCTCTTAAAAGCCAATTATTATTTCATTTGTTTATGGACATTCAAATTGTCATGCCATCAAAGAATTAGTACGGAATGTAAAGGAATAGAAGAAAAAGTATGAAGGAATATATGATAGTCATACAAATAAATTTAAAAATAATAATAGTTAGTTTTTAACTACCGTTAAATTGTAAAAGCCCACTTTTCATATATCTATAAGCCAACAATCTATATACTATATTTAGTTTGTTGATGCAAATGCTAATTTAATCAGTTTTTTTAGATAATTTTTCTCCATTAATTTTTTGTGTGATTCAAATGACTTATTCATGAACAGTAATGTACAAAAAAAAAAGAGAAATAATATTTTTAGAAGTTGTAGCCTCTATCCACAACTTAGATCAAAATAATAATCACTGCTCTCATAAATTTGTTAGAAAATTAATACACTAAAAATAACACTTATTTGACAAAATGCTCAAAAGAACAACATCATTTGAATACGATGTCATTTGCATCTTAAAAAAAACAAATCTATTACTAAGGGTAATAAGTTTATACAATAAGTTTATACCAAGTCAATTTCTATGACATATATTACCTCAATGACAAAGCTAAGATAAGAACAAATTTAGATGAACATTAAAAGTGAAAAAAAAAATTAAACTAATTAGCAAACAAAATTCTAAAAAAGAGTACACAAATTAGTAAAAGGGCGACTAAGGAGGAAAATTATCTCCAACCTATCCTAAAAGATGTGTCATTTCCTATTCCATCTCTTTGGTAGAAGAAAATTTTTAAAGACATGTCTTTCCCCATTACATCAATTCGAATTCTATGCTCTTCTCTTAAATTCTTTAAAATTTAACTTAAAATTTTATTTCTTTTTTATCTAAATTTCTTTCAAGCTCTCTCCTCTTTCTCCTCACCCCAGTCTCATCAGCGGTGGTGATGTGATCGAGATCGCGACAGGCATTGTGATCCCCATCCCGCTCTCGACCTCGCATCACGCACCCTCCTCATACCCATCCGCCCCTCCCCGCTCCCCTTCGTCGCCTCTCTCCTCTCCTTTCAACTAAATGTACCGTAAAGCTGTCACGCCCCGGATTACACTTTTCCCGGGCACGCCGACAAATCCGCCGTATACAAAGGAATTTTCTCTGTATACGAAGCGATAGCTGTACCTGTAAATCAAACACTACTACGAACAGTAGTAGGGAGCTGCTAGAGAAAACAGAAATTAAACCAACTGAGTTTCATATACATAGTCCAAATCCAAAATACAAAGCTACTCGTATTGGCGAGTTAGGTCCACTATGTACATAAACTCGAAACAAAACATCTACCTGCAGTAGGGGCACCTCTAGCTCAGCACGTCGGGTAGGGCTCTAACTCGCGACGCCCTTGCCTCGATCCTGGTCCGCAGACGGTGCAGCAGCCGGAACCTGTGGCTCTGCAAAAACATAGGTAACAACTGGGCGTGAGAACTACTGTAAAAACAAGTAGTCCTCAGTGGGTACCGCCCAAAACAACATCGGTCCACCCACTAAGTCTACAGAAGGGAGCAAGAATAGTAGGAAAAGCAGGAAGTACACTCTACCGCTATCAATCACTACACTATCATGCTCTACACTAACCAACTGTAGGAAATGTCAAATCTGACCCAATCCAATCGGGACTGTAAGCATACCCGTCCCCGGGACTGTGAATACACCCGTCCCTGCCCCGTTGCGACTATCAGGCTCTATCCACACTAACTGGTCCGTGGAGAGCAAGTCCAACTGGCATGAGCGACACCAACGCAAAAGCACAAGCCTGACTCCGGAGTGGCACTCGTGGGCGCTACCCAACCGAGTATGCAGCGTATCTCTGTCGAGCTCAAACAGGCTCCA
Source organism: Ananas comosus (assembly GCF_001540865.1). Lineage (NCBI taxonomy): Eukaryota > Viridiplantae > Streptophyta > Magnoliopsida > Poales > Bromeliaceae > Ananas > Ananas comosus. Next base: position 1,962,729 of record NC_033626.1, read on the forward strand.
ACTAGCCAAAGTCAAGTGAACAGGGTCAAAACAGGTCTACAAACCAAACCCACGTGCCCTCGGCACAATCTGTGACCAAAACAAGAATCTGGGTCCACCGCTAACCCGAACGGCACCCAATGACCCGAAACAGCCTATACTCTGCTGAAAAATAAGCTCGGCACCTCAGCACGAGCGTAAATGCCATCTAAACTACCCCAGGTATCCATCGCACTAATACGGCAACGATACAATCGAAACACGGCTCCTAGAGCTAAATCTGGTAGTTTAAGCATATGACGGGTCAAAACGCAGGTTTTCTCCTAAGTCAAATTTCAAGTCCAACATGTATAATCTAAATATTCATTTCAGCATGCTTCTACATTCATATTACATTCAAAAATGCTAATCGATGAATTAAAGCATGATTTACAACAATCGAACCATACACGTTGACTAACATGCACTTAGGAGCGAAACCGATGATACACCCACCTCTAATGCAATTCCTGGCAGCACGGGACTCCCTCGGCTGTGGCACAACCTGCTGGATCGACGGAAAATGTCCGAGTCTCACAATCAAGCTATCTCCAAGCTATCAACATCAAAATCCACAATTCAGTCCAAATACACAGCAGCAGAGAAGAGAAGGGTTTCGACCAAGCTAACCTTCACCAAAATCCACAAGTAACAACTTCGTGGATTCCTCTCGCAGTCCTGAAACTAACGAATCAAGTTTCGTCGAAATCCGATGCTCCTACGTCGAGTACGAGCTGAAATACCAACAGTCGACGATAAAGTTCAGCAAAACAGCACTTAAGCTTAAAAATCCCAATTCCAATGTCAAAACTCACCTAATGAACTCCAAATCAGGTGAAGAAGGTCCCAATTCCAGTGCTGGGTGATGGTGAACGTGACTCAACTCCACAAAGCCCCTGCTTCCAAAGTTCACCCCAAAAAGAACTCAAAAACTTACAATTCTGCCCACAGCAACAACAGCAGAGGAAAACTTGAGTTCGACTGAGCTAACCTTCACTAAATTCTGTGAATCATGGCTTCGTGGATTCCTCTGGAAGTCTAGAATCCAGCAAACCAAGTTTCGTCGAGATCCGATCTTCCTACGTCGCACACGAGTCAAAACACTGGAGGTCGACGCTGAAGAACTGCAGAATCAGCACACCATCAAGCTGGATCAATGGAACTTGATGCAATTTGAAGCAAATCCGAGGTTTGAGAGGCTAAGAGGGGTTTCTCTGTGAAGGAGGGAAGAAAAGAGCAGCAAAGGGACGCTTACCAAGTATTTATAGTGAGTTAGAACGATCCAAAAAGCCTCAGGAACTCAAGCTGCTATCCAGTGTCCCTGCAGAAACGGGCATTTCCGGGCGCCCGGAACCATGTTCTGGGCGACCAGAACATCCCGACAGCACAAACCGGGCCCTTCGGACTCTCCGCCCGCGGTGTGCTGCGCCCGTAAACGGCACCGGCGGAACTCACCTACCGCCCTGCCACGCGTCGAAGCAAGCGATATTCACGAGGTGAAATTTCCGGACCCACTTCTGGGCGCCCGGAACTTGGGATCCGAATTGGCTTCCAGTCTCAATTAAATTCAACACTCGTTTCTGGGCGACCCTAACAATGTACTGGGCGCCCGAATCTGGCAAAACTCCAGTTTTGCTTATTTGAGTGCGCCGAGTCCAATTCTGCATCCAATTCGTGCAGACTTGACTCCGACTCAGTCCGACACTCTCCAGAGATGTCGACCAGTCTATAATACTGAAGCCAATCCTATCCAAAGCTCAGGAACACTACAAAAGCATCTAGTGATTTTGACATATTAGCAAATGTAATATATGTTACACTAAATATAGAATTTCTCTGAAAGCAATACCAGAAAAATAACAACAAAACCATGACTACCAGTATTAACCAATTAAATTGCAAAACTTAAAACAGCAAGAGCAAGACTACGATGGATTCCCTGAATCATTCACCTGAACTACTCGCACGAAAAACGCAGACCGATTGGAGGGATCGCGGACCTCCTCGAGCAATCTCTTATGCATCAAAACATCCTCTGCCCTCTCAACATTCACATCCATTGCATACCCGCAGCATTAAAAGTTCAACAACCAGATCACAAACAGATTGCGAGCAAATCAAAGGGAAAAAAATAACCCCCTCAAATACAACACCAAAACATCAAAAACAAAGTCCACCACTCTACATATGCACTGTAATTGGTTAATCTTCTGCTGCGGTTTTGGGAGATGAGGAGGGAGCGGTTTTGAAAGATGAGGAGTCTCGGGGGTTGAAAGATGAGGGGTCTCGGGGGTTGGGAGATGAGAGGGGAGCAGTTTTGGGAGATGAGAAGGGAGCGGTTTTGGGAGAAGGAGGTAACACCACGTCAGCAAGATATTGGGGATTTATAGATTAGTATAGATTATTATTATTATTATTATTATTATTATTATTATTATTATTTCTCTTGTTTCATCTTCAAATTTAGTGGATTGGTGAACTACTTTTTCCTTCCACATAAAGGCATTTTGCTCTTGCACTTATTTCAACAACAACTGCAACAAGTGAATCTATCATCTAACTCGTTTGTTTATTTGAGAAATATAGCCATAAAAAGGCCTCCAAAGTAGTTAGAATAATTCGTGTTAGTTCCAACCCCTAACTAATTGTCGTTAACAGGTGCTTCTTACATGCTATAACTCCTATACTTAGGAAGTTAAGTACCTGGGGGACCATGTTGTAGTGGCAAAAATGTATAGAGACCCCTTCAACTATAGGCGATTTTGAAATGAACCTCTCGGCTTTTAATTCTTTTGATTGAGATTCCCCCAAGTTTTAAATTTTTTATTTGAGTTTTCATATTTAGTTATGTTAAAAGTTTTGTCAAATTTAATGGCTCAATTGGTTATTAAATTTGATGAATTTACCAACAAATTTGAGAGAATTTGGAATTTTTTTTTTTTTGACTAAAATGGCTTAATTTACCTGTGGCTTACGTTGAGGGGTTCATCTCAAAACTCCTGTACTTGGAGGGAGTTGAGAGTTATTTGTGGTTTCACATGATATCAACTCAAGGGTCCTGAGTTAAATCTCATCAGTTCCTCGTTTTATTTAGTTTAAGTTTTTATTTCGAGTCTTATCTAAAATTTTCAATGCCTAAATATGAGGGGGGGCTGTTGAAGATAAAATATTAAAACAATGCCTCTTAATGAATTTATTTATCAGAAGATTCATATTACATTTTTCTTCACTAAAATAATGCCTTTTAATACAGTTGTTGGATTTTATCTAAAATAATAAATTTAGCGATATTTATGAAAAACGAATGGTACAAGACAAAAATAAACATATTTCTAAAATACAGTTAAGATATGAAATATTTCTAAAATATTGGTAAAATAAATTTAGTTTAAGTTTATTTATGAAATATTTCTAAAATATTGGTAAAATATAATAATATAATAATATTTTTAAAAAATAATATAATATAATAAATAAATACAATTAAGCCTTTCCTTACCAAGGAAGGTGCTTTAAATAATATCTTTTATCACGCTAATTTGTATAAAAATTTCACAAGTTTTGAGTTTTTATAAAAATAGGCCGTTATTCAGATCGAATTTTTTTAAAAATGGACTAAAATATTCTTTTTTTTCCTTTTTTTTTTTTTTCCTTCTTTTTCTCTCCGAAGAAGGCGGCCGCCTCTGCCTCTGTCCTGCATGCCCTCACCCTTGCCTGTGCATACTTCCCGCCATCCTCGCCTCCTACTATAGCGAAGCTGCATTGCAATCCTTTTTTTTTTTTTTTTTTTTTTTTTTTTTTTTTTTTTTTACTCTTTGATCTCCTTCTACTGTCTCCGCGACCCTTCATGATTGTAATGAGGACAGCGCTCCGTATCCTCTTCCTTCGCTTTCGTCGGTGTAGACATCGACGTCGGTGCCAGAGAAGGAGGACTCGAAGCGAGGGTGCGAATAGAGTTTAAAAAAAATACAAAAAAAATATAAAGAAAAATATATTTTTTTACAAGAAATATAAAGAATCAGAGAGAAAAAAAGAAAATAAACTTATACTGATTTAGAAAAATATTGCACTGTTTTAAAAAAAATTATATTTTTGAGAGAAAAATTATATTTTTCTAAATAAAAGTTGCACTTTTTGAATGAAAATTACACTGTTAGAAAATTTTACTATTTCTCCTTATTCCTCTTTATTTTTGTGTGTTTTTTCTGCGTCCACTCTTTTTCGCCCTCTATCTCCGCCGGCAGATTTTCCACCCATGAAATTCATATTTGGGAACTTTTTGTCCTCACCTCCACCACTGTCGACGAAGAGGAAGCACTTCTTGGCGCCGAGAAGCTCGCTAAGGGAGGGGGCACGCAGCCCACAACGCCCACCGGGGACAGCGAAGCGCGGGTGAAGACGGAGGAGAGCACGGTGAAATTGGAAAAGATGGCGAGCCTTGAAAATGAAAACAAAGGTGCAGGTGGAGGGTGAAAAAGAGATGGGTGTAGAAGAAGTGCACAAAAATGAGGAAGGAGAATAATGAGGAGAAACAGTGTAATTTTAGCTTAAAGAGTAAAATTTTCGTTCAAAGAGTACAACTTTCATTTAAAAAAGTCTAATTTTTTCTCAAAAAGTGTAAATTTTCTTTAAAACAATACAACGATACTCTGAAATAATGCAACTTCATCATCTTCTTATTTTATCTCTGATTCTCTATTTTTTTATAGAAAAAAATAATTTTTTTATATTTTAATTATTTTTTTATTTTTTGTATTTTTTTTTCTTGGTTCCACTTTTACTCGCTTTCGCTTCGAGTTTTTCTTCTTCGGCGTCGGTGGCAGTGCCTGCGCCGGTGAAGGCGGAGGAAGAGGACGCAGCACTGTCTTCATTGTTGTTATGGAGGGTTGCAGAGATGGTGGAGGGGTCGAAGAGAAAAAAAAAGAAGAGAAAGAGGATGCGATGTTATTCTCTTTACTGCCATAAAGAGCTGGGGAGGTGATAGAGGAGGGTCGGAAGGAGAAAAAAAAAAAAAGGGGTTGCAGGGCAGCCTCGGCAGGGTTGGAGGCTAGGAAGGCAAGGGTGCGTGGGCAAGGGTGAGGTGCGCAAGATAGAGGCGAGGTGGGCTGCCTCTGCCTCCGTCGAGAAAAACAAAAGAACGAAAATAAAATAAGAGTATTTTGGTCATTTTTCTAAAAATTCGGTCTGAATCTGTAAAATTCAAAAAGACGGTCTATTTTTGCAAAAGCTCAAAACTGAATTTTTTATGCAAATTGGCTGTTTTATTACAATTAAACAAAAGAAGTAAACTTCAGTTTAGCCCCCTGGGATTAAGCATATTTTTAATTCGTCATTTCACAGTTTTAAAAATTACACTTAAGTATTTAGTACTTTTGTCTGTTTTCACTTTACCACTCCATGGTTCAAAAAATTATAATTAATTATTATTTTTAACTTTATTGTTAGAATTTATTGTGAAAAAGGATACTTTCATGTAGTTTTTAAAAATTGTTATTTTACTATTCTATTTGATTACGCCTTATTTGGGTAAAATAAAAATAAAAGTATAAAATAATTACATATAATTTTTAAAATCGCAGAATGGTAAAATAAAAATATGCTAATTATTCACACACAAGTTTATTACTTTTCTCATACGCTACTGTAAAACATTTTTTTTCATTATTATTTTTTAACTGTTATAGTTATTATTTTACTTATAAATTAATTTCTTTTTTCTCATGAGTTATAATCGCTATCCAATTCTAACACTTTATATTATTACCATGTAAGGAAATAATAAAAAAAATATAAATAGACACGACATTACTTTTGTTATGAGGTTAAATGGAATGAAATGTTACTCCTATAATTAATTATATTTGATTTGATATACAGTGGTTTTAACTTCAAATAATATAATTTTTATAATTTAGGAGGATTATGTTAAAATGAGGTTAAAGGAGGAAAATAAGACAACAAAATAAGTGAGAAAATTTTGAGTCTTATTACAACATTTTTTTTTTTTCTCACTCTCTTTATTTTCTCTCTTCTTGGACTTCAATTTTCTCTCTTTATTTTCTTTCTCCTCACTTTTTTTTCTTCACTCTCTCTCTCCTTATTTTGTCTTTTCTAATTTCTCTCTCTTCATTTTCTCTCTCTCTCTCTCTCTCTCTCTCTCTTTTTCTTTTTCTTTTTTTTCTTTTCTTCCATTCTTTCTCTTCACTTCTCTTCCCTTTCTTTCTCTCACATTCTCTCCCATTCTTTTCTCACTACTTTTTTTTTTTCCTTGTGTATACTTCAAATACCATCTTTGTAATTTTACACTTTTTTATTTTAATACCATATAGTTTAAAGTATATCACTTTAGTACCATATGGTTTCATTTTATAATTTTTATCAGTACTTTTATTAACTCTCCGTTAAATTATATACAAAAAGCTTTATATACCCCATCTATGATTTATTAACTATTCACTTTAATATACCGACTGTCCCTAGCGCAAGTGGTAAAAGGACTTGATGGTTGGTTCCCGAGACCCAAGTTCGAATTATAGTTGATTCACATTTCTAGCTAAGTTTATTTCTAAATAAAATAAACGAATTAAGCGGGTAGCATGCTACCTTTCTCTCTCTCGAAAAAAAAAAACTATTCACTTTAGTATTCTGTGATTTATCGAATTTTTATTTTAGTATTCTGTGGTTTTAACTTTATCATTGATACAACAGAGAAATTAACGGAGGAGATAACGGAAAGAGAAAAATAAAACCACAAGATACTAAAGTGATATATTTTAAACCGCATTATAGTAAAATGAGAAAGTATAAAACCACGAAGGTGTTATTTAAAATTTTTTCTTTTTTTTTTCCTTTACTTTTATTCAGGACACAATCAGTGTCATTAAAAAAAACTTTTCCTTTGCAAAAAAAAATATTAACTTCACAGAATATTACAGAGGAAATATTTAACTCTTCAACTTTTAACCTCATATCAAACTAGCACATAAAACTTTACAATATTAGGATAAATATATAAAATATAGCATAAAACCTTTTAAATGAGATAAATATTTTTTAACAAATTTGACCCTTATAAATTTTTTAATAAATATCTTTTAATAAATTCTAAAACACTAAACCCTTGGACCAGTTCTCCACAAGGTATGAGTTGGAAATTGGAAACAAATAAGAGATTGAAAGGGACCCAAATGACTGGTTCTTCAAAGAGTGTGATTTGGAAACTTTTTTTTAAAAAAGGGAGTTAAAAAGTGTTGATTCTTCTAAACCAACACATTTGGACAAGGGACACATTATATAGATCTAAATATAACTAAATCCAATGTCCCCATATTATATTATATAGATCTCAAAGAGTGGAAGGAGCCTAACATATTGCAAAAAAGATAAATTAATGCACCATCCTTCTACATTAATTGCTATGTCTTGTATAGCCTATTTCCAACTTATTTTTACATAATATTAATATAATAATAGACAAATCCATATCATCTTACAAGGACTTTTGTCAAGGATGCATCCACAGGTCCAGTGTCTGTAGTTTGTCTTTATTTATTTATTTTATTTTTTAAGAGAAAAGATAGCAAGCTATTCGCTTCATTCAATAAAGGAGAGATGAAGTAAACAAATGAGATGGAAGCATCCAAGACTTTCTGAAAAAAGAGAAACGTAACAGCGAGATAAAAGAGCAACAAAAGGAGAAAAGAAAAAAGAGACAGGTGGGTCGTAAAAGGGCCCGTAAACCGTCAACCGTAAGCAGCTAGCATTCTTTAGCAGTTTTCTATCCAATCTTGCATCAGTAACTTAATCTGTTCGATCATCAGGTAAGGTGTGGTGTATTTTGCTCTGAAAATACTATTGTTTCTTTTGGTCCAGATAGTGTTTGTCGTTTGTCATCAGTGAAAAATAGTAATAGTTTATATTTCTAGGCTATGTTTGAGATTGTGAGGATATGCGTTATACATATGAGGTGAAAAGCTGCAGAGATTGCAGTGATTCGATTAATATATTATTTTTGCTATGTTTCTCTCTCTTATATATATAAACAAAAAATAAATTATAAATTAGTGGTGTGCAATGTGCATGTTAACAAGAAGTACGTGTACTATTCAAGATGATAATGACGAAATACTCACTTTCGGTGTCTGGTTTACCAAATTTTAATTTTGATCAAAACTCAAACTCTAAAAAAAAAAAAAGGAATGAGAAAGAAAATATTGAAGTTTTAATGATGAATAACTTCAATTTTTACATCATTGACAAACTAATATGAGAACAGGTAAACCTCCATTAATTTCCTATATAGAAAAACAAAAAGACCCTAAAAGGAACAGTAAAATGCTTTGTTGTTATGATTATTCAATGGGTGTAATGTGTGCCAATTCTTTCTTATCAAAATTGCCCAAGAAAAAGTCTATGGAGTGGTTGTGACGGCAAAACTAATCCCCTTTCTATAATCTTACTAATTTTCATAAACAATAAATTTAAGGGAGAATTTCAAATATCACCCCTATAGTTTCGCAATTTCTCACTTTGGTACCTTATGATTTAAAGTGTATGATTTAGTACCCTGTGGTTTTATTTTTTTTTTTTATTATTCCTTCCACTATTTTTTTTTCGTTAAATCAGTAATAATGTGAAAACTAAAAGCTACTAAAGTGAATATTCAATAAACCAAAATAGGGTATCTCAAGTTTTTTGTATAAAATTTAATGAAATGTTAACGGAGGAGCTAGACGAAAAAAAAAAAAAAAATCATAGAGCACAAAATTAATACACTTTAAATCATATAATACTAAAGTGAGAAAGTAAAAAAAGTGCGAAACCATAATTAAAGCTTGCCCTAAACTTAAAAAAGAGTATACTCAGTGATTTGACTTGTAGCCAATCTCCACCTTTAGAAAATACTAGTCAACTTAGCTCAAGTGGATGGGTCATTTTCAATCTATTTTCAATCTTAATGGTAAATTATATTATATAACATGAAAATTAGAGTAAATTGTACGTTTGGTTCTCAAATTATAAGGGGTTAATACCCTAGTCTTTAAATTTTAATTTATCATAATTATTATTTAAATTTTAGAATTATTATTATTAAATTATATAATTAAATTTAATTGACTAAATATTAACGCATTGTTAATGTAAAAGTGATGTAGCATCTCATACCGATCCCATGTAACAAAATAAATTATTTGTTATGATTGACTGGATATAGATAATGTGCATGGTATATATATAAGCTTCTATATTGTAGGCTTTCTCCATTTTAAACATATTAATTTGTGTCATGCAAAATTATTAAAATTATATATATTATGAAAGATAATTTAAATTGTACGTTGGTCCTCAAAATTATACAGCAGGTAACATTTTGGTTTTTAAATTTTAATTTATTTAGAAGATTTAAAATTATTGCTATTAAGTGTTATAATATAATTTTGTCGACTAAATACTACGTATCATTGATGTAAAAATAATATAACATCTCTTACTTAGTTACTGATGCCATATAAACAAACTAATTATTTATCTATAGAAAAAACTTAAATTATGAAAGATAAATAGATGGAGTGGTGAGTGGATGGACCTGGTCTCGGTCCACAGCAGTTTTGCACACGGCATCTACATAGTCACAACATTAAAGAATTTCCATTTACATATTCACACTCAAGGTGGGGTCCACATTTATTTAATTAATGATATTTAAGGGAAATTTGTGACTCCCATTTATTCCCACGTGGCAGGTTTTTTTTTTCTAAATCCAGTGTTATTTTTTATATTACTAGAATAAAATTCTAAAATTTACAAGCCAAATGAGTCAAAAAATTACAGCTCCTTGTTGTGTAGAATTAAATTTTCCTTTCAGTAGTTTAACTCCTTCTTTTCCACTTGCACCACCTCCTACGCCACACACACACACACACACTCACTCTCTCTCTCTCTCTCTCTCTCTCTCTCTCTCTCTCTCTCTCTCTCTATATATATATATATATATATGTCACCGAACTACTACGTACTATTCCTATATATTATTCCTACCCTTCTGATCGCCTCTCTCTCTCTCTCTCTCGCTGGCCACAAAATTAATTTAAGCGCTAGCTTCGTGCAGAAGCAGAAGGCACTTTCGATAGATAGATAGATAGATAGATAGATAGCATCGATCGAGGGGAGGAGGTGGATCGATGGGGTGCGGGTGGTCCTCGTCGTGCTCGTGCTCGTGCGGGAAATCGCGGGCGTTGGAGTGCGTGCGCGTGGTCCACATCAACGGCTACGTGGAGGACTTCGGCCCCGCGCCCGTCACGGCGGGCGACGTCACCGGCCGCGCCAAGCAGCAGCCTGCTCGCCACGTGCTGTGCACGGCGGCCCNCCCTTCCGGCCCCCGCCCCTTCCGCCCCGACGACGTCCTCGAGCCCGGCCGGCTGTACTTCCTCCTCCCCCACGCCGCCCTCCTCTCCTCCGACTCCTCCCCGCTCGACCTCGCCTGCCTCCTCAACCGCCTCTCCGCCCTCGCCAAACGCCCCAGCCCCAGCCCCGCCCGCTCCCTTCCCCGCCCCTTCCCCGCCTGGACGCCGATGCCGTCGCGCCGCGCCGCCTGGCGCCCGCAGCTCGACCGGATCGACGAGCGCTCCTTCGGCCGCTCCAGGGACTCCATGCGGAGCACCGCCAGCACCTGACTCCGCACGCACGCACGCGCTCCGAGGTGCCCACATCCGGCACGTGCGGGACACGTGCTAACTCTCCCTCCCTCTCTCCCCCCCTTCTTTTTTTTTCTTTTTTTCTTTTGTTTGTTTGTGTGTGTGTCATCTCGGTGTATATTATTATTTATTTAGGATTAATTTCACACAGGTCCCTGCAAATATAGTAAATTACAAATATATCTCTATAAAATTTAATTTTTATATGTTGTCCTCGTAAAAGTCCTGATTTTTTCATATATGTTCCTCTGATTTGTTACCGTTAAAATACTATTTATTTTATAAGTGAAATGACCTTTTTGCCGCATTTATGTCCTTTCGAAAATCCCAATTTTATTTGAAGAGGGGTCAAAAGATTAATTCGCCTCATTAACTTACTATGGTTAACTAAATTTTTCTGACGAATTTTAACGGTAGGGATATATTTGAAAACATTAAGACTTTTACATAAATAAAAAATAAAAGTTCAACTTTATAGAGGCATATTAGTAATTTATTATATTTGTAGGGACCTGTATAAAATTAGATAACGCAAATATCCTGTTTTGCTAATACTATCAAAATTAATAATTTTTAATTTTTTTTTCAATTTTATATTACTTTATAATGTATTAAACATCTACAATTTGTTTTTACTGAATTTTACAGCTAAATTCCACAATATTTATTCTAATATTTTGAATCTGTTTGAAATAATAGTAAAGTGCATGAAGGTAATTAATGTAATTTTTAATTTACAGAGGTAATTGAGACAGGGACAAAGTAAGAATTTTTTTTGATTTAATTTAATTTTATTTTTTCTTGGGTAGTTGTTGTTTGTTGACCAAGTAGAGCATAATGATTTTTATTTTTTTAATGGTTAATCCAATTATGTGATGTGATAGTAGGTTTATGTAAAGATGATAAATTTTGAGACCTTATTTGGTATTATTTTTATTTTTATAAATAATTATTCCATGTGGTTAGATATATTATTTTATGAAAATTATTATTATTATTATTATCATAATTATTATTGTTGGGTGGCTTGTAGTTTAAAGTGGCCAACAAATATCTTCTTAAAAATTAAAATAAAGGGAGAAAGTGATCACTATTTTTTTTTTCTTTTTGTTGGCTAATAAATTCTCATAATGTGTAAGATGATTTTCAAAAAATAAAAAATAAAAACCTAATAATAAAACCACTCCTTTATTGTTCTTTATTTATATAACATAGTAAAGCTATAATATATCTTGAAGTAAACTAGATTGACATTATTAAATATATTTTAAATTTTTTAAATTTTAAAAAGTTAAATTTTATAATTTTTCTATGTCAATTGCCTAACGGTTAAGCGATTTCAAAATTGATAATTTTTAATATCTAATATAACAATTGAAATAAGTACTAAGCTAACAAGGTTAATGCCATAAATTGAAACTTAAAAATATTCATATTATAAACTAAATAAAAAATTAGCTATTCGAAGTTATATAAATTAATTGCTATTCAAATTGCATTCAAAGTTATTAGTATTAGTTCGCTTTTTGATTCATTCTTATCTTGTTAAAATTAAGGTACAATTTAAAGCACACAAAATCAATAAAAATTCAAAAAAACATATATAATAATATAATTAGTAAAATATTATTCTGATTTGTAAAATTAATTTTATAATTTTAAAAATGTAATGTATATATTATACTATTTTAAAAAATTTCGTGGATAAATATAGAATAAGCTTGATCATAATGTGTGATGTTGAAAAAGGATAGAATTTTGAACTCCGTAACTTATGTCAAAAATATTATTGAACTATAGTTTAATTAATACCTATTTTAATAATTTTTTTACTTATGTTTTATGTATAATTTATGCTATAAATAGTATATATAGTCACAATTCCCAGCGTTGCACCAATTTTTTCAGTAGTATAGTATTTGAGACTCATATTAAATGAAATTTAGTATTAATCAAAGTCAATTTTAGAGTATAAATGAATTGATTCAAAATACTTTCTTTCGTTTAACTCCCCGACCTTTCAAAAGAATACAAAAAAGTATAAATAATTTAGGATAAACTTCAAATATCGCTCCTATGGTTTCGTACTTTCTCGCTCTCTCTGTGCTTTAAAGTATATTAATTTAGTATCCTGTGGTTTTATTTTTTGTCCTTTCGTCAGTCTTTCAGTTAAATTTTTGGTTAAATCATATGCAAAAAATATCATATACCCTGTTTATAGTTTATCGAATATTTACTTTAGTACCCTTTAGTTTTAACTTTATCACTAATTTAATAAAAAAAAATTAGTAGAGGGAATAATAAAAAGAGAAAAATAAAAGCACAGAATACAAAATTTACACATCTTAAACCACAGAAATTGCAAAACCACAGAGGCAGCATTTGAAGTTTTTCCAATAATTTATGCAAGTCCTTTCCGTCATCTCGTACTATTGAAACTCGACGGACTGTCGCTTAAATTGCACCACTAATTCTTAAAGAGCAATCCTAGCCCTACAACTAAGGGACCGTGCTTAGCCCGGCACGGCACAGCACGATATGGATCCCTAAAATTTCATTCGGATCCGAGTCCGAACTTGAACATAATGGATTTATTCGATACTAAACGGATATATTTTCAGATATGAATATGAAAAATAAAAACTCGACAGATTCGAGTTCGAATATGAATTTTATCTCTACCTGATCCGAAGTAGAACTCAAATTGATTTTACATTATATAATAAATATAAATATTTGATGCCCTATTTAAATTTTATTTTAAAAAAATTTAAATTTAACGTAATATATTTTGAAATATGGTAAAAAGAATTAACTGCATCGGGTTCGGATTTCTTTTTGTTTCGAATTTTTGGTCGGATTCAATTTTGGATATGAATTTTTAAAATCCATCAAATTCGGATTCGGAATCAGAATCAGGTTTTGGATTTGGTGGTTAGATTCCGATTCGAGTTTGGATATGAATTTTGCAAATCCATTGGATTCGGATACGGATACGGATTCGGATTCGGGTTTCGGATTTGGTAGTGGGATTCGGGTTCGAGTTTGGATATGAATTTTTCAAAGCCGTCAGATTCGGATTCAGGTTTCGGATTGGCAGTCAGCCGGATTCGGATTGGAGTTTTTGAAAATCTGACCCGAATCCAACCCGTTAACGCCCCCACCCGTGCCCCATGAGCGGGCCATACTGGGCCATTCTTTTTTGGCCCACAACCCGGCATGGGACGGCCTGCATCAAAATGTGTGCTACCATGCCATAAGGCCAGCCCGCAGCCCACCACGAACCCACCGCGGGACATTTCTTTTTTTTTTTTTATATTTTGTAAAACATTTCTATCAAATATAGTTAAATTCTATTCACAATTTTCAATATTCGTCCTCAAGAATTATTTAAAACTTATTTACTAAACAAATAAATTCTGGTTTATAGTTTGAGGACTAAAATAAATTCTGTTCCATGAGAAAAAAAAAATAAAATTTAATTTTTTAAAACATGTGTAATAATTTGATGGGANTAAAAAAAAAAAAAAAAAAAAAAAAAACCTAAATTTTTATCCAGGGAGTGTTTGGTTCCTCGAAAATACCTAAAATTTTTTTCTCTAGGACAAAAGGTTTGCGAAACATTTTTAAAATTTTTCACTTGTTTAATTCGAAAAAAAATGGAAAATATCTAGTATTTATTAAAAGTTGTGTTTGTTTTAAGTTGTGCGTCGAATAGAGTCTGAATAAAGCTAATTCTGATTTTGCCGATGATTATTATTATTAAAAAAGTTTGCGAACTAAAATATTACATGCATCAAAGCTCGAGCCAAAAATTATTAATTAAAGTTTGATAACTAAAGTATCACGCGTCTTGTAATAACAAAAAATGTAAATTACTCATAATATTATTATCATACTTACTTTTAGTTGATTATCGAAACAAATTGTAGTGCATAAGAACACTGAAATGTCTTAGCTTATTATATATATCACCTGCATTTGGTACCACGTTGTTATCGCAACCAAGTAGATTCAAACTTCTAAAATCTTAAACTGAATATTTGTAACCAATCATAGATCGATGATGGTTACTTCTTTTCATAAACCTTTCATCTTTTTCACTGTCTTTTTCGAGGATTTTTTTACAAAATAATCTTCTAAAATTTTATAATTTGTGAATAATTTTGGTAAATTTATATTTTGCTAGCTAATTCTAGATCTCTTCGTCACGTAGGTGTCATGTAGATTTTTTTTTTCGAAACGCAGTGAATCATTCACCACATTCTGAAAGTCTCTCAGGCCTCTCTCTTAGAGACGGAGAATCGTTCCTGCACTCATTAAAACAGTTAATGATTTATCGTCTTCATAATTATTATTAGAATTGTACGTGGATTATATAAAAAATAGAAAAAAGTGAGGTTGTTAGGATTATACGTGGATTATTAGAATTTTTATTTGATTGTTAGAATTATATGGAAAAATTATTAGAATTTTCATATTCTTAAGATTATATGTGATTTATTAAAATTTTTATTTGATTGTTAAAATTGTATAGATAAATTATTAGGATTTTCAAGTTGTTAAGATTATATATGATTTGTTGAAATTTTTATATGTTTGTTAGAATTATATATGAGATATAGAAAATAAGCGAAAGGCAGGTGAATGATTCACCGCTTTTGTAAAAAATTAGAAAGGTGATGGATCATTTACTGTCTTCATAAAGATGGTTCATTCACTGTCTTTAAGAGAAGCTTCTACGTGGNTTGCTAAAAAAAAAAATTCATGAGATTATTTATCCAATTAAAAAATTTTATAGGGTATTTTGAAAAAAAATGTCCGAGTTAGTATTCAATTATGAGAGTGGCCAAAATATTTTTAAAAAGAAAATTTAGTAAATAAATAAAATTTTACCTAAGTGAAAAATTTTAATAAAAAATATTAATTAAATAAATAATATAAAAATATGAGTTTTATTTTTTTATTTCAGACATTTTAGCTTCTAATTATTTTGTTTATATTATTACATTCAAATAACTTAAAAATTTTACTAAATGTAATAGTAATTTCTTACTATTTTAGTAAATAAAATTAACATGGCTATTAAATTTAGTGTAATCTTTTATTTACTTAAAAAAATAGCTCACCTAAGATAATTAGAAGTAAAAAAATCATTAAACAAAAACTTTAGAGCAGAGAAACATATTTCAAAATGCTCTATATATAAATAAGAGATTCTTAATATACTTTCATCTTTACAAAAGAGTATACAAATAAGGAGAGAGAGAGAATTATACCGACACCACAAGCTATTAAGCAAATATTGAAAAGTTAGGGAGGCCACAGCTATCTCAAAAGGAGAGTTGAATTAATACCAAGGACTATAAAGTAAATATTGAGAAGTTGAGGGTAGGTATGTCAGCAGATCAGATTTGGGGCGTGTTTTTAAAAACCCGAACCTGAACCCGACTACCAAATCCGAAATCTGAACCCGAACCCGACGGATTTTAAAATCCATATCCAAATCTGAACCTGACCAAAAATTCGAAACCCATACCCGAACCCGAAAGCCCGAATCCGAATCCGAATCCGAAACAAACCTGAATCCAACCAAAAATCTGAAACCCGATTCTAAACCCGAAAATCCAAACCTAAAAAATATTTACCAAATTTCGAAACATATTATAAAAAGACTAAAAACAAAAAATTTCTAAAAATAAAAAAAAATATAGTTTCACTGTCCAACAACCCACCACAAGATCTAAGAGAGTAAAGTTAAAAATACTAATTAAGATAAAAATTAAAAAAAAATTCTTAATTTTTTTTAAAAAGAGATAGTTCCATTGTTCAACAACCTACAAGAATTAAAAGGCTAAACTTAAAAAATAAGAAAAAAAAGATATATATGAAGAATAAAAAAATCTACATCAAAGAAGCAATTTTAATTTTTAATTTTTTTTAAAAAAATTCTCATCTTTTTTTCTCTTAAGTTTGAGGTTGTGGTTCTAGGAGAGAAAACAATAAACCAAAATACCCTCTTGGAACATAATGAATAAGAGGCTATACAAGTCTACAACCACTTCTTTAGTTCTTTTTTAAAGTTTTAACTTTAGAGTTTGGAGATGGAAAGGATTTGAAAAATGAGAAGGCTTCAAAGTAATTCTCTTTTGAGATTTTAACTATTAAGGGTTTGGAGATGGAGAGGGTTTGGAAAATGGAAAGGTTTTGATTTCTGAATATTAGGGTTTGGATTATAAAGATATATGTATTTTGATTTAGATTATAAAAATGTAAGTATTTTCTTGGTCTTTAGATTCGGATCTAATGTTTTGAATTTTTTTTATATATATTATATCATATTAAATTTGAGATTTTAACTATTAGGGTTCGGAGATGGAGAGGGTTTAGAAAATGGAAAGGTTTGATTTTTGAATATTAGGGTTTGGGTTATAAAGATATATGTATTTTGATTTAGATTATAAAAGTGTAAGTATTTGTTTGGCCTTTAGATTTGGATTTAATGGTTTGAATTTTTTTTTATATATTATATCATATCAAATTTGTTCGGGTTCAGGTTGGGTTCGGGTTTGGATTCGAGTTCGTATTTTTTAAAAATATCCGTACGTGAACTTGAATCCATCAGATTTGTTTTTTAATATCCATATCCGAATCCATATCCATTTATATCGAATAAAATCCACTTCGTTCGGGTTTGGATTCGGATAAAATTCGGGTATCCGTATCCATTTACATCCCTAGTCGAGGGGGGCCATGACCACCTTGGGCCTACACATAGCTCCATCCCTGCTGACCGCCGTATCTTACTCATTGCTGGCAACATAACTGTCTGTCGTCTGTCTCTCGCTCGCGGGTGCAAATTGTCAAAGAAATTTGATTTTGAGTGCTGACATGACTTTTACTTTAGGAATAATATTTAATATATCTTTCAAAATTTTAAAAATATTTTATTTATTTTTGGACGATTGAAATATTTTTATTGATTTTTTAAAAAAATCAATACTAATGGGATTAGATTTTTTTAAAAAAATTTGGATATTGAGAAGTAAATTAAAATATTTTTAATAGTAAGTAGTATCCCACAATATTATTGAGGATGTAGCTTAGGGTTTAATAACAGTGTTGAGCTACTAGCTTTCGGAAACATAAAGTAATTGGTACTTCTAACTTTTTGGCCCTCGGATCAAACATTGTAGGGTTGGAATTATAGTAGTTTTTTTTTAGGATTTAGTGGTCCCGCCTTTGTTTGGTTGGGGGTTAAGAGGTGAAATAACCCCTTAACCCCCATATTATCCCCAAACACCCCAAAAATGGGTCGGGTTAGCTAACCCCACCTCAAATGGGCTATTCCGGGTTAGCTAATCCCACCTAACCCCACCAAACCCCAACCAAACACTATTTTCTATTTATAATAACTCACTATCCTTCTTATCTCACCTACTCCAACCAAACACTATTTTTCACTATGCCGGACTAACTCCAACCCCCAACTAAACACAAAAAAACTCTAACCCCACCTTAACCCTGAACTTAACTCTATCCCTAAAATAACTAGTTTTTTCTTAACCCCGAACTAAACGGTCTAGAGTTTAGTGGTTTCCTTAAAAAAATAATATTAAACCAAGAACTAAAAATGATAAAAAAAATTAATCGGTTAAAAATTTAAAAGGACCATATAAATAGTGCTTCCGGAAGCATCATATTCGTACTCTAATAATAATGTTTGAGATTTAGCAATTATTATTGAGAGTGTAATAATAATATTATCTTGTCATCAACAATATTTTAGAAGAAATTTGGAGATACCATTGGCAGTCCTCTTTAATTTAAATAAAGGATAAACTTCCAATATCACTTCTATAGTTTCGCGCTTTCTCACTTATGCATCCTATGGTTTAATGTTGCGTTTGGTTCGGGTGTAAGTAAGAACTGCTTATTCCAGGAATAGATACAAGTTCAGGTATAAACAGGAACTAGACCAATTTTGTATTTGGATGAAAATTGTGTTGTTCCTAGAAATAAAAAAAAATAGTGTTTGAATAGTTAGATTAGAACAAAGGAAATAAGAGTTATAATTTTAAGTTAAAATTATTTTATTTAATTAA
Organism: Ananas comosus; assembly: GCF_001540865.1. NCBI lineage: Eukaryota > Viridiplantae > Streptophyta > Magnoliopsida > Poales > Bromeliaceae > Ananas > Ananas comosus. Next base: position 1,981,546 of record NC_033626.1, read on the forward strand.
TTATGATCAAAATATTACTTAATAATAATAAATTAATATTAATAATAAATAATAAATTTATTAAATAATAATAAATTAAATAATAAATTATAAAATAATTATTAATAATTATAAATAATAAATAAATTAATTAATAATAAAACAAATAATAAATTAAGAATAATTTAAATCATTATTTAAGCAATAAATAATGATTTAAATACATTAATTAAATTAATTAATTATTTAATATTATAATTAAAATTATTTTTAGACTTTAATTAACCTTATTCTCACCTGAAAACAAGNTAAAAAATTAATTAAATAAGAATAAATTAATGATAAATTAGTTAATTATAAATTAATAAATTATTTAATAATTAATTAATTATAAATAAATAAATAAATAAATAAATTATTAATAATTATAATTAATAATAATTGAATTAATAATTATAAATACTAAATTAATTTATTATTTAAGCGATAAATAATAATTTAAGTATATTAATTAAATTAATTAATTATTTAGTACCATAATTAAAATTATTTTTAGACTTTAATTAATCTTATTCTCACCTGGAAATAAGCTTGTTACAGGAAAAATGTGGAACAATAGTTCTAGCCTTATACCGACTTATTACAGAAATCCGAGAATTACTGTTTTCGGATACCAAACGATGCGTTTGAGAACAAAGGGAGGAACAAAGGCTTATTCCTCCCCTTGTTCTCGAACCAAACGCTACCTAAAAGTATATTACCTTTAATATCCTGTGGTTTCATTTTTTTGTTTCTGTCAGCACCTCTATTAACTCCTCGTTAAATTATAAAAAAAAACTTCAAATACCCCTATTTTTGGTTTATCGAATATTTACTTTAACACTTTGTAGTTCACCGATTTTTTGTTTTTGAGAGATAAGTAGCACGTTACCCGCTTTGTTTTTTTCATTTAAAAATAAATTTAGCTGAAAATTTAAATCAACTAGGATTCGAATTCGGGACCTCGGGTATCAACTACTAAGCCCTTTATCACTTGCGATAGGGACAGTCGGTTTGTTTACCGAATTTTCACTTTAGTATCTTGTGGTTTTAATTTTGTTACTGATTTAATATAAAAATTAACAAAATTGCTGTCGAAAAAAAAAAATACAAAATACTAAAATGAGAAAATAAAAAAACAACATGAATGGTATTTGAAGGTTTTTTTTAAAATAAATGACGAACCAATTTTCAACATCTATTCCAGTCTCGTCCTCCTCGTCATAGAATCTTCGATAGCCCCGCCGACAGCATTTTTGTTACTCGATGTTGCTGTCGGCGCTCGTGTGGCTCCCACGTTGAGTGCCGGCCGGCATGACTTTTATTTATTTCATTTGACAAGTGATCTGTCAGAGAGTTAACGAGCAATCAAATTAACTAGTGCACTGACCCGCACAATACTGTTGATAGATAATATTTAATATTTAATTTATATTTTTATACATTAATTTTTTTTTAAAAAAATTGATGTATAAATAACTTGAAGAAATATTCGATATCTTGTGAAAAAAAATAGAGAAAGAAAAAATAGTAATTACATAAGAGGAAAAAAAAATTAAATAAGAAAAAAAAAAAAAGCAGAAGCAACTGAAGTAATAGCAGTAGTGGTAGCCACAGATATAACGAAATTTACAGTTGTAACAGTATAAAAAAACCTGCAAAAAAATAAATATATACCTAAAAATTTGGCCAAGAAACTTACAAAATCTATGACAATCAATTGTAGATACAGAAACAAGAAATTTCTAATAAAAAAATATTCATATTAATTTAAAATGTAATATACAATAGGAAAATTAGAGTAAACAAATAAAAGATCAAATTCAAAATAAAAAGAAACCTGTTAATATGATTAATTATTGCAGTCAGAAGCAATCAATTTCCTGAGAGAAAATAAAAGTATTTAGTATTTCCTGAGAAAAGAACAATAAGTACATAAATTGAAATTACAACAGCAATGAAAGGTGGAAACCAAATCAGAGAAGAAGATAAAACTGGCAGAGGAGTGGAGATGTTTTGCCGCACGAAAAAAAAAAGTCAACAAAAAATACCGCATTAAACGTAAGATGATCCTTCGGATATGGTAAATAAATATATCCGATGAGATGAATTCAAACTATTATTGCGACTGTAGAGGAATTAACATGCTGGAACGAAGTCGCCCTAATTTTTCGTCTAGGGAGGGCAACTCGGGAGTCGAAGCGACGCTAGAGATGAAGGTGGAATGAAAAGTCTCTGAAGGAATTAAATGGAAAGAGAATGAGAAAAATAAACTGATGGGTGGGATCCATGAGCAAATAAGTTAAGATGACAATTGACTTCCCATAAAAGCCAATATTTTAAGATGGTAGGTAGGTCCCACAAAATTTTTTTGAAAAGTCTCTTAACCAATTAAAAAAAAACTGATAGATAGGCCCCAACATAAATCCACAATTAAGCAAAATATATTAGGCTGACAGGTAGGTTCAACAAAGATTCAAATTAAGCTAATATCGTCACGTGGACAAAAGGATATGGGATTTTATAGTAGTTAGTAGATGAGATGAATCCAAACCATTATTACGACCGGAGAGGAATTAACACGCTAGAACGAAGTCGCCCCAATTTTCCGTCTAGGGAGGGCAACTTGGGAGACGAAGCGACGCTAGAGACGAAAGTGGAATGAAGAGTTTCTGAAGGAATTAAATGGGAAGAAAATGAGAAAAATAAACTGAAGGATCGGTCCCATGGGCAAATAAGTTAAGATGACAGTTGACTTCCCACAAAAGCCAATGTTTTAAGATGATAGGTAGGTCCCACAAAATAAAATTTTGAAAAGTCTCTTTACCGATTAAAACAAAACTGACAGATGGTCCCCAACATAAATCCACAATTAAACAAAATATGTTGGGCTGACAAGCAGGTCCCATAAAGATTCAAATTAAACTAATATCGCTACATAGACAAAAGAACATAAGATTTCATAATAGTTAATAAATAACTCGCTAGCATTAATTTTTTGGTTTTTTTTTTGTTTTATTTTAGAATTATGTAAATGCATTTTAATTTACTCTCAATCAAACAAAGTTACATTTTGAATATTTTAAAAAACTTTATTTATTTTATAGCATGCGACAGGTGAATGTTCGCTTCCTCGATCTAAAAAGTATGAAACAAAAAATGTCAAATTTTTTTTTCACATGAATAATCGTTTATCTAGTCATCGGTGGGTTTAGTTTTAAGAAAAGAGGAATGCTTCAATACACCGGCTAAATTAAATCTAGCCGTTCATATTTGAGGGGCAAGATTGACTTTTGCATAATAGTTACCTGCTCAACAAGTTACCATTCGTAAGGGTACACTACAACAAAAATAGTCTATAGCTACACTTTTAAATATAGGTACATGTCAAAAAAGTGCTGTTAGCTAAAATTACCGACACTTTTAAAAAGTGTTGCTATACGTGGGGTCGCTAGATATATAGTGACAGTTAAAGAGTGTCGCTATAACCTAAAAGAGTGCTGCTAATTTACCAACACTTATTTGTTGGATTGGGCTTTATATTTAGGCATTAATAGATGTTTTTTTAAGTTTTAGCAAAAATGGGACACTTACTCAAAAGTGTCCCAAATATGTGTCCCTATAACCTAATTCTGTTGTAGTGGTAATATGGGAAAACAAATACAAGCTAATTACCAAATTTGATTAACCCTATACAAATATTTGTTTTCTTATTTAATTTTGTTACTTACCAAATTAGAAAGCGCTAATTTGATAAGTAATAAACATTTATTTAAACCTTATAATTGTGTACATTAAATTCAAATTTAATTTTAATTTTAATTTTAATTTGTAAAACGAAAAAATTTATGTTTAAATGAATAGTATATTTCAATTCAAATTGTAAATTTGATATTAAAACGACACGAAATTTCAAATATATTAACTTATTTTAAATTGTAAATTATGTTGTATTTATAAACATAACTTTTATTATTTATTTAAATTAAAGGCTTCTATTTTTAAAATTAAATTCAAGTGCTAATTTGATAAGTAATAAACCTTTATTTAAACTTTATAATTGTGTACATTAAATTCAAATTTAATTTTAATTTAAATTTTTAGAACGAAAAATTTATATTTAAATGAACAGTATATTTCAATTCAAATTGTAAATTTGATATTAAAACGACACGAAATTTCAAATATATTAACTTATTTTAAATTGTAAATTATGTTGTATTTATAAACATAACTTTTATTATTTATTTAAATTAAAGGCTTCTATTTTTAAAATTAAATTCAAGTGCTAATTTGATAAGTAATAAACCTTTATTTAAACTTTATAATTGTGTACATTAAATTCAAATTTAATTTTAATTTAAATTTTTAGAACGAAAAATTTATATTTAAATGAACAGTATATTTCAATTCAAATTGTAAATTTGATATTAAAACGACACGAAATTTCAAATATATTAACTTATTTTAAATTGTAAATTATGTTGTATTTATAAACATAATTTTTATTATTTATTTAAACTAAAGGTTTCTATTTTTAAAATTAAATTCAAATTGCTCATTCGATAGTAAAAACAACATTAAAGTTTAAAAATATTGATTAAAATTAAATTTTAAATTTAGATTTAAATGTAGATTGGATATGGATTTCTCTCTCAACAAAGAAAAAAAAGGGTAAAATAACTTCGGGAAAAATATCTGTGGGTAAAAAGTTTCTAAGAATAAAATGGAATATCTTACCAAATTACTAGAAAAGTATTATAGGAATGAAAATAGAAATTTACAAAAAAAGCCCTTCATACTAATTTTACATATGAGGAAATAATTTACCCTTGGTAGGAGGGTGACCGGTACCTATGGCAACAAAAGCCGGTCACCCTCTTAACTAAATGACATCTCCACCATTTAGTTTAAAAAAAATTAAAGGCCGAGATCTTTCTGGTGCATAGGAGCATTGCTCGAAACAAACTTTTATAATTTTTTTTAATATTTTATAAAAAAAAAACTAGTATTTTTAATTTTCTGAAATAATTTGGAAAACAAAATTACTTTTTTCTTTATAAAATATGGGAAAAAATATTTCTATAATTATTTTCCTTCAAATAAAACATGCGACAAATTGGAAACAAAGTTTTCCATTAATTTTTTTTTTTTCTGAATAAATTTTTATACACGTTTTTGAGAAACCAAGTAGCCCCTAAGCTAATTACTTATATAAAATATAATATATAATTAATTAAATCAATATTAATTTTTGAGCCCAGCTAGTATGCTTTTGTTAATACAGGACCCTCCCGTACTAACGATTTGCTTTTAGTGATGAGACATCTGAGTTAACAATATACTCTATCATATATAATCAACACAATTAAAATTATTTAAAAATTATATTTTATATTTTTTTAACTTCATTTGACTGTAGAATGAATAGTCTCAGAATAAATAATTCAAAATAAAATTTTGTAAAAACAATAATAAAAGACTTAAATTTTATTTGAGATGTGTGGACCTTATTCTCTCTCTCTCTCTCTCTCTCTCTCTCTCTCTCTCTCTCTCTCTCTCTCTCTCTATATATATATAGAGAGAGAGAGAGAGAGTTTAACTACTATACTATCGATATATAGCAGCAAGTCCTTAATATTATCGATTTCTATCGTTAGATCTACATTTTGATCATTTTTCATTCGTTAGATTACACAATTCAACCAACCATCTATTCAATCCTAGAGTACTACTATTATTCTAAACGGTGACTACTATCATCCTAACCGCACATTCTTTCATTCAATGGTCGAAAACTCGATAGCACCGAATGCTTGGTACTATCGATAGTAAGGCAGCATAATTCTATATAGTTGAGCTGTAATGCTAAATAGTATTTGGACTCTTTTGCTATAGATTTTTTAACCTGTTAGATTTACACTTTAATCAATTCCATCTCTTAGATCATACTATTCAGCCAACCACCCACTCAACCCCGAGGGGACCACTACTAAACCCTAGGGGACCACTATCATCGTAATCCTATAATTTTTTATCCAAGAGTTAAAAACTCGATAGCAAAAAAGCTCAATACTATTAATAGTATTTCAGTTCAATTCTCTCTCTCTCTCTCTCTCTCTCTCTCTCTCTCTCTCTCTCTCTCTCTCTATCTATATATATATATATATATAACTAGGCTGGACTACTATTAATAGCACCAATGACTTGGTACTATTAAGCTTTCTGCACTTGGATTAAAAGATGTGTGGTTAGGATGATGTGGATCTCCTAGGGTTGAGTGAGTGATTAGTTTAATAGTATAATCTAACAGATAAAAATAGTTAAAGAGTTAAAGCTAACAGCGGAAAATTGATAGTACCAAACANTATATATATATATATATATATATATATATATATATTAATTTTACTGAATTTGAATTTTTCTATAATATTGTTAACTTACAAATACATTATATTGGCCGTGAAAATTATTAATTTTGAAATATTTTGATCACTACTCAAATAATATTAAAAAATATAAGTTAATTTCTAGATACTTTTAATACTGTAAATCATATCTATTATTATATAAATAATAGAGAATCTCTTTAATAAAATTATTTAATTTAAAAAATAAAATATTTAATAAATTTCTACTATAATTTCTAAAGGTCTAATAAATGTCTCAATAAACTAGTCGGCTATACCACATAATTTATATACGAAATAGTGACGGAATATAACGGTTCTGGATTAAATGCTATAAGTTTAAATTATCAAATGACAATCTAAAATTTTTAAAATACAAAAATGAATATTTATGATTTTTTTTCTGTATTTTAGCCCTTGAAATATTATTTGCATAGGTTTTACAACAGCAACATTAGTTTCATTAATGACTGATAATGTAAAGGATATGAATAGATCACTTACATATGCTGAGTATGATTTTAATTTATCCTTTTTCAAAAAAGCCATCAATGTCAATAGAGCTTCCCAAAAATTCAAAAGGCCACCATAAAATTCTACCCAGTAATTAAAATATGATCTACATGTTAGAGTCACAATCCATACTTAATTAGAATTCAACTACAATTTTATTTTGAAAGTATCTAATTGTATTTAAAGTTCCAACAATAATAAATGTAGTTGGGTGCATGATAACGAAATGGGAGTTTTATAGCAAAATTATGAATCTAGCTACTATCCTTTTAGGCCAACGAAAATCTTCGTCTTGTCAAATTATTTTTTATGATAGAGATCCCGAATCGATTATCAGAACCGTTAAAATTGATCTAAATTTCATAATCTTTAGAATATTTGAAAATTTAATTTTAAAAACTAAATTTCATAATCTTTAGAAATTATTTATATAGCCCTTGTTTGGTTGGGGGTTAAGGGGTGGAATAACCCCTATTCCACCCCTTAACCCCCATTTTATTTCCAAACACCCAAAAAAATAGGTGGGGTAAGCTAACCCCACATAACCCCACCTCAAATAAATTATTCCGGGTTAGCTAACCCCATCTAACCCCACCAATTAAACTCCAACCAAACACTATTTTCTATTCATAATAACCCACTATCTTTCTTATCACACCTATTCCAACCAATCATTATCTTCTTATCCCACCTACCCAACCAAACACTATTTTTCATTATTCTAGACTAACTCCAATCCCCAACCAAACACAAAAAAATATTAATCCCAATTTAACCCTGAACTTAACTCTATCTCTAGAATAACTATTTTTTCCTTAACCCCGAACCAAACGGAGGCATAGTGATCAAAGGATCATAAAATTGATAGTTTTTTACGACCTAAATAAGCCATTTATCTATTTAACGATATAGAGTAATCCAAACCACTTGCATTTTTTATAAAACTTTTTTTTATACTATTTAGATAACATTTGATAATTCCAATCGTGAATTGAGAAAGTTTAACCTTTATTTTCATATGGTTATTCATCTTTTACTGTTCATTTTTTGACTCTCCGATGGACTTTATAATCATTTTTAAAAATTATAAAGTTCAGTTTATAAATATTTTTAATAGTGTAGATCAATTTTAACTATGCGGATTATCAATTTGAGGTCCCGATTTATCCAAAATGGCTTGATAGGATAAAGACTTTTATTCTCTTAAGAAGACAGTAATTGGAATCCAAATTATTATATAAAAATAAAGTTTAGTTTTCTTCGTATTTTTTATTCCGAATTATACAATCGATACTAATCAAAACTGGTTCCAACAAATAGTATCAGAGCAAATATCTCTCTGCAGGATAGCTTATTCTGTTTGAAAATTTATAATATAATTGTAAGTAACGAGTTTGATTTTTGTTTCTTCAAATGTATTTTTATCTATGATATGGTAGGATAGTATATTTTACTTATGAGACGATTTATGTTTTTTTAAAAAATTAACTTGAAATTTGTATATATTCTTATTTTGTTTAAGAAATTTGTATAATTGATTGAAAAAGAGTGTGATCAAATGTTTAGAATGAAATATGATATATATTCGGACTTTCTACCAACTCATGGATAGCAGTATATTCGAAGAAATAAAAATCAAACTCCTTACTTATAATCATACTAAAAAATTCTTATACCAAAATAACTTGTTTCGACATCCAAATGCGGTAAAAAAAAATTTTAAATGGGGCTTCTGCTTATTTGCCTCTACTATTATTCAAAATTTTCAAATTTATCTTAAAATTACCAAAATACTCTTCTAAAGTAACGAGTTTGATTTTTGTTTCTTCAAATGTATTTTTATCCATGATATATATAGTAGGATATTATATATTTTAACTATGAGATAATTTAAATTATTTTAGGAAATTAACTTGAAATTTGTATATATCCTAATTTTGTTCAAGAGATTTGTATATATAATTGATTGAAAAGGAGTGTGATCTAATAAATCTAGAATAAAATATGATATCCGTGGATGAATGCATAATTTAACGAATACCTAGAAGTTTTATTCATAAGTTTTTGGATAAAAAAAATAGTGCTTAGTAAATTTGTAGATAATTTGTATGTACCTGCGAGGAATATGAATAGAGATTATTTGGTCCAAATGGGCCAGTCACTAAGTAATGAGGAAAAGACACTAAATTGATTGATGCTGTAGATGAAATATAAAAGTGTATGGACTAGAATGGTGCAACGTACAACTTGTGGAATAAATTATTTTATAATAAGAATTATACCAAGTATTTTAAAAATCAGTGGTATCAAACAGTTCAGGAGTCAAAAAAGATGGTACACAATTTATTGTAAAAAACGTACGAAATATATCTGAATTGTGATTCATTTTGAGTCGATTATTTAATCTTTTAAAATTTTAATTTTATTTATCAATCTTTTTATTTATTTGATTTTAGCCGGTAAATAAGTTAGTATACTTTATGAAATTTTTGCAACTATAATTTTATTAAAATAAATAGTTTTTTTAAAATTTAAAGTCAAAACATTGTTGATTTATTCAAATCAAATAATTAAAATATTGTGTCACGCTCTGAAACATGCTTGAATTGTCTGCAATAGAATAGACCTGCCGAATGGACAAAATATTATATTCTACCTGCACAAGACATAGTATACACTAACGCGTTCATCTCATACAAGAAATGGTTACTACGAAGCATCAGAGTTAAATCAATTACGGCTTAACTATTACTTCCCATTTCAAAAAATCTTTAAATATAAATATTTCACTCTCACAAAAGACGTACTCTCTTTAGATTGATTCAAGATGGCCTATCTAACTTGCGACATTTTTGCCATGATTGCGTAGTGGAAGACTTTGTAAAAACATCAATAATGTTGGATGAGAACTTTTAATAAATTTTCAGTAGATGTCACCAACGATGGCGTAGACTTACCTCATCCTAAAAATTAAGACATAAATATATAGTAAAGAATAAGATACATGAAGCTACTACTATAATGTGAAAGAATAACAATAAGAAATATGCCAACTATGTATGCCTCTATCAAGATGCACAATCACATTTGTCATTTTCAAACTATGTTATGTCCAAGCATGAAGTTCTAGGAAAAGAACTTATGTCATTTCCTTGACAATAAGGTACCAAACTTCATTAGATCCATTTGAATAGTTTCACGTGCTGTTTTACCTGCACTTTGTGCAATTTGGCTGAAGTTCAAAGCATTTTATTGAGAATCAGTATATTACGGGTTGGATTGTAAACTCAAAAGTTTAATTAAAAGATTAGGTTGTCGACTCAAAATGATCCATAGTTTAGGCATGGATTGTAAAATAATCAAGCCTTTGGCTTCAACAAAGAGGATACGAGAGGGGAAAAAAAAATTAAAAAAAATTCAATTTTTTCTTTTGTTGTTTGGAAGGGGGAGAAAAAAAAGGATAATATGTAACATTCTATATGCACATTTTGAGAGAAAAAAAAATTGGCCTTGCACTTATTTTTTTTGATTCTCGACATTTCATTTCTTTGCACTTATTTTTTTTTTATTTTTTTCTGATTTTCTCAGTTTAGTTTCCCCCCTCTTCCATTCTCTTCTTCTCTCTCATCCTACTCTTTTCTCCTTCCAACTTTAACAATTCAGCCACTAGCACTAATAAGTCACTAGGCCCAAACTACGTACTAATATAAAATACTTAAACTCAATTATTAGCTTTAGTATGTCCATCACATATATGCCCCTCACATTTTCCAACATCATCTAATATGGGACTATTGGAGTTTCATATAATTCCTAGTAAACAATAACACTTTTGAACATGATTCTTGAATTGGTATGAGAATATTCACTTGATATCATCCCTATATCAGATGACTCGGGCCCTCTGATGATACATTTGTATTATCTTTTTTTACATTATAGTGACTTGCTATTTGCACTGTATATATTACATACAGACAAACCGATCATTTCTAATGCAAGTGGTAAAGGGCGTAGGTTGATACCTGAAATCTCAAGTTCGAATCCTAGTTGATTCATATTTCCAGCTAAGTTTATTTTTTAAAAAAATAAACAAAATAAATAGCATGCTACCTTACTCTCAATATATATATATATATATATATATATATATATATATATATATAATTAGGCTGGAATACTATCAATAGCACCAAGCTATTGGTGCTATTGATTTTTTAGCCCTTGGATTGAGAAATGGGTGGTTAGGATGATGTGGGCCCCCTAGGGTTGAGTGAGTGGTTGGTTGAATAGTATAATCTAACGGGTAAAAATAATTAAAGGGTTAAATCTAACGGTGAAAAACTCAATAGCACCAAATCCTTGGTGCTATCGATAGTACCCCAGCCGGACTCTATATATATATATATAAATATGGCTACTATATATACTCTTATGAGTATAGAGCCCTTCGTACTCATAAGTTGTTTTCGATGTTGGGATTTTCGAATCGACGAACCACACCGTTAAACATGATCTAGAGTATTTGAAACTTCTAGAAAATAAATTTCGAAATTTTTTGAAATCATTATAAAGTCCATCAAGCGGGTATAAAATGAATGGTTAAGATCGAACGACATCCTAAAAATAGATAATCGGATCCTTCAATTTAAGATCGGAGTTATTGATCTTTATTTAGGTAGTGAATAAAATTTTCTATAAAAGATTCAACCTATTCCGATTCTTTTTCACCATTAAACTAACAAATATCTCATACCGACCGTTAAAAATTGTCAATTTTGTGAGCTTTTGATCGTAAAGTAAATGATTTCGAAAAATTATAAAATTTGATTTTTAGAAGTTTTAAATGCTCTAGATAATGTTTAATGGTATGGATCATCAATTCGGAAGCTCTATCATCAAAAACAACTTATGAGTACAAAGACGATCGTACACATAAGAGTATAGTAGCCGGACTCTATATATATATATATATATATATATATATAGAGAGAGAGAGAGAGAGAGAGAGAGAGAGAGAGAGAGAGAGTTCAGCTTCTATACTCTTATGAGTACGATCGCCCTCGTACTCATAAGTTGTTTTCGATGATTGAGCTTCCAAATCGACGATTTACGCCGTTAAACGTTATCTAGAGCATTTAAAACGTCTAGAAATTAAATTTTATAATTTTTCGACATCATTTACGTACCTTACAATCAAAAGGTCACAAAATTGACAATTTTTAACAGTCGGTGTGGGATATTTACTAGTTTAACGGTGTAAAAGAATCGAAATCGGTTGAATTTTTTATAGAAAATTTTATTCACTATATAGATAAAGATCAATAACTCCGATCTTAAATTGAAGAATCCTATCATCCATTTTTAAGACGTCGTTCGATTTTGACCGTTCATTTTATACCCGCTTGATGAACTTGATTATGATTTCGAAAAATTACGAAATTTATTTTCTAAAAGTTTCAAATACTATAAATCATATTTAACAGAGTGGATCGTCGATTCGGAAGCTCCATCATTGAAAACAACTTATGAATACGAAGTGCTCTGTATATACTGATAAGATCAATAACTACATAGATAAAGATCAATAACTCCGATCTTAAATTGAAAGATCCGATCATCCATTTTTAAGACGTCGTTCGATTTTGACCATTCATTTTATACCCGCTTGATGAATTTTATTATGATTTTGAAAAATTACGAAATTTATTTTGTAGAAGTTTCAAATACTCTAGATCATATTTAACAGAGTGGATCGTCGATTCGGACGCTCCATCATTTAAAACAACTTATGAGTACGAAGTGCTCTATACTCATAAGAGTATAGTAGCATTAGCCTGTATATATATATTACATACAGATGAGTTCTCAGTTGAAGGTACATTGCTTGAGTGGGTTATGTGATGGTTGGGTAGGCTTTGTTGTGAGAAACATTGAGGCTCGGGCTCCCTAGGTTATTAATTTGCTCATATCTTGTGGGTATTGCATGCGCAGTATGTAGAGTAGAGATTTAGAGCAGGATATTGTAAGTTGATGCATGCCGAATTTAGTAGGTTGGGACATAGAAACCTAACACTGGTATGGGACATGTTTAGATCAGATCTTAGCGTCCAAAAGTAGAGGTAAAGTGCCGAGAGACTAGTGTGCATCGTGTGGGAAATACTACAAATAACATAAGCGAGGATGAATAACGTATTCTCGTCTGAGAGTACTGCGACAATAGATCGAGGATAACTCAGGTGAGGGTGGACACATCATTATGACGAGCTATTCTAAAGTGATGCACGACGTATGAAGGTCGAAGATACAGGTTCGAGTATCGTGTTGTGGTTAAGCTGAGTCTTGTGATCGATACTAGTAACACATACTTTTTCTCTCTACTTGCTATTGTTATTGCGTCATTTAAACCAAACTCCTCATATTATAATTTTTTAGTTACATCACATTATTATTCGTTCTATTTGTTCGACTAGGATCAATTATTAATTCTTTGCGATCGTATCCTAATCACTGAGACCCGTGCACAATTTATTTTGCAGTTTCAGATTAACTAATGTACTCTAGATCGAGTGTGGACTTCATGGTAAGTTGATACAGTGCAAATTGCTTACATCTTAGTAATAGTTAGTTCATATTGTTACAAATCTGCATTATTTTATGTGTCATATGCATTAATTCATATTCGAATCACATTCACTCTTCCTATATTGCCCTATTCTGTACGTAAGTTGTTCCTGTCAGGTGGTATTTATGTACATTTCTGCTTCTACAAATAAAATCTTATATTTTTATAAGTATCGAGTTTGATTATATATATATATATAGAGAGAGAGAGAGAGAGAGAGGGGTGTGGTAGTGCCGACACAAATAAAGAGGATTTGTATCGAGACAATATCCAAAAAAGAAATTCAAACATCTCGCTTCATACATATAAATGGTATGTTTTATAAAATAACTAAGATATTATAACACATGTAAGGTCATAGTTTGTAGCACATGCTGTGGTCCTCAATATTCCCCATGCACTAGTAGAATCAATAAATTTTTGGACCTATAACATTAACTCGTTGATTTGAGGGTCAAAACACTACCCACATCTAAATCTCCACATGTCACTCTCACAATCATTTAGATGATAATGCTTCAATTTTTTGGTTGAAAAAAAAAAAATTTGTAAACCTAGGTATTAAATTAAATTCAGTGATTCTAATAAGAAAAAAAAAAAATAGAGAATGACAAAAATTAAGCTCCTTTTATAGTATTGCTCAATTGCTGGCCTTTTCTTTGTTATATGATCACTACCATCAGTGTCCAAATTAGAGATGTCAATGTGTCGGATTCGGGGCGGATTTTCAATAATTCGAATCCGAACCCGACTCCAAACCCGAGATCCAAACCCGAATCCGAACCTAAACCTGATAAAAAATTCGAAATCCGAACCCGAACCCGAACCCGAAAATTCGAACCCGAAACAATTATTTCTTTTTTCAATATTTCAAAATATATTACATTAAATCTAAATTTTTAAAATACAAATTTAAATATAACATCAAATTTTTATATGTATATTATATATAGTGCAAAATAAATTCAGGTTCATGTCGGGTTCGGATCGGGTACAGTCAAAATCCATATCCTAATCTATATTCGTCGGATTTTTATTTTTGATATCCATATCCAAATTCATATCCATTTAGCATTGAATATATCCATTCCATTCGAGTTCGGGTTCGGATAAAATTTTGAGTATCCGACATCCCTACTCCAAATCTCTCCCCATACTATTCTTAAATATTTAGATTTCTGGCAATATTTCAAAATTGATATATTTTTTAGCATATAAATTAAACTGCAAAAATTCTCTTACAAAGTTTGAATTTATATAAACAATTGTGAAAATCCTATTTGAGAACCGTTTGGTAGGTATTAAGGGAAATCTAATGCTATCATGTCAAAAAGAATTGGTTTCTTTATTTTCCAATAAAATCGCAGAAATATTAATACTTTAACTAAACCGTTGATCTGAAAAGTGTATTATTTGTTACGAAAATAAATAATGTATTTTTCTATTATACTTTTGAGCCACACATACAACACAAATATCCTGCATTTCCAAAACAAAAGTATTAGGTTGAAGGTCTCTATGCGAAGAGTTCTATTGTACATTTGCTTCTGGTTTTGGCCAAAACATAAAGTATATATATGCAGAGTTGCTAAAAGCCTATTAAGTTTTATATACATAACGTTATGTTAACATTTATATTCGACAAAACCAAACATCAAGTAAAGACAAATATAAATAGTAACATCTTTTAAGGAAAAAAAAAAAGCAAATAATCCATTCATTTCGTTTGGAGATAAACTCAACTAAAAATATTATCAAACTATCAAGTTCTTAACCAACTGTGTAAAGGAGGAATCCAATATCGGATAAGCGTCACCAATTTGGACGTCTCAAAGCATCTAACGTCGAATGTTTGTTTCATTTGAATTACATTTAATCGTACTACCGACAACCACGTTTTCAATAACTATTTAAACTATTGCATGTCAAAAGTATGTTCCAAATAACATCAATTGCTTATATCATTTTCAACGTGCATGGAATTATGAATTATTCGAATCTCTCTCTCATTGATTTCGAGAACTGTAGACGTATCCAATGCATGTTAGGAAGTTTCACTAGAAAGTTTTGATCCAGCTCAAATTCACATGCATGTGCATGAGTCAAAAGATATAAAATATCTAAAAGAAAATCAATAAGATTCAATCCAAAAGCTTAAATCCACAACTAACTCAATAGCTACAGATGATTCGGATTCATCAAACTATCAACTTTGATATTGATAATTAGGTTTTTGTAAATGTAACTCAATTAATTAATCATTTAAGTTTAAATTTACTATAAATAAAAGTAAATCCTAACATATAAAGGGATGCTTGATGTGGTAAGTTTTATTTCTTTTTATGTATTTAAATTAAATAAAATTCTAATCAAACTTTAATGAGAAGTCGATCTGGAGTCTAAATAATAAGTGAATTGTCACGCCCCAGAAATGTCTCCAATTCAATTAACACTACAACAAAAACGGTCTATAGCGACACTTTTAAGTGTAGATACATGTCAAAAAAGTGCTGCTAGCTAAAATTACCGACACTTTTAAAAAGTGTTGCTATATGTGGGGTCGCTAGGTATATAGTGACAGTTAAAGAGTGTCGCTATAACTTAAAAGAGTGCTGCTAATTTACCAACAACTTATTTAAGCATTTAGCAACCGCCGAAACTCTATCTCGTTGGCTGCGGTGGCGGAGGAGGATGACAGGAATAACTCTTCGTCTAGAATTTCAGTAGATTGAGTGAAGAGAGAAGAAAATATGGTAATTGATTTTTCTTTTTTTCTTTTTTTTCTTTTTTGTTTGTAATCGGGCCAAATGGACTGGGTGTGGTGGGTTGAGTAGAGTAATCTTTTATTTTTTGTTGGATTGGGCTTTATATTTAGGCATTAGTAGATGTGTTTTTAAGTTTTAGCATAAATGGGACACTTACTCAAAAGTGTCCCAAACATGTGTCCCTATAACCTAATTCTGTTGTAGTGTAAGGACTGTAGAAATTAAAATGCTGATGCCCTGGAGGCCAATAGACAGCGACAGATAGCTAGTTTGAGACTATAACTGTATTCCGGATGCTATGAGAGTGTTATCATAATCTGTTTGATCACCATATTTAATTATAGTTGCTAAGATTATATCATAAAAATCCATCAATTTCTACAAAAACTTATAAAAAATAATGCAATTTTTCCTATTTGTTGAGATCCAGTATATCATATGAATTGTTGCTAGCATCTTCTTATATGTATTTTAGTAAAATATTATCATCTTTTTCAATGAAAAAGTATCTGAGATAGGAAGAGAAATCAGTTTGTCCAAATTCGAATAGTGACATTCATATTATAGTTGGATTTTACACTTTCGCAGATTGCTTAATAAATTCTCTTCTATGGCACTCATGTTCATATTGCAGTCAGATTTTAAGCTTTCGTAGATTGATCAAAATTTTCTCTTCTATGACACTTTGCGAGATTTATTTTATTCTATTTATCATTCTGAATAGGGAAAACTCCAAATACCCCCCTTGTGGTTTCATTCTTTCTCAATTTAGTACCATGTGGTTTAAAGTGTATCAAATTAGTATCCTGTGGTTTTGCACTTTCTCACTTTAGTACCCTGTGGTTTCACATTTTCTCAATTTAGTGCCCCTGTGGTTTAAAAACCACAGGGTACTAACCTAATACAAAAATAAAACCACATAGTATTAACTTGATATACTTTAAACCACAGGGTACTAAAGTGAGAAAGTGCGAAACCACAGGGTACTAACTTTATACACTTTAAACCACATGGTACTAAAATGAAAAAGTGCGAAACCACAGAGGTTTTTTTTGAAGTTTTCCCTTCTGAATATATATATATATATATATATATATATATATATATATATATATANTCATTGGTGCTTGTAAGTTTTTAGCCCTTGGATTAAGGAATGTGCGGTTATGATGATGTGGGCCCCTTAGGGTTGAGTGGGTGGTTGGTTGAATAGTATAATCTAACGGATGAAAATGATCCGAGGCGTAGATCTAACGGTAAAAAATTTACAAGCACCAAGTGCTTGGTTCTTTTACAAGCACCATAGCCGGACTCTATATATATATATATATATATAAGTTGGAATACTATCAATAACACCAAGCTATTGGTGCTATTAGGTTTTCGGCTCTTGAAGGAAAAAATATACAGTTAGAATGATGTGGGCCCTCTAAGGTTGAGTGAGTGGTTGGTTGAATAGTATAATCTAACGGATAAAAATAATGAGAGGGTTAAATCTAACGGTGGAAAACTCGATAGCACCAAATCCTTAGTGCTATCGATAGTACCCCAGCCGGACACTCTCTCTCTCTCTCTCTCTCTCTCTCTCTCTCTATATATATATATATAGTTTTATTATTTTTACATGCCAATTGAGATCTATCATAACAAAATATGCCCAAGGATGAAAACAAAAGGTTAAACCTATTATGCCTGGTTCATTAATATATATCAATCATCTTCTTTCTTAACTAATTATTCGATGTTGAATACCGACCGTCCCTAGAGTAAGTGGCAAAGGGCTTGGTGGTTGGTACCCGAGACTCAAGTTTGAATCCTACTTGATTCACATTTCTAGCTAAGTTTATTTCTAAATAAAATAAACGAAGCGAGTAGCGTGCTACCTATCTCTCTCAAAAAATAATAATAATAATAATTCGATGTTGAATTATTTACACTAGGCTAGTATACATACTATCGGTAGCACGAAGCCCTCCATACTACCAAGTTATTTTTAATGATGCGGCTTCCAAATCGACAGTCGGCTCTATTAGACTTGATCTACACTATTAAAAATATTTAGAAAGTAAATTTAATAATTTTTAGACATCATTTGGCTAGTGATCAAAAGGTCTCAAAATTGACAATTTTAATGGTAGATGTGATGCATTTGTGAGTTTAATGGTATAAAACAATCAAAATCTGATGATTTTTTTTTTTTTAGAGAGAGATAGGTAACACGCTACCCACTTCATTTATTTCATTTAGAAATAAACTTAGCTGGAAATGTGAATCAACTAGGATTCGAACTTGGGTCTCGGGTACCAACCACCAAGTCCTTTGCCACTTGCTCTAGGGATGGTCGGTATCTGATGAAATCTTTATAGAAAATTTTTTTCACTATTTAGGGGCTGTTTGGTTGCATGCATTTCCAACTGCATTGCAGTTGGAAATGCGTATTCATCTATAATTTTTTTGTTTGGTTTGGTGTAGTTAGGCCCAACTGCTGCAATTGCATCTGCATGAGAAGGTCCAACTGCAGCAGTTGAGCAGGAATCGGCTTACTCATTAAAAATATAAGCAAAGTGTGATTTTTTTTTTTCATACGCTATTTTTTCTTTTTTCTTTTTTTCTCAAAAATACGTATTCATGAAATTTGATAGGATTTAGTAATGCCTGTTAGGGTCAATAAATTTTTTTCATATGCTTCTTATTTTTCAGTCTGCTAGTTTAATAGTATCTTAATTTTTATTTTGATCAAATTTATAATATATTTACATTTAAAATTTATTAAAATTCATACATAATTTTATAATATATAAATTATATATAAATATAAAAGTCTTAATTAATAATTAAAATACGATTACGTTATGCTCAGAAGAGGTAATCTCACATTTCTATCTAAAAATTCATAAAATTTACAAATACAAATCTCAACTGCAGACTACCAAACAGAAGAAATATAACTGCAGCAGCTGCAACTGTATAAAACCAAACAGACTATGTATAGTTATGACTACAGCATTTAAAACTACATGTACTTCCAATTACACTGTTTTTGAAACTACATCCAACCAAACGGCCCCTTAGAGTAAGATCAATATCTCTAACCATAAATTCAAGTCTTTTATCATCATTTTTATGAGATTTTTTTTTCAGCCGTTCATTTTTACACTATTTGTTTGATAGATAAATGATGTCGAAAAATTATGAAATTTAGTTTTTAAATACTTTCAATAGTATAGATCAAGTTTAACGGAGCCTATCGTCGAATTGGAAGCTACACCATTGAAAATAATTTGGTCGCAGAGCGTTTCGTGCTACCGATAATATACCAGTCTAACTCTTATTTACACAATGAAGTCCTAACATATGATAATACAGGAACAATTTCAAATATGCACCTCAAAGGTTATAAAAAATCATATATATATATATATATATATATATATATATATATATATACATAGAGAGAGAGAGAGAGAGAGAGAGAGAGTCCGGCTACTATACTATTGATAGTACCAAGCCCTTGGTACTATTGAGTTTTCTACCGTTAGATCTATCCTTTGATCATTTCCACCCGTTAGATTATACTATTAAACCAACCACCCACTCAACCCTAGGGGACCACTATTAATTTAACCGGGGACCACTATCATCCTAACCGCACATCCTTTCATCCAATGAGCAACAATCAATAGTACCAAAGATTGTACTATGATAGTCATAGTAGATCAACTCTATATTATAGTTATATACTATATATATATATATATATATTAGAGAGAGAGCCAGAGTAGAGAGATGAGAAGCGAGAGAGGATGGATGGCAGAGTATTCCTGGAACGGAACGAGATGCTAAGTGCTAGTATGCTTTTGAAGCACGGAGCCTCCGTGCTTTACAAAAAGTTTAGCATTCGATGCTTCGACCTTTCGCATCGACGATTGGCCCTCCGTTGAAGGGATCTAGAGTATTTGAAGTACTACGAAAATAACATTCGCGATTTTCGATCATGATTATGCGTAGTGATCGAGGGCTCAAAATCATATAATTTTAACGCATGGTGACAGTTTTTGCAGTTATAACATGTAAAATATCCAAATCACATGAAATTTTGATATGAAAACTTCTTTATACCATATAAAACAAATCAATAACTTTGAGTTAAATTTTAATATTCGTCATCATATTTGTAAGATTTTTATTTCATCCTTCATTTGAGCCCCTTCGATCACTAGGCAAATGATAATCGAAAAATTCGCCGAAATTTAATTTTCTAGATACTTCAAATTACTTCTGTAGATCCAAAGTCTAACGAGCGATCGTCGATGTCGATAAGTCCCAAAATCGAAAACAATGTAAGCACGGAGTGCCTCCGTGCCTTGCCATAGTTACACCCCAAGAACCGCACTCTTATATATATATATATATATATAAAGTTGGACTGGACTACTATTAGTAGCAAAATTCTATTGTTGCTACCAGGTTTGTAGCCTTTGGATCAACTCTTTTCGTTATTTCTAACCATTGGATTAAATACTATAACCCAGTGGGGACCGCTCAACCCTAGGGGGCTACTCAAATCTAACCGACTAATATCATCCTAACCTTACAATTTTTCATCCAAGGGTTAAAAACTTGATAGCAAAAAGAACGTTTTACTATTAATAGTATTCCAGCCTAATTCTATATATATATATATATTCAAAATTATCAATACTATTTTTACCACTATATATTAATGAAATATATCACGCTGATTAAAAGTTGTCGGCTTTTTTGCCTTTGTTTACACATAATTATAAATTACTGTGTGTTATCATATAGGTCTAACAAATTTATTTCTCATCCAAAATTCACACAAATTTTTTTTTTTGAGAGATAGGTAGCACGTTACCCGCTTCATTTATTTCATCTAGAAATAAACTTCGCTGGAAATGTGAATCAACTAAGATTCGAACTTGGGTCTCGGTTACCAACCACCAAGCTCTTTGCCACTTGCTCTAGAGATGGTCGGTAAATTCACACAATTTTTATTTATGATTTCACGTATGTGAATATCTTTGTGCCTTAAGTTTATTTGCTTAATTCTCTATCATAAGGCCTCGTGCTGATTTTAATTAATAATTAATTACAACTAAAGACATATTATACTTTTGTGAATCTATTTTCTGTTGAAACTTTATTAGAAACTAAGATTGTACATTCTGTCATGATTTCGATTTCAATACCTGGATTGTAAACAATGATCCTTACTCGTGGTTCGTCCTCGCTCGCGATTTGCAGAGTGGGACATTTCGAGTCTAATTTTCTTATCCCCGAAGATGTAACCGTCACAGGAATTAGGATTGGGGTTAGACCGAAACTTTCATATGTTACATATTTAAATATAACTTAATGTAAGGATGTTAAATCACGTCCGTCCATTAAAAACGTGTTCAGATACATCCCATTCGTTAGATCTTCCGTATCTTTATAAATCGACTTAATTAGACCGATTGTATCTTTATAGATCACCTTAAATAAATCACGTGGGTCACATCCAATATTTTCTACTGTCTAAATTAGTTTTTTATATTTATTATCTGTATAGTTTAGTTTGTTCTAATTAATTAATTTTAATTTAATGTACATTCAACTGTACTTATATGTTGTTTCTAATCAAAAAAATCTGTGATTTAATTAAAAGGGGTAATTGCCGTAACAGTATCGAGAATTCCTCTAATAATCAATTTTTCTAATCTTCTAACGAAGATGACATAAATCTTTCGATCAATTTCTTGCGTAAGATCTTATTATTTTAGATTTTTTTTATTAGCAAAGAGTTTTTGTATATTTAGAGCTCGGTTTTATGATTTTGATTAAGTAGGAGGCGCCAATGAATGAGGGCATAGTGAGAAAATGAAGAGCTTCATCTTTTTCGGCCATGGCTAAAGAAGACGAAGCTCTTCTTCTTCTGCTCGAGAAAGAAGATAACAGTTCCAAGAGTAAATAAAATAAATAGGAGACCGTTTAAGGGCAAATAAGAAAAGTAAAAAAAAAAAAAAAACGTTATAAACAAATCAAAAAAAGTAAATAATATTAGAATATATATTTAAGTGAACAAAATAATTATTTCACAGGGATAATAATTTTTTTTTAACGGTGCACTAACAGAACCTAACAAAATAAAAATGATGAATTTCTTAAATTGTTTCGTTTATAATAGAATTTGGAATCAGAATCAACTTATTATTATTATTATTATATGATTAAGAAAAATTTAATATATTATATAAATTTGTAATAAAAATTTAAATTTAAATTTAAATTTAATTCGTAATCTAAATTTTTAATTTAAATTTAATTTTTTAATCTAAATAAGTTCAAAATCAAAATCTAAAACTATATCTAAATTCAAATATCAGACATATATTGAAAATAAAATTTAAATTTAAAAATAATAAAATTTGAATTTATAATATAAATTTAAAATTAAAATTATAATTTAATCTAAATTTAAATTTATATGTATATTTAAATTTANGGGCATAGTGAGAAAATGAAGAGCTTCATCTTTTTCGGCCATGGCTAAAGAAGACGAAGCTCTTCTTCTTCTGCTCGAGAAAGAAGATAACAGTTCCAAGAGTAAATAAAATAAATAGGAGACCGTTTAAGGGCAAATAAGAAAAGTAAAAAAAAAAAAAAAACGTTATAAACAAATCAAAAAAAGTAAATAATATTAGAATATATATTTAAGTGAACAAAATAATTATTTCACAGGGATAATAATTTTTTTTTAACGGTGCACTAACAGAACCTAACAAAATAAAAATGATGAATTTCTTAAATTGTTTCGTTTATAATAGAATTTATTCAAATATTTAACTTATATTAAAATTTAAGATATGATTACTTAAATTTTAATATATAATATAAATTTAAAATTAAAATTATAATTTAATCTAAATTTAAATTTATATGTATATTTAAATTTAAATAATTATTATTGAAAAAAATTTGTTCTTTTCTTAATTCCTTTTGGAATCAATGAGTACTCCTACCTCCAAGTTGGGAGTTATTTTGGAGAGATTGGATTCTTCCAGAATGAAAATTGAAATGGTATTTCTGAAACTAAATCCCAATAATGAGAATGACTCATTCTGATTCTCATTCCAAACCTCAAATTTTTTCAACCAAACATGTTCTAACGGCATATCTAAAAGATCTTGAAACTTTGTAAGGCTAATTTTTAGTATAGCAAAATTTTAAAAGGATAATTTTCATATTAGTCACCTAAGAATGGCATATAAGTAATTGCACTCATTAAAAAAGTACAAAAAATTGAGGATGACTAAAATAAGAATTTTATTAATTTTTATATCAATTATTATTAATAGTTTACAAGTTGAACTATATATATTAATAACACCAAGTGATTGGTGCTGTTATGTTTTCGACTGTTGGATGAAAAGATGTGCGGTTAAGATGCTAATAATTTCATAGAGTTGAGTAGATAATTGATTGAATAGTACAATCTAATGGATAAAAATAATTAAAAAGATAAATTTAATGGTGAAAAACTCGAAAGCACCAAGCGTTTGGTGTCATCGATGGTATAGTAGTTAGAAACTTTAGGTCACCATTTGGTTCGGGGATAAAAGGAGGATTAAGGGGTTAACACCCGTTATGATCCCCCAGAATTGGGGTGGGGTTAAGTTAATCCCACCTCAATTTAATTTTTAAATATAAATTTAAAATTTTAATTTTAATTTTAATTTTTAAATTTAAAAAATTATAATTTATAATCTTAAAATTAATATTATTATTATTTTTAATTTTTAAATTTTAAATTTTATTTTTAATTATTTAAATTTTAAATTTGACATTTTATATTTGAAATTTTAAAAATGTATAATTTGCAATCTTAAAATTAATATTTATTTTTTAAAATTTTAAATTTTAAATTGTTATTTTTTAATTATTTAAATTTTTAAATTTGAAATTTAAAAATATAGATTTTAATTTTGAATTTTTAATTTTAAAAGTTATCTATTTAAATTTAAAATTTTAAATATAAAATAAAAAAATTAAATTCAAATATAATAATTGGAACAATATTATTATTTTTTATTTATAATTACCCACTATTTTTTTATTTCATTTACTCCAATCAAACTCTATTTTGCTTATATCTGCACTAAATCCAATTCTCAACTAAACATAAAATTACTTTAACCCTTCCTTAACCCTATTCCTAAAATAACTAGTTCTTACTTAACCCCGAACCAAACGAAAGCCTGAGGTAAAAAGGAAAGTAATAGCAAAAATATGATAGGGAGTGATCACCTTGCTTTCCTAGTAGCAAATAAGGCAACAACGAATCATTATAATAATAATAGTTATATTAGGAGTCCGGCTACTATACTATCGGTAGCACAGGGGGTTCCGTACTACCAAGTTGTTTTTGATGATGCGGCTTCCAAATCGACGATCAGCTCCGTTAGACTTAATCTACACTATTAAAAGTATTTAGAAACTAAATTTCATAATTTTTCGATATCATTTACCTATCAAACAAGTAGTCTAAAATTGAACGGCTGAAAATAAAAATCTCATAAAAAATGATGATAAAAGATTTAAATTCAAGATCAGATATACTGATCTTACTCTAAATAGTGAAAAGAATTTTCTATAAAATTTTCATCGCATTTGGATTGTTTTACACCGTTAAACTCACAAACACACTACATCGGCCATTAAAATTGTCAATTTTGAGATCTTTCGATCACTAGTCAAATAATGTCGAAAAAAATCTGAAATTTAGTTTCCAAATACTTTCAATAGTACAGATCAAGTCTAACGGGGCCGATCGTCGATTTGAAAACTGCATCATCGAAAACAACTTAGTAGCACGAAGAGCTCCATGCTACCAATAGCATAGTAGCCTAGTTCCTTATAATAGTAATAATAATAATAGTAGTTGTAATAATAAATAAATGGTTATAATACTACTATAACTATATAAACATGCAGTGCATCATACTCTTTCCCAGGGCCAGGGCATGTTGTACTACGCGTGATCTCTCATTCATTCTCCTCTACACAAAAAATAATAAATACCCCCCCCCACACAATACTCTCTCTCTCTCTCCACCCCCAAAAACCCATTACAATTCACAACACAACCCCTCCCTCTTTCTCTCTCTAAAAACTCTCTAATCTCTCTCTCTCTCTAAAACCTGCATGCGTTATTAAATATTGCTTGGATTTGAAACGTCTCCACAAATGGTAAGTATGTATATATATTCTTTCTCCTACGTGCTACTACTTTTTTCTTTTTTTTCTTTAATTTTATGTGGTGTTTTGTGTGTGTTGTGGTTTTTTTTATATGTTGGGGCTACAGAAGCGGTATTCGGTTCAACGGAAAACCGCTTTTTCCCTGGTTTTTTTTGTGACCGGGAAACCGCCGCGGTTTCGGCGAAACCCGGTGGGAATGATTCGGCGCGTTCACGCGTTTTTACTTTAGAGGAGTTTGATATTCCTACCCCATATTTATATATATATATATATATATTATTTTTATTAGTATTTGGGGTGGGGGGTTTGAATTAAAAAAGGTCACTAATTTTTCCTTTTTTTTTTTTACCTGCATTTTATTTCAATGCAAAAAAAAAAGTCAATAATTATACAAAAAAATAAAAGGTTATTAGTAGTAAGTTTGTTTTGATGATGCTAGCAAGTAAATTTAAATTTTATTTGTAAAGTTTGATTTAATTTCTTTTTTTTTCGAAAAAAAAAGAATGTACAAAGACAGCTTGAACTTTTATGTATAAGCTTTTAATTTTAATAATTATATCTCTTAAATTACATCAAATGGTCTAATATATTTCTTTTCTTAATGGAAGTTAGTAATTATACAGCCATCGATTTTAATAAAAATAAAATTATCTAAAAGTAAAAATAATTTTTTTTAATGTTTTGAAGTTTTGTAATAAGATTATATATTAAACTATATAACCAAAATAGCTATGTAATAAATAATTTTAATTGAATTGAAAGAATTGTTAAATTATTTTATTAAGTTTAGAGGACTTAATTATTATTATTATTATAGATATTAAAAGCAAATTTAGTGTTCTTGTATTTTTTTTTCTATTTATGAGATAAAAATATAGGGGGTGAGAATATCATCGTCGCGGGAAATTCGATGCGAGCGCACTTTTGTTCGCCGGCAACACACGTTGCAACTCACCAACACATATATAAATATTTTTACATAAAAATAAACATTTTAATTAATTTCTAAATATTAATAAAAATTTTTGTATTTTTATAAAATAATATTTATTTTTGTTAACATAATTAGAAATGTTCTTATTTTGAATATATTAACTTTTACTAGAGAATTAATCAAGACCTAAAAATATAATATATGTGAAAATATTAAATGTTTAAAGTTAAAAGTATAAGAACCAAATTATTATGTGAAAATAAATTAATCACTATGCATGAATTATCATTATTATTATTAATATTATTATTATTATTGTTTTCTTGTTCTTTTCAAGCAATTATTATTATTATTATTATTATTATTATTATTATTATTTTGGCGACTTTTTTTTGTCGTATTTTGTGGACAAAAATTCTAGCTACGATGGAGAACGACCTCCGTAATGAAACGACTCTACCAATCTATCATCCATCACGTAAATAGTAAGCGCGAATCCCAAAGCAGGATGGACGGTGGAACAGAGTGTTGTGGTAGATAGCTGCCTTACGTGGCGTTTTGTGATTGGCTTGGGTATGTACGCATGCGCATACGTGGCGACGAACCATTGGTCGAAATGAGAAAATTCGTACGTTGTTTTTTTGTGGATTATGGATCGGTTGCGTATTCTGCGGAGATCACAATGCATAAATCATTATTATTAATTATTTTTAAAAAATATATTTATATTATATTATATTATATTATATTTTATTTTCAGGTCGTAAATTACTAGAGTATTCCGTACTTTTTGACATCAGTGCTTTAGTAGGTATGCAAGCGGATCCGGGTCGGTAGAGCTCCCGTTCTGATTCGTTTCGAATGGAACAATAAATAAAAGTCAAAAATAAATAAATATTAATTTTTGTATCTCAAATCCATTCTAATTTGCTAAGAAAGTGAAGCGGAACGCAAAAAAATTCATTTCCTCTTTTGATCCTTTCTTATGTGTCGAAAGTTTACTATCTGTCTTGAATGGAGCAATAAATAAAAGTAAAAAAATATATATAATAAAAATCAAATCAAAAATCAAATCGTCCTGAATCCGTTCCAATCCGCTAAAAGGAAGGGCAAAAGGAGGAGACCTTTTCCGTTGTTTATTTATATAGTCGTTGAATTAAAATTTTCCCATTCTGCGTTATTTGTTTGGTAACAAATAAATGACAAAGAAATTGAAGGCGTAAAAGATGAATTAATATTTAACTTTTTTTTTCCCCGTAATCGACTTCGGTTTGAGATGGATCGAAATCAATTACGCTATTCTGGAGAGTTTAAGTTTCGACCGAGGAAAGTTATGATAATGTAGACCAAACAGCGAAAGTGAGTATTTACGACCGGAAACAATTTCAATCCTTTTCACTTTTTTGGCAAAACAAACATACCTTAATCATGTGTGTTGTTCCCTTTTTTGATACAGTTTTTGCCGTCTTGATTCTACTTATATCTACTCGTGGATAAATATATAGTGCTTGATATGATGTATCTGGTCCGTAAGCTTATTATGGAGCAAAATGGTTTAAGTTGTTTGAGAAAGCACTAACAGTTGTTTCGAGTCACAAATTGAATCTTCCGAGTTTAGAAGTTTAATTCAATCAACGTCCTATCGGAATAATTAGCCATTAGATGAGTTCGGCTTATATGCTTTCGAAGGTACGAAGAACTTTTATACTTTTAAGTTATTTTAATGGCGGGGCTTTCGATTTGACCATTAACTCTATTAGATTTGATTTAAAGTATTTGAAGTATATAAAAAAAAATTATAATTTTTAATATTATTTATTTAATGATCAAAGGGCTAAAATAAAAATCTCTCGAAAAGTTATGACACAAATTTTGCATCAAATATTGATCTTGTTTTTTATTGAATAAAATTACAACATTAGAAATTTTACATGATTTGAATATTTTTACACCACTAAATTTATGAACTTTAAACTCTTTCGATCAGTAGATAAATGATATTAAAAAATTATTATAAATTTTATTTTTTAGATATTTCAGATACTCTAGATTGAATCTAATGGAGCAAATCGTCGATTCAGTAATCTCATCATCGAAAACACCGTGGTTTGGAAATATACTAGTTTGTTTCTGTTAATTAGGGGAGCAGTTGCTCTGAACCAAACTTAGTATAATATTGTATCCCTAAACATAGTGCAGAGGAGCAGTTGCAGATTCAGGGAATGATGATATATTAGTTTGGTCAGCGCAGAAGTTGAATTGAATTTTTGATGAGGAGGAGATCTGCACCTGTGCAGGTTGAGGAGGAGGAGGAGGCGGCGGCAGCTGTGGCGGCGGCGACAGACGAGGGGCTGACAGCAGTGCTGACGCCGCCGCTGGCGCTGGACGGCGACCGGCCGCCGAACGTGGTTCAGCGCGTGTTCAGCCTCTTCCGGAATGTACGGCCAGGATCTGATCTCACCCATTTCCAGGTAAATATACATCTCTCTCTCTCTCTCTGCCTCTCTCTCTCTCTCTCTCTCTCTCTGTAGGTGGAATTTGAATTGGGGATACTTTGGGGTACACTAAGGAGTACTCCTAGCATTCTATGTAAAAATGAAATAGGAGTAAAAGTTTAAAAATTCTAGAGAACACGAGAACACATAATTATTTTTAAGTTAAAAACGTATAGAAATTATTCGAAATATGGGCTATTTTGAATCAGCGATTCAATTTTTTAAAATTTTAATTTTACTATCTAACTTTTTAGTTTGTTTGATCTGATTCAATCGACAACAATATTATAATTTTAAAATTTAAGATAGTTGCTTACTTTAATGAATTTATAGTTGCGAGAGAATTACATGAAGTGTGCTAACTAAATCTGTAAAAATAAGCAATTGCATTATTAATAAGTTTACTTAATGAACGGGGCCTACTGAACTATTTGATTAATTTTAAGAAGTCTCTTTGTTAAAATTGAAAATTCAGACGCCTGGTTGCAAAAGAGCTAAAAGTCACGGAGTCTCCACATATCTTTTTTTTTGAAATTAATAGCACTTTTAATAGGGGCAAATCAGATATATTAAATTTGATCGGAATATTTTATCAGAATCCATCAGCATGAATGATCAGATTCAATAAATCTTTGTCGCTCATTAACTGCGACATTAAGCGGTATGTAATAACACGCTCTTTTAATAGGAGCATATCAAATCTAATCAAAATCTATCAGTAACAATTATCAGATACAATAAATCTCTTGTTGCTTATTTAATTGCCACATGTCAGTAACACACCCTTACCCTTAGTACTCAAGAAACTTTTTTTTCCTAGTTTTTGCTAAGACAAGTGATAGCAACTTGCAAGTGACTTAAATGAATGGAATAGTCATGTGAACAGAATAAAGTAAGTTAGAAAGCCCAAAAAAAAAAAAAAAAAAAAAAAAAGAAAAGGTGTTTGAATTTCTATTAATTTAGGAAAAAAAAAATAAAGGTAGTGGGTGAAAAAAGCCCACATGATGCCCCTGTCCACTAGCAAAATTGTCACATCAATATTTGACCATTAATAATAACCATAATTTGTATTGATCAAAATAAAGACCAAAAGCTAGCTTTCATGCTTTACCCTTTTTTTTTTTGGTTAATTTCAGATACCATCAATGTGGTTCGTTTTTTTCACTTTAGTAATATGTGATTTAAATGTATCAAGTTAGTGTTCTGTAGTTTAATTTTTATCTTTTCATCAGTTTCTTTTTAATATTTTGTTAAATTATATACAAAAAACTTCAGATATTCTATCTAGATTTATCAAATATTCACTTTAGTACCTCTATAGTTTTAACTTTGTCACTAATTTAATAAAAAAAATTAGTAAAATCGATAATAAAAAATAAAAATAAAACCACAGGACACTAAATTAATACACTTTAAACCACAGATACTAAAGTAACAAAAATGTGAAACCACATGGGTATATAATTGAAGTTTTCTTTTTCTTTTATTTCTAAAAGCCTCTCCTTGTGTTAGAGAACATGAGCTCGGTACCGTTTGGTTCAGGTATAAAGAATTAGTTATTACAGGGATAGGTATAAGTATGGGGATAAGAAAAATAGTGTTTGGATAAGAATTGGGTTGTTTCCGGAAATAAGGACAATTTAGGTAGTTTTATATAGAAAATGGAGGTGTTGGTAGGGATAACCGAGAACTACTATTCTCGGATAAAAAATTAGCGTTTGGATATAGGGGGGGGGATAAGGGTCTATTCCTATCCCTATCCCCTAACCAAACGCTAAGAATTGAAGAGCATATGTGCCTTTCATAGCTATTATTACTAGGGATTGAGACCATCTTTTTCCTAATGAATCTTGTGTATTTTGTGGAAACAGGTGAATTAGAGTTACACCATTTACTCTTGTGGAAGTGAAGTTACCTTTACTAGCTTCGCATGAAAAAAAATATATCAATAGCACCAAGGCCTCTGTGTTGTAGAAATTTTCTTTTTGCTGATGGAGCATCCAAATCGACGGTCTACACTACTTATCATGATCCAGAATATTTGAACTTTCTAAAAATCAAGTTTTATATTTTCTGAGAATTATTTTGAGAGTCCAATTGAGATACTATTGATAGCACCAAAGGCTTGGTGCTATCGAATTTTCCACCGTTAGATTTAATCCTTTGATTATTTTTATCCGTTAGATTATACTATTCAACCAACCACTCACTCAACCCTAGAGGATCAACATTATCTTAACCGTATATTTCTCAATCCAAGAACTAAAAAACTAATAGCACAAATAACTTGGTGCTATTCATAGTATTCCAGCCTAGTTCTTATTTTGAACTAGAAGACATCTGACAATTGTTGAAATAAAGCAGTCTTGTTGTTTTTCCTCCATCCCTTCATTCCTTTGCTTTGCTCCAGTTCCCTTGCGAAACTTTCGTTATTGGGTTAGTCAAAATTTGCTTTTGAACCGAATCGAATTTACTTTGCATGTCTCTGTCTTTGGTAAAAATGTACAAAACTTATGTCAATTATAGATCCTTTCTGATTCGGATATCCAAAATTTTAAAATTTTAAAATTTTAATTCTAGTACTCGACCTTCCAATTTGTTTGGTTTCAATAATTTAATAGCTTTCCGATACAAAATTTAAACTAATTGCTTACATTAGTAAATTTATAGCTACGTGACTTGTATAAAGTATACTAGAAAATTCTCATACCGAATAAGTAATCATACAATGTCTAAACTGTAACGTCTCAGACGATTGATCACCCATCCCAGAGGCCACAACTTGGTTAGCTATGGCACCCTAGCCCTAAAAATCCATTGAGTCTAGATCCAACAGCCCAAAATCGCAGAGCCCGATTATTAGATCTTAGTTACCCAACCTTATGTATTCCAGATCATGTCCTTGGCTTTCCGATGTAAAACTAATCTTGTAACGACCCGACCCGCTAACACTAATAACATATTTATTAGTCCCAATTTATGTATCACGGACATTTCTATAAACCTCGTGTGTCCGTGTCGGACACATGTCCGATGTGGACATTTTTTGGACAAGCGGTTAATACCGATCCATAGCACTTACAACTAAAAAAAATATATACCTATTTTTAGTTTATTTTGTCTATACATGTATGATATAAGATGATAAATGTTTTAACTTTTAGATGAATGCATATATTTCTTTTTGACAATATAAATAAATTATGTATGGTGGAGAATTTTTTTTCTTAAAATATATGAACTATCAATAAAAATTTTACTAACTTTCACTTGTGTGAGAAATAAAATAATATTTTACCAAAATTAATATTTTATATATAATAAAAATATATTATTATATTAATAATATTATATTTTATTAGCAGTGTCTATACCGTGTCCGTGTTCTTATTTTTAAAAGTTGTCGAGTCACGGTGTCCGAGTCGTATCGTGTCCCGTATCAGTGTCCGTGACACCTAGGTCCCAAATCACTCCGCCAAAAATACTCAAGCTTAGTCATTAGTATTAGGTTTTCTTGTCCTTATATTACCAAACATAATTTCATCACCCAATATGAGAAAATTGGGGCATTACAAAATTCATCGCCTAGATTATGACCGATGATGTAGCACTTTATCCCGTAGTCCTGTATAGTATTTCATTTTTACACTTTCTTGCTGTAATACCAAATGGAACGATCGAACCCGCTAACATAACTTGTCGGACCGAAATTATTGGCCCAATATGTTTAAGCCCAGATATTAGTACTAGAATTTCTAATCCTTATATTCTCACACATAATCTCATGATCCGATATGGGATGATTGGGGCGTTACAATTCTCTAACCTGGAGTGTCACACAAATAGGGCCTAAGCAACAATGATAAAACTAATTAACTTCATCCCTAGATGCCTTCAACTACATAAAACTTGAAAACAAGAGGGAAAAAGAGATGAGAAACAAAGAAAACATTAATAATGCAGGCACTTAGCATTACTAAACCTATAGCATATTATGAAAATCATACCAAGTTCATCTTTACTCTCCTAGAAAAAGAAAGAAGAGAAAACTAATGAAAAGTATGAAATGAATTCCTTTTGCAAATAATGCAGCTACCTCCTCTCTTCAACATGCCGAAGTCGCAGCTTCAGCTGTATGGTGAAGGGGTTTACTGCATTGGGGAGGACTATCTTAGCAAGTGTGCTAAAGCGAAGAGCAGCCTCGAAAGATTTACGTCGGTCGTCGCGTGGAGCATATCGACGACGAGGCCTGCGATCTTCGGCTTAGCTCCGTTCAACCCGATCCTCGGAGAAACTCATCATGTTTCAAAAGGAACCCTCAATGTCCTACTTGAGCAGGTAATCTTAATAGATTCAATATCTCAGCTTCATGCCATGATTGTGAAGAAAATTGAGAAGAATATTTTGCATGGTATTACAAATGAACGTGAAAAAAGTATAAAACACCATTCTCGGATCTTAAGCTCTCAGAGAGAAACTGTTACTTTCACATGGTATCAGAGAAATAACATAACACTAGTGTTGTTTCGAATGCATGTATGTAAAAGTTGACATGTGTAGTTAAGTATGGTATGAAAAAGACATAATCTAATGCCCTTATGACTTGAAATTTGAAAAGATCTCTGTATTTATAACTAAATAAATGAGCTTCAACTATATTATTTTACACATATGTTTTGAATAGGTTGCACATCATCCTCCAGTATCTGCTCTCCATGCAACTGATCAAGAAGAGAATATACAGATGGTATGGTGCCACAACCCTGTCCCCAAGTTCCATGGTAAAAGTTCCAAAACCCTAATCACTACACTGTAGTTTTTTTATTCCGATCGACTTCGAAGGAACACTTATAAGTTTTTGACTTGTAATTCGCTTACATATCAGAAATAAAAGTCTAGTCGAAGCCATTTGTTTGAACACAAGATTGAAACAAGAGCTTCCACTTTGTACTCAGAAAGTTATCTCGCCTTACTGCCATACCGAAAAACCCTAGACTTTTGTTAAGAGAAACAAACACTAAACATGACATTTCCATGTCTTTGCAGGAACTAGTGTTGAAGCAGTTATCCACGGAAAGAGGCAGCTAAGGCTTTTGAGCTTCGGCGAGAACTATGAGATGAATTCACCGAACTTGTTAATAAGAATACTTCCTACACCTGCTGCTGAATGGGCAGGAACTGTCAGAATAAGCTGCAAAGATTCAGGTCTAGAAGCCGAAATGTGCTTCCACAGAAGCCATTCTTTCTTAGGCTTCGGTGGGAATTCGAGGGCCGTAAAGGGAAAGATCTTCCACTCCAAGTCATTAAAGACGATATATGAAATCGACGGCCTATGGGACAGGTATATACTCATCGTTCGACAAAGAGTTGTTACTTTTGTGATTTTCCGAGTAATACTCGCTAACCTATGATCTAATAAAATTGTGCAGAACTGTTTCATTGAAGGATGTTCACAGCGGAAAATTTTCGGTACTTTATGATGCCGAGGAGGCGATATCAAAACTTAAGGCTCCGATTGTAAAGGACCGAGAGGTACTTATGAAGGAGATCTGATTTTATTACCCATTATTATTTCAGCACTAGTTAAACTCTGCATGTTCAACCTAAATTTTTGGAATAGTTATTGTACGCAGAAACTATGCCAAGCAGCTATAATAGGTTTTTGATGAAAAAGCTATATGTGCTTCTTCAAACAGTTCTGCTCAAAAGGCAAAAGAAACCCCATAATGAGCCTTGCAATTCATATTTAGCTACATATTAGAAGATTCTAAAACTTATGATTTGTTCCTGCTATAATAAAGAGAAATAGTAGGATGCTCATAAAAAGTGCTTTTTTGGAACAGAGCTTATTGCTAACTGAATCAGCAGTGGTGTGGGGTGAAGTGAGCCAAGCCATACTGAACAAGGATTGGGAGAGAGCATTCCAAGCAAAGAGGAGCATAGAGGAGAGAGAAAGGAAGAAGCAGAGAGAGAGAAAGTCTATGGGGGAAGTGTGGATACCAAAGCACTTCTCCTTATCCCACACAAAGGAAGGCCAGTGGGAGTGTTGGCCACTGAAACAAGCAGTCCCACCTGCTCCAATTGTTGTCCCACCACAGGATAAAAGAATTTAGTTTAGACCAAGAAAAGTGAATTCTCATTTGGCTCTGATGTATTGAATATGTTGTCTTTGATAAAGTGGATGATAGAGTTTATTATCACTGTGTATACTGTGAAATAAGTTA
The DNA here is from genome assembly GCF_001540865.1 of Ananas comosus. Lineage (NCBI taxonomy): Eukaryota > Viridiplantae > Streptophyta > Magnoliopsida > Poales > Bromeliaceae > Ananas > Ananas comosus. The sequence goes on from NC_033626.1 coordinate 2,016,794, forward strand.
TTATACAAGTTTAATATCTAGTGCTTCTTTCCATTTATCTTCTAAAGAGTAACACTAAGGTTTTTTTAGTTGCTTGCTGATTTCATGCATGCAAGATAAATGACAAGTCTGGTCTGATTTAAGCAGCCCTATTCTGTTTCAGAATGACTGCATGTGGTTTCAGTTTTGTCTAATGAAGAGAGGGAATGTGAACTTTGGCACTGTTTATTTGGGAATATTGAATCAGATACCAGGTCCTAATCCAGTTGTTGTTGATAGTCTCTGCCTTATGGTGATTATCCTCTGGTGAGTTTGCTTCAGAACAACTGCATCTTGAAGGCAGAAAATAGCTGCCAGGCGAAAATCGCCAATGATGGAGGATGATATAGCCATCAAAGATGAGGGTAGTAACTTGTAACACGCCAATAGTCCCACATCGAATTAAAAAAAAAAAAAAAAAAAAAAAAAAAAAAAAAAAAAAATCTGATTCGAATATATGAGACTTCGCACCCGAATAATAATAACTTGGTTTAAACATTTTGAGCCCAAAACACTTGGTATCAGAGCCGAATACCAGTCAGAAGTATAAGATCTAAGTGTTATGTGGAACAAAAGTGTCACACCATGGATTTGGTGGGAGCCACCTCTTGAACCCGTAGAAGCCAACCCGTAGAAGCCACCTCTAGCATCTTACATTACCTGATAACTAGAATCTTAATCGCCTGATAATTCTGATTTATGAATCCGTATAAGCCACCTTTAGAATCTTACATCGTTTGATAATTCTGGTTTATGTATCTGTGACAAAAACAAAAGGGTCCAAATAGAAAGAGCTTGTAACACCCCAATCATCCAGCCTCACAGTCTGGTAATAGTAACAGAGCTTAAACATTTTGGACCGATAATTTGGACCCAACAAGTTATTATTGCTGGAGAGTCGGATCGTTACATAATTAGATCCTGTGTGGATTTCCACAGTCCAAAATGCACTAATCTCTGATTCTCAGCAGTAAGATCACTGGGATCTCAACTCTCATGAGAAAACCTACAATTGGCAAAACAAAAGCACTGTAGGATGGGAGTAAGATGCACTTAATTTGCCCATTCTTTGGTAGTACTCTTAACTTAACTCAATAAATACTAAGCTATATAAATACACGTACAAATGTACGTAGGGATGCTTTAATCTTTCATTGTATTGAATATATTGAATAAAAAAAAATACTAACTATGATACAGTGGATCTGAACCCTGTTGATCCAAGTGAAATTATGATTAAAAGAAGGGAAAATGAGAATAGGTAGCTAGCTATATTGGTATGCACTTAAAAAACACTACTACTTTTACCATTATGCAATTCAACCCTGTTCTATAAATTGAACTACTGCCAAAAAAAATATCTGATTTATTAAAAAAATTAAATTAACTGTGCTAAATATAAGTAAAGTAAAAGTGGAAAGTGCTGCTAATTATTCTGTCTTTATCTCATTCATAGAAAGCAGATTTAATCGTGAATCTTTGGTACCCAATCTGATCGTAATATCGTAACTATAGAATGGAAGTGCATCAATTTGTATACTGTATAATGGTATTAGTAAAGGAAAAGGCTAAACCCTGACGCATTGTTACCAGTCGCAAGGCTCTGTTACCTTTGCAGCTACAAAAAATATTAGCAAAACCAATAACTAGGGTAAAATGCATGACAGTCCCTGTGATTTCAAGGCAGGACCACTAAACCCTAAACTCTTCAACTGAGAGAACCAGTCCATGATCGTTATTATATTAAGCAATAGCATTTCTGAAGCCATTAACTATACAAAATCTTTAACGTTCATTTTACCTAGTAAAGGGATCATTTTACCCTTTACTGTAAAATGAATTCTCTAACCTAGCAGATCTCAGATTTTTTTTTTTTTACCACATATGCTAAGAACGCAATTGTGAAATATAGAAAACTCAGTGATACTGTTTAAGTGAAAATTTGAGGACTAAGTGGCAATGCCGGGAAAGTACAAGAATGGTAATATAAGATTTTAGATATAAAAGTAAAAGGTCGGTGCTTGGATCGTAGTGTCACATATTTTTAAATACCATAGTACCTATCCTACTTGTACAAGTATAGCTAAACATACAAAAGAGGACTTATACAGCTTTTATTTGTACAATACTACAAAAAATAGCAACAACATGCTATTAGAAAAGAGATTTCACAAAGTGAGAAACTTAGTTATTACTTACCTATTGCAGCTCACAGCGGAGTGAAATCTTAGTTATCACTTTACCTATTGAAGCCCATTGCGACTACCGGGATCCTCACCTGGTGGCCTCTATCGCCTTTCATGAGGATCTCACCAAAGCTGTACGTGCCCGTGACAGACCTGACAGTTAGGGTTACTGTTAACTCCCGTGATGCTCCTGAGAGCACTGTCATTGCCTGAGGGCTGACCTCCAATGCAATTTCCGGGGGCATTCTGGTGGTGATTGTATAGGTTTCGATCTCATCAGCCACATTGGTCAGCATCCGCTTTACTGTTTGAGTGCCTTCGAGATGAGAAATTGTGATCGATGGAGTGTTGAGATCGGATGGATGGGTTTTCGTGGTGTTGCAACTGGAGCCCGTGATGTTTGAGATTTCATGGTGATCGATGCCCGGTATGGAGCATAAGAAAGAGATGTAGTCTTCATGAGCTGTAAAAAATATATGTATGTGTATAAATCATTTTAAGATGAAGATGCATTGCCGATTGCATTTGTTCCAGGAATGAATAGAACAGAAGTTTTTCAATAGTTTCTTACAAAAAGATGACATAGCACACAATGGCAAAAACCCACTAAAAATTCGCAAAAGAGCATTAAACTGGACTTGAAAAAATACGCTAGCTCTGATCCTAACCAAGAAATGGAAAAGAACAGAAGTATTCATTCAGAAACCAAGAGAATGCATGCTAAAGCCTTCAAGCCATAAAAAAGCATAACATTGAAACGAGTACAACTTTATTTAACCTGATAAAGGAAAAAGTAGATCTTAGTAAAACTAGCCATAATTTGTTGATAAATACTGAAAAAAGGAGGAAAACACAAGCCATATGCCAGTAAACGAAAGAAAATTTAGGGTCCTTTGTTCTTCATTTGATAAGAAGATATTATCATTGTAATTTCTTATCTTCAGTTTAGAGGATTAGAAGGCTTACCTGCATCAAGAATGAGCCCAGGTTCAAGTGCAGCCTTCGGATTAACAGCACCGCTTCCATAATCAAATGGTGTAGCCCGCACAAGCGTCATGATCTCTTCTCCAGCATATTGCTGAGCTCTAATAGGCCTTCCCCCTTTATCCAGCATTGTGGCTGTAGTCATCAATGCAGATTTTATAGCAGCTGGACTCCACTTAGGGTTCTTTTGCTTTATCAGTGCAGCAATACCCGCTATATGGGGAGCAGCCATACTGGTTCCAGATATCATTGCAAATCCTTCTCCTGCAGAGGGCAAACGTGAATTCAATATAGTGATCCAAGATTCTGATTCAAATGCAGGGGTATCAATTAAAAGAATTAAAGTTCCGGGCCTGTTTCAAAATGGTCTACAGCCAGGAGAGCCCAAATACATTTTTCCCTATTCAGAAACAACTATATTTTGTAGCATCAAGCAATTGTATCACCTTAGATTGTGTAACTTATAACATACCAAGAGATCAAGATACAAGCAAAAAGAACAGGAAATATCATACAAGTCATTTAGGATTACCTAATTACTCCCTGAAATTTGACTTTGATTCCAATTTTTTTCACATAGTTTCGATTGAAAAGGTTGAGGCCCTGAAGTTTGTTGCTATCACAATTAAGTTTTCTATAGTCTTAAGATCAAAGGAAAACAACGTGAGCACCAGCAATGGAATTAGCTTTATTAGAAGTGCAACTCTGAGGACAAAATCACAATATGCGTGAAACATCAGGGATTTAATTGTTAAGAATTGAAACTGGCGGGGTGAAAGCTAAGTCAGGGTCAACAGGAGGGACTAAATTGTTAATGAAAACATTGTGGACAAAATTGAAATCAAGATCGAACTTCAGGACTAAATTTGTAATAACACAATCTTTGATCAGATCATAATACCAAATCGTAAGAACGGCCATAGTTACAGAATCTGCTAAAATTACTCTAAACAAGTGTTGGCTCAATTTAGGTGATTAAAGCAACTAAACTTAGAGAGCATTTATTAATTAGATTCCCAAGACCTTAATTCAGTATACACCAATTGCCTAGAAGGCAAAGCAAGCATATGGTACCCGAAATTTCTACATGTACAACTTCACCCACAAGGAAAAAAGAAAATTAATAAATAAAAGTATTGCTGGCACGCTAATTTTGCTTGATATTTATCTTACCAACATAATTGGCTTCGTCTGTTCCATTGGGAGCCCAAGCAGCCCAAATGAGATTGCCTGGGGCTAGTATATCAGGTTTGAGGACATCGGCATCTTGAAAACTGAAGTCTTTTACACCTGGTCCTCTGGAGGAAAACAGAGCAACCTGGGGGGCTGAATTGTAAAGTGTAGGTGCCAAACCATTGGCAATACTACCTGTTGCTTCAAACCTTACAGGACGCCCTGCCCAGTCTCTTTTCGTTGAACAGTTGTAGTAATCTATAAGCTCCTGTAACCAATAAATTAATAAAGAACTTACTAGAACTTAAAAATGTCATTCTTATAAAAGACATGGATATGAATATTGATATGCAGAAAACCTTCATCATGATAACTCAACCAGGACATTAGATTATGTGATGAAATACAATATTCATGAGGATTTATAGTGAAAAGCTGTTGGTTGAGGATGCAGGATACTCATCAGTCATTGTAAGCTAGGACAGTAGGAAAAAGAAAAGGATGGCGAGCCTGAAAGAAAACAAGAAATAGCGGATTCATAGAGTTTAGAAACTCTATATTTGCTTTCACAGAACACCATATCCACCTAAGAGGCAGTTTAAATAATCCCGTGATAGAAATTCAATAATGGCAAATTCACTAAGCAGTATTCCTTGGTGGATGTGTGACAACTATGCAAGTAAATCAGATTCAAAGAATTGTAAATGTTTCAGAAAATGCCTTTGCCCAGCTGTTTCTAAGTATCGATATTCTCACAATTCTGCCCAACAATTCAGCATTAAACCAACACAAGTTACTGATTAAAATAACAGCAAACATAAAACACTTAGATAATTGCTTAGAACCTTTGTTTTGCTGACATCGGTGATAAGAATCCCAGGAACACTGACAGGAACAGGGTCAAACTTTGTTCCTGGATAATTATTCTCCACGGCAACAATAAAGCCAGCCGCACCAAGACTTTTAGCTGTGTCAGACACCTTTGAGATCGATGCCGTACCAGATATGAAATTGAAGGAATATCCACACAGAAGAATATTCCCCTCCACCAACTTCTTATTCAAAAGCTCTGGCTTTTGGCAGTCCAATGGGTTGTATTTTACAACAGAGGAACCTAGCAGCACATCACTTGCGGAAACCAGGTTGAATGACTTATTCCCATGTGTAGCAGCTGTAGTTGGAGAATGAAAAAGATAAATCCATTACTTCTCAAGAATATTAGCATCATAGTAAGGCTATTAGTAAACAAAATAACTCTCAGGCAATAGAAACTAGAACATGCATTTGCTTGCAACACAGAGGGAGAAACAACTGTATGCAAATAGAAGGAACAACTCAAGTAAAATGTTTCATCTTACACTGAACCTTGGCCTATTATGCAATGCAACTTATCTACATAAGCACCCTAACCTATATAAGTAGATTAGTTAGAAGACGCAGAAAGTGAAAAAAAAAAAAAAAAAAAACTTACGTGATAGCCCTAGCCCAGGTAGTATCTGTCCATTTCCCAGTGTCAAGTGATTCTTGTATCTACGATCATCCACCGCAGCAGCTACAGTCATAATCCATGGGCTGAAAGAGACCAAGGTTTTAGGAAAGGGGCCTCCATTTCCAGCTGCTTGGACAACAAACACTCCTGCTTTTACAGCCGAAAGAAGAGCTGCATCAAAGGGATTCAGAAAAGTGGTCCTTGTAGCTGTCGGTGGGCTATTCGGCCCGACAGATAGATTAAGTACGTCGACACCATCACGAACAGCCTGTTTTTTTACCACTCATCAATCATCATCCATATATATATTACAAGTTTCACAAGGCTGTTTAATTTAAAGTGAGGCTCTGCATTCAGTCTACAGGAAGGAGAAACATAAAGAAAAATCAATAGCTAAAGTCAAGAGAAACAAGCATCAGTGACATATTTTTCTAGTCTATTCAAACATTATTGGCTTATAATCATCCATGTCTTACAGAGCTGTCCATGCCTGCCCGAGCGTCTGTCTCAAATTATTGCTTTGGTTTTCAATATATAGATTGGAACACTTAACCATTGACAAACTAGTGGATCACACTCAAGCAATGTATTGTTAACCATAACAGCATATATTAAATTGGAATTTTGTTCATATAACTTGGAGTTGTTTGGACCATCTAGAGCTTCTACAGAGAGCTGCTTGAGTGAGGTTGTTAGAGAAGCTCCAACTCAGAAGCACCCTAGTCCCACAAACTTCCTGCTGAAACTTGACAGTAAAGTTTCCATTTCTTTTGGAGATCTAGAATCCAATTTTGGCTTCTCATTTAAGCCACATGCAGAGCATTCCATGGCCAAGTGCTTAGCTTCTGTTTCTATATTTCAGACCCTTGTCAACAGAATTTGATTACTATACCCCTTTTTTTTTTCAACTTGCAGACCACCTGATCTCTCAGCATCAGTATAGACACCCATGTTTGGGTGCAGTTATTGCGAGGTTCCTTATCCACCTGTCCACCACTTAAGTTTGCTCATTTCAATGAAATAGAAAATTGCAATTCACCCAAGTAAACTAAACGGAAAGTAAACACAAATGTTGATTCTTTCAATGGTTAAACATGCAGAGAGAAGGTGTTGGCGAGTTCTCTACATGACTATTTACAAGTCGCTATCTTTTAAACCTAAATTTGCTTAATCTGATTCTATCTTGACATTTTACACAAAGAGAAGTTAAAAGGAAACTAAAAGATTGCAATTCCTCTTCCATGACCAAATCAGCTTGCTAGAGAAAAAACATCACCCAAATCCTATGCTCTTAGATCAGTCTAACTTTCATATATATATATATAGGGGTGGCAATCCAGCTCGCAGTTCGTGAGCCACATCGTGTTTCGGCTTCAAATGAGCTCGAATTGCTCGTTTTGTAAACAAGCCGAACGTGAGCTGAATTTTCGGCTATATAAAAACTACCAACACGAGCTAGTGTAGGTCAGCTCGTCGTCGTCTCTCGATAACAGCATCAAACAGAATTTATATTAATAATTATTAATTATATTATAAATAATTAATAATATATATATATATATTTATTATTAAATTGCAAAAATAAAAAATAAATCGAGACTTAATTTAAAAACTCATTTATATATAAATTTCAACTATTAGAATCAAAGTCAATGAATAAGATTCTTATAAATTTTTTTATATACATCAATCTAATCTTAACTTAGGTTTATGCCAATCTGACCAGCTCGTTCACTCGAATTATAACGAACTGAACACACGAATTTTCGCTCGATACTTTAACGACCAGCTCGTTCGTCGTTATAAACAGCGAACACGAGCCAAGCCTAGCCCTCTGTCGCTCGTTCAAAACCCCTATATAAATATATACCCAGAATATATATAATAATAATATACCCCATATACAGGCTAAAAACAACAAAGTTGTGTCATGTAAATTCTCAAGAATTTATGCTGCCCAACAAGCTACCATGCATAGAATATGAACACTTTGCTAGAAGACTTCAGAACCAATCTTGTTACAAGCAATTGATACTATATGGGATATCTAATCTACTTTATCATTTTTACCTGATCAATAGCTGCCACCACATCAGATACATATCCACCAAAAAGCCTATATAGAACCTTGTATACAGCAATCCTGCAAAGAAAACAAACAGAAAATTTTCATGCTTGTAGAATCACAAACCAAAAAAAAAAATAACAAGAAGGTTCCATAACACAAACTGCGCTCATCAAGTCAACTTCAGCAAGATATTGTGCAGAAAGTTTAAGCACAAAAACTCTAGCTATAACGCATTATGGGAGCTTATAGCTGCTCACAGCACCAACCATTTGGGAATGGCACCAAAATATGGTATGAGCACTCTAAAGCTAGCTCATTAAAGAAATCACCCAATAAGATGCCTAACCTGGCACGCGGAGCCATCCCACTAGCTTTACCAAATTCATGACCATGCATTCTCACTGGGACTCCATTATTTCCAGCAGCAATTGCTGCCGTATGGCTGGTGAGAAAGGATAATAATAGTAAGAATGGCAAAAAGCAGATCAACCCATGAAGTACTAAAGAAATTGTATCATGCTGAACTTAAAGGGGAATATATAGATAAAAATAATCAATGGAAATTCCATTGTCCAGAGACCCATTTTCATTAAATTGGCAAGAACTATTCTTGTTTAACTGTGTAAAAGATGCAATGTTTCCTGCAATATGATGGGGTTAGTTCAACAAGATATCCTAGAAGATATGTCACCCTATGGTATGTTTTTGTCATCAATATTCCAAAAATGGTAAGACTCACTGTACAGATCAACTTTTCAAATATCCCAGTCTGTTTGATTTAGTTGCATGCATTTATTAGTTATAAGATATTGCACTTATTGAGGGGCATCTTTTCATATTAACTATTTCTTAGTGAACTTTGAATACTTGAAACTAGATGACTGATTTTAGTCGTATCATCTGTAGGTCCTTTTGTCTACTTCCGAATCTAGTTGTTGAACTAAAATGAACCAAGAACTTTGCAATTACACAAAAGACGGTTCATAACATGGATTACTTGATTAATGAGAGAAGCCAAAGAGTCTGTATGCTCCAAAGAGTCGCATGCTTTCTGGCTCAAGTGTTGTTTTCATTCATAGGGTAATACCCAAATCATGGATAGCCCACTCCTAATTGTAAGTATTGACAAACCTCAAAGACATCGCATAACAAAATGGGCACCGGAAGATTCCTCTATTCTCTGAAGTTCCTTCAATTTCAAAACCATAACAGTCATGCATTGCCAACTAGAAAAGTTAAGCATGAAAACCTTTTTGAGATCTTGAGATATTCAGGTCATCAAGAAGGGAAGCGAGAAGCTATTCAGAAGCAAAGACCCAAGTGTAATGCAAAAGCAAAAGATGGAAAAACTAAAAAAGACATGCAAAAATATGTTATTCGGAAGGAAATCTCTAAACGGAAAAATACAAGGTAATTGCTTCTTTCTATTATTTGATGCCTCATGTTTTAGAACAGAACAAAATGAACTTCTCTAAACAAAAATCCTATCTAAATTGGGGAGAGTAACGAGGGACTTCAAAGCATTTACCTTCCATGGCCATCACCGTCTAAGGGTGAGGCGAAATCGATTGCTGGATTAAATGCTCCTGCAGCAATGGCAGCTTTCGCAAAATGTTGAGCTCCAATTATTTTTCCATTACAAAAACTCTTCCGAGTTCCTGGATCAATTTCACATTTTCCTTTGTAACGAGGAAGAGGTTCATAGGACTCAGTGTTGTGATTAGTAGAGAAACTCGGATGCTTTGGATAAATTCCTGAATCTACTAAACCAATCACAATGTCCTCCCCAGCTCTATCAAATCCACCGCCAGTCGGCCATACTCCTGTCGGCAGTCCCAGAAATTGCGGAGTGTGTGTTGTTAATTTCCTTACTTTCATATCTTTCTCCACATATTTAACCCCAGGAGCCCTCCTCAAGGCCTCTGCCTGATAAAAAATAGTTAATAGTTAATTACAAACCCTTCTATTTTGTCCTTAGAATTAGTTGTAATAATTTTGTCCTGAGAAGTTTGGCTGGATTTGAATTTCATCCTAAACTTTTTTCTTTTCACAATTCAATCCCTAAAGTATGACCACAGCTTCAGCTTCCTCCGAGAGTTTCAAATTTAACAGAACAAAGTCTAACAACGGTGCTAATTTGGCACCATTTTCCTGCTATGAGCCAAATGACTCAACGACTTATGTTCTACACAAAATTAGACTTAATAGTTACAAATGAATTATGAGGACAAAACTCAAAATAAATGTCAAACTCTAGGGACTAAAATTTAGAATTAAATCAGCAATTAACTCATATGACAAGGGTATATGCACTGTGGTGAAGTAACGAAATTTCAAGTATCTTATTAATTTACCTGTAATGGAGACATGTGCACAGCAAAGCCATTTATCAGATGATGGTAGCTATAGAGCTTCTTGTATGTCCCAACTTCAAGCAGTGAGTCAAGTAGTTCATCATGCTTTCTCTCAAGGTGAAGAGCATATGATGTTACAGCCTCACTGTTATGTTCAAGGAATTTTTTAAAAATGATGAAATCAATTGTTAACACCAAAAGTGAAAAATGAAGAGAAATGCAAACTTACAAGAAAAATAATGTTGCTGAATCAGTAAATACTTCCAGATAACTTCTTTCTAAATATGATATGATGATTATCTGTTCATAAATATCACCAAATAATTTTTATATTACAGTTTATTTCTGCTTCTTAAAAACCCGACCGATTAGCCAGAGTGATTATATCGAAGGGAAAACTGTCACAACAAATACTAGAAGAAAAACATCGATTCCACAAGTTGCTGTTTCTATAGGTTTCTACAATTAATGCTGTATGGCTAAGTTCTTCAAGAATATTTTTGTGAATTAGGCTGATTTAAGTAATATCATAAATCAGCCTACCAAAGAGAACTTTTCAATTTAATCCACAAACCAATGGTACGGATTACTTTTATCCCAACACTTAGATAAACAATGAAACAGACAGGCCGCACCCAACTTATAATATGTAACGCTCATAGAGAATGTCAGCCACCAAACTACAACATGCTTGATAATGCCTAAATGACCTATTTGGAGCAGCAAGAGCTTCTTCTCAAGCATTGTTTGAGTAAAGTTGTTGCAAAAAGCACTAATACCTTTTAAAAAAAAAAATCACCAAAAAAATCTTCACATTACGCAAAATCAGAAGCTTCAATTGGAATTCTGCTTTTTGGAATCAGAAGCTCACTTCACCTTGATATTAAATAGTAAAGTTCAAAACTTTTTATTTGTGAAATGCTTGGCCATTGTTTTTTTTTTGAGTCAGAAGCTATTTCAGAAGCTAAGGCAAAGAGGCACTAAATTATGTTCTCAAACGACAAAAATGCTGAACCTTTGCTGAAATCCTGAAAAAGGGAACTAATTGAATTTAACATCTAAGATTGCATGCTCAGAGAATTCAATACCTGGTTATATCCATCTCTTCTAATGGATCCACTGCTGTTGCAGTGAAACCTTCAATGCCACCATTGTAGTTCACAACAGGCTCTCCTTCAATAGCTACAATATAAACATCATGGGCTCCAAAAGCTAGGTGCCACAGGAAAATAAGATGTAAACACAAGAACTCTGTCGCCTCCATCTTCATGCCTAGGCAGCTTAAATAATAGTCAACCTTCGGTTCTGAAGACTCCAACTGTAAAGGAAAAGCTACCGGAGTATAAGAATCAGTTACATAAAAAGCTTTCTACCTGCAATCATGTTCATGGTATATTAAGAGGACATTATCACTTTATTTTGAACTCCCATGGTCCCCAAAATGCTTCTTCAAGATATAAAAGAGCTTAAAAAACAAGTGTAGTGGTTTCTTTGTTTAAAAAAAAAAAAAAAAAAAAGGATAAAAATGTATAAAACTTACCTGAACTATGGACCATTTTGATTCGTCTACCCAACCTTTCAAAATTTTGATTTTCCCTACCCAATCTTTCAATTTGTTTAATTTATGTGATTTGATGACTCTTTGGATATAAAATTAAGTTATTTGCTTACATTAATGAATTTACAATTACGTGAATTGTATAAAATATACTAATTAAACCCGCAAAGATAAACGGTGCATTCAAAATTTGAAGTTAAAGAGTCACTGACTGACGCAAATCAAAAAAATTAAAAGGCTAGCTAGTAAATCAAAATTTTAAAAGGTAAGGTAGTCGGATCAGAATGGGTGATAGTTGAGGTAAGTTTTATACATTTTTACGCAAAAAGAAAAAAAAAATTACAGTGTAGGAAATAAAGAAAAAATACTCGAAAGCAACTGTAGTATATTGTAATTAAGCCTTAATATTAAGACTACTGTTGGACACCACTAAACTCTTTTGGAGGTCATTTTCTTTTGTTCTTAGCATCTAACTAGTGCCTCTTAATAGAGTTGTTAGCTTTTACTTAAAACAATAGATTTATCGACAGTTGTGTAAAAAATAGTGTAAAAGATAATAGTTTAGTAATGCCTTTGAAATAATAATAATAATAATAATAATAATAATAATACAGGGTAGAAATTAATGTAAAGTTCGGTGTGTTTAGAGATGATAAGAAAACGACAGTTTGATGGTGTTTCTGGAAAAAAAAAAAAAAAAAAAAAAAAAAAAAAAAAGGGAGAGATAAGAGAAAAAAAAAAGTAGCTTTTTTTTGTGGGCGCGGCTCTATCATTGAAAAAGAGTTTGAACTTAACACATGCTACAAACAAACCTTACCAACTACATTTCCACAGAAGCATAAGATCCAAAGGAGATCACATCTTTTCCACATAAATCACACACAGCGCATGATTATCCCCACTCAAATCACCAGAAACCAAAAGAAAGCTAGCAACTAACAGATCAACCCAACAGAGAGCAAGAGGCAACGCACAATGCACGAGAGATTAAGAGATAAAAAAAAACCTCGTCAACAACCGACTTCTTTACCTTCCCTTACCCTAAACCTCACAACGGCTAGGGTTTGGATCGACGACGAAGAGCGCGTCGAAGCGAGGACGAGGTGAGGGTGATGATCGACTCGTACGATCACGCCATTGGACGAAGAGCGAAAGAGGGGGAGGCGTGGGGGTTAGGGTTAGGGTTAGGGTTTGAGAGGAGGAGGAGGGAGAGGGGGGGAGTGTGGAGTGAGAGGAGGAGGAGGAGAAGCTTCGCGAGGTTTCCGGTGTCGCCTTTAATGGAGGGGAGGGAAAGAAAAGAATCTCGGGAGTTGGTATTTACGGTTCTGCCACTGAGCGAGCAAATAGAGAGAGTGGTGGAGCGAGATCACGCACCGAGGAATTTAATAACATGGACCTGCTCCACCACGTCATCCCTCAACCGCTTTATAATTTGGGAAAACTTCAAATACCCCCATGTGGTTTCACTTTTTCTCACTTTAGTACCCTATAGTTTAAAATGTATCAAGTTAGTCCCAAATCCGTCCTACCATGATCCGTCCCGAATTCGCCCCGAAAATTATTTATATTTTAAAAAAATATTTCTAAAAAGTAATGTATTTACAAAAAAAAGTTCAAAATACAAATAAGTTGTACTCTTATTTCTAATGTATTTGAAACTTTTCAATTTTGTTTTGAATTGTGATTGATATTTTTTATTTTTATAATTAATATTATTAAATTATATATATAATATTATTAAAAATTATTAATTTATATTTTATAAAATATTAATAATATTATAATTTTATAAAAAATATTAGTTGGCGGGCGGATTCGAAGCGCAGGCAGGAGGCGGGTTACGAGACGGGGTGGATTATGGGATATATTTTTTAACCCGTCACGGATTCGGGACGGAAGGCGGGGTGGAATTTTGCTAGTCGGGGTGGGAAGCGGGGCGGGGCTCCCGCCCACAGATCCACCCCGTTTGCATACCTAAACCTCAATCAAAAAACAAAGTAAAGATGGGGTCATTTCAAATTGCCCTATAGTACACACGCAGATTTTCTCCCAATAGGAAAGCCATTACGTAATATTAGAAAAATTAATGGCTCAAAGCAAAAAAAAAAGTGTTATAAAAGCTATAAAAAATTAAGATAAATATTTAGATCTTGAATATTACATCTAATAATTTTAAGACTAAAATACATAAATTTTCTTGCAAATACCTATTTTTTATTTTTTCTCTCATGACTCTTAAAAATCTACATTTTACTCTCTTAAAATTTTAGAAATATTTTCAGAAATTTATGGTGTTAATAAAGAGTGCGAGATGACCAAACCCCTTCTTATTCTGTAAAAAATAAATAATTTTTTAATCTATTTTTATTATTTTTAAGATTATTTTTGATATAAATTATAAAAAAAAAGACGATATAGTTACGTAACCCTGACGAAGGAGGGAGTAAAATACACGTTTTTCAGAGTCAGAGGGGAAGTAAAAAAAAAGTATTTGTAAGGGATTTTCTGTATGTTTAGCCTAATTTTAAATATACAGGTCCACGGTGTACCAGGTCCAGCGAATAGTTTCTCCACGGGGAGAGCGAGGTTATTATGGGGGTATTAATGTCGGAGTTATTGCTCCACATTATTTCGAGGGGAACTTGTCCTTATCGGTCTCATAAAGGAGCCCACGTGATCGATGAACTCGGCACCGGATTTTGCTTCTTAGTCATAATACGACAAGTCGTCGCCGAGTTCTATATAACGAAGTCGGCGTTGCGTTAGCTACTCTGCCGGTTTCGTTGAACGCTTTGGATTCTCCTTGCCTCGGTTACTATTTAGGAGACAAGTCGTATTAACGGATCCAAATATTTTTCAGAATAATCCACAGAAAAATATCGAATTAAATTTATAAAAGCCAAAATTAGAAAGGATGGAAAAATAAAAATCTAAAAATTAGATATAATGATATGACATTAAAAATATATTTTTTTATAGAAAAAATAATCTAAATATTTTTTGTCTATTACTTCCGCTAAAATATGTCTAGTCAAATTCTGCCAACATATATATAAATTGAGCCTCAAAATATAACCGTCTCAACAGTAAAAAGAGCTTTTTGCTTATTTATTCCGACTATTATTCAAAATTTTTAAATTTATTCTAAAACTATCAAAATATCTTTCTAAACTCTAATTTTAATTAGTAAACTCTAGGGATTTAGGGATATTTTAAAAAAAGTTTGGCATTTCAGTCAACTATTGGTATACTAAATATTTTTGAAGTTTTAAATAACATCTAGAAACTCTTATTAATTTTCATAATTTTGTACACGTGGCAAGCTTACCTTAACTATTGGCTGTGAGGCCCATCTCATTTATCCTTTCTTTGAACCTATCAATTTTTAAAGATCATGTCATTTTTCCTTCCGACTCTTCAGTATAATAGAATTATCAAAGACTTTGTGGTTACTCATTTCATCTGTTCGGTTTTTGTGTTTTTCTTCTAAACTCATCAAAATTTAACTTGAAATCCCACTCATCTTTTACCTAAACTCTTTACAAGTTCTCTTCCCCTTCCTTCACCGCACTCCCCTCAGCGCGGTGGTGGCGCAACTGAAATCGAGACCAGGAACGTGACAAGGAGTATGACCCATTTCCCCTTTTTCAACCTTGTCCCTCCCCAATCTCTTTTAAGATCATGAATGATCGATCAAAGAGGAAGAATAAGCGATCAAGATCAAACATATTGAGAGATACGAAGATCGATCTCTAATTGAGCTCAATTTCATCGATCGATCAATGTAGATCCCTAATTTTGGGAGAACGATTACGTACGGAATATATAAACCCTAATTAGAGATATGCTGCTCCAATAAATATTCATTCGACGCATTGTATGGGTCCCTGCACTAGTATATTAGATATTATTCCATAGTAAAAAAACTAGTATCAAACGCATATGATACCACAATGTACGATAGGAGAACATTCTATTGTGTTGCTGCTTAATTATTGGACCTATTTCGAAAAGAGTTGTATTAGATACATTTTTTTATTATTTGACTAAAATAAAGAAAACCATATGCAAATACCTACTTCTTCTTTTTTTTCCCTGACTTTCAAAAAATTTATTTTACCCTCTAAAAAATTTTAAGTTGATGCATTTAGCGCCCCCCCAACCCCCCGTTAAGGTTCCGTTCACTATTTCGTGTACTTCTTATAATTATATCAAAAATATATTTAAAAGTAACCAAAATATTTTTTTTCTTATAAAATAAATAAGAACAATTTGATCATTTCGCCCACTCTATTAATGCTGTAATTTTTTAAAAATCTTTTTAAAATTTTAAAAAAATAAAATATAGATTTTTGAAAGTTGGGAAGGAAAAGTGAATACAAAAAATTTTTGCAGAATTTTTTTTTTTTTGTATTTTAGCCGTGTTATTTACTTGGTAATAAAGAAAGAGAACATTGCTCTTATTATTGTTGTATTAATACGTTGAGTGGGATTTCGATCCACAATAGGTCTAGCGGCAAGAAACCCTACAATAGACCTAACGTTTATGTAGGCTAAGTCAGGTCGAAATTCGTGAGCGCTGTAGCTGAGCCGCCCTTAAATGCAATAAATGCGCTCTCTCTAACATCATATAATTTTGGAACAAGTGATTAATGCTTACCACCTATACTAATGTTCATAGGTCTCTTCCTATATATTTTGTCCCCCTTTTTTTTTTTGTGTGTTTAGAACACAAACTAAGATTAAGACAAAATGAATCTTTTCATGCATTAATAAGATTAAGACTAAGTTTAGAAGTACATAACAAGACCTTTTTTTAATGCACGTGAGAGATGGAACCCACCATATTTTGTCCTTGCTTTACCTACATCTCACATGGTGGGGACTCCACCTAGTTTATGGCGTGACACATGATTTTGTCATCACCTCTTCAATAATTAATGTTGGGGTGTAAAATGTACCAATCTCATTCAATTGATTGGAATCCAACAATAAATATATATGCTTGTCGCTTTATAACCAAACCAATATGTGACGGCCCAATAATCACATATCATATTAAAAAAATTTATAATTGTGAATATCAGAATCATGGTTTCTAATTCTAATAATTAAGTTTTAAGCATTTTAGATTGGGATTTGGGCCTAACAGGTTTAATCGACGTCAAATGGATATTTTTCTGATTATAAATATAAAAAATAAAAATTCGACAGATTCGAATTTGGATATGATTTCTATTTGTACCCGCCACCAATCTAAACCCGAATAAGTTTTATATTATATAATATATAAAAATTTGAATTTGTACATTAAAAAATTAGATTTGATAATAATACTTTCGGGTTCTGGTTTTTGGGTTCGGATTTTTGGTTTCAGATTTTTTGTCAGGTTAGGATTTGCAAATGGATTTTCATAAACTACTGGTTTCAGATTCGAGTTAGGGTTTCGGTATTAATAGTCGGATTCGGGTTCGAATTTTTGAAAATAATTAATTCTAAACCCGACTCGTTGACATTACGAACTGAGTCGTTATATTTGATATGAAAGTTGTTCGCAAGCACCCATCTCATATCAATTAAACATTTTTATGCTAGAAGAAGGATAATTGATTAGTCTACAAATTACAATGAAAAAAAAAGGGCCCAAAATCAACATGAATTTTAGGTAAATTGCAAATGTTAATTAAAAACCTAATATTACTTAAATACCTAAGTTACAAGATTAATTATATAAATAATTATTTTGTTTCTGTTAAATATTTTTTATGTATTACTATCAAAGTTCCAAATATTGTCAGCACAGGAGTATCACATGGTTACAAATAATATGTAAATTCCGACCTGAACTTACGCTAAATTATAAATCATTGTCCGAACTTTTTTTTACCTTTGGTGCTACAAAGAAAGTTTTTTTTAAAAAAGAAAAAACCTTTTTCTGTATGTGATAGTTATGTGTCGACATTATTTGCGAGATGCGACAAAAAAATTTGAGACAAATGACTGATTCTAATAAATTGCTCATTCATATAACAAATTCAATCTTATTTAGATAGCGATTTGTGTTTGAGATGAAGTTTAATAGGTTTTGTAGTTTTTTTCTCATTCCAATATTTGAAGAAGCATATGGATTTGGAGCCCAATGTTATTGGGTTAAGGTTTGGATTCCAAAATGGTTCGGCCCGAATTCGCCCCGATTTCACCCTCTGGTGGGGCTAAGCCAAGTTGGCCGTTTTGATATAACAATTGATTAAATACAATCATAATGTGACGTTCTCAGGATTTGAAATTTATATATAGTATAATAAGACTAAATCTTTTTATTCGATTATACCATTTTGGGCTATGGTTGAATTCATGATATTAAGAGGATTAAGTATGTTAGGGTTAAAGTAGTTTTAGGATTTGTGACTCCTTTTTTGAAGCAGGACATCACAATTGGTATCGGAGCCAATCATTAATCGGAAGTATGAGATGGATCTTGGCTGAGCTCAGATCATATAGCGGGAAGAATATTGCTCTCCAATTGACGACTGTTGTGGGTAGAGCACAGATTCCGCAAGATGGCTAGTTAAGGCTAGCAATACGAGTCTCAAATCGTCTGTTGCTTGTGAGTGTACTTGAGCCTTGCAAGGACGTCAGAACTTAAAAGGAAGGAATATGATACTTTCAAATTTTGAAATAGTCATGTGTATATATATGGCAGTGTTTGGATTGGGGATAAGGGGAGGGATAACCCCTTATCCCCCTCTTTATACCCAAATGCAAATTTTTTACCCCAGAATAGTAGTAGTTCTAGGATTTCTGAAATAAGCTGGTATAACTATCTCCACTAACACCTCTATTTTTTATATATAACTATCCATTATTTTTCTTATTCCATATTATCTATCCAAACACTATTTTTCTTATCCCCGGGAACAACCCAATTTTCATCCAAACGCTATTTTGCTTATTTCCATACTTGTACCTATCCCTGTAATAGCTAGTTCTTGCTTATACCCGAACCAAACGGGATAATATATGATATGACCAAACTTTTTAACCTGGTTATAGCATTTGGGATGGTGGCTAGATCTAAAAACTTAATAGGGTTAAATGTGGTAGAACTAGAATAGTTTTAGAATAGATGACCCCCCAGAAAGCAGAGTGTGACACATGAATTGTTCGTCTTTATCCTAATTAAACATTAATAACATCGACATTATGGTAAACAAAATTCCCATTTCCATTAGCTGCATTTTCTTCTTCTACTTTTAGCTACAGTTATTTTTTGCAGAATGTTTATCGATGCAAAAGTTTGGATCCAACTGTGGTATAAAATAGATTTAAGATTTCACAATTCAAAAACAATGCAATTTCTATAACTTTTCCAAATGGGCCTGTACAGGAGATCTATGCTTTCATCTTACAAACTTGCAAAGCTTAAGATCTAAATTGGCAAACCAAGCCAACAGGAGATGCTGGCAAATGCTCCTAGGGCTGTTTGGCCTAGATTTAAAGTCTCAATTTAAATTTAAAAATTTGAGTTTAAAATTATATTCAGATTTTAAAAAGCAGACTTTAACTGCTTCTAATTTGAGCCTCTAAAATTAAAAACTTATTTTAGGAATCAAAATCAGATTTTAAAAAAGAGATTATTAAATTCTTTATTGAAAGAAAATTCACTTTTAACCTTAAAATCACTCTGCTTAGATGAAAACGGACTTTGGAACGGTCCCTTTCTATGTGCCATCTTATGGCTTGCCCAAAAGAGCCCTTATTCCAGTTGTTGTGGTTAAGTTTGAGATACTTTCATACAAATAAAAAGGTAAAAATATATAGAATATCCTTGACTTCAAAATTTAAGCTAATTTTTTGCTCCAATGAATTTGTAATTGCGTGAATTATAAAAAGTAGGCTAACTAAATATATAAAGATAAACGTCAAATTTGAAAGTCGAAGTATCATTGACTGGCTCAAATCAAATAAATTAAAAGATTTGATAGTAAATCAAAATTTTGAAAGATTATATATTTAATTCAAAATTATCCATAATTCAAGTAAGTTACATATGTTTTGACCCAAATACTGTCACTATATATTATGCATGTATTAATGTATTATTAGCGCTCCAAAGTCTTAGAACTTTTTGCTGTGTGCAGTAGGCCCATGAGACTAATAAATTAAGTTAAATGAGTCCAACGTTGAGTGGGACTGTGGTCCACAAGAAACCTAACGTTAAGATGGATTCAATTAGGATGAAATCTGTGAGCGCTATGGCTGAGCTTTTAAATGTGATGAGTGCGCCCTTAGTATTAATATGTACTTTTAGAATAGTTAGTCGGCGCTTACGATCCAGATTCGATCTCCGGTGCTCCTAGGGATGTCAATGGGTATGAATAACCGAAATTTTATCTGAACCCGAACCCGAATGAAACGGATATATCCGATATTAAATGGATATGAATATCAAAAATAGAAACCCGACGGATATGGATTCGGATATGGATTTTGAGTTTACCCGACCCGAACCCGAGCCCGACCCGAAACTGAATTTATTTTATATTATATATAATATATATATAAATTCGATGTTATCTTTGAATTTGTATTTTAAAAATTTAGATTTAATATAATATATTTTGAAATATTGAAAAAAGAAATACTTGTTTCGGGTTCAAATTTTCGGGTTCGGGTTCGGGTTCGGGTTTCGGATTTTTGGTCGGATTCAGGTTTGGATATGAATTTTTAAAATTTATCGGGTTCGGGTTCGGGTTCGGGTTCGGGTTCAGGTTTTTGAAAATCCGCCCCAAATCCGACCCGTTGACATCTCTAGGTGCTCCTGTGGTTTTGGAGGAGATTCTTGCTGTTCCAATGGCCACAAAAGAGAGCAATTCTTTCCTCATAAAGATTTCATAAGCCTAACTGGCTGAACTAACCTGGCCCAAAGAACACTTGGCACCAGGTTTTTATACTCAAAAAGTGGATTAGATCCTAATTGTTGGTCCAACAATTCAAAGTTGTATTACTTTGGCAGGGCCAGGTTTGGGGGTATACTTTGAACTTCTAATCTTTTATATACTCTCTTCTAAAAACTTGAGAAATATCTAATATATTTCTGATTGACCAAAATTCTCTTCGAATTTCAAATTCTTTTTTGAAAAATCCAAAAACTCTTAAGGGTTCGGTAATGGGATTGGATTTTAGAAAGATATTATATTTGAAAATTTCGAATAGTTTTGAAGTATAAATTAATAAGCAAAAGCTCCTATTTTGTTTATTTTCAAAACACTATATACTAAATTTCCTAGATAGAAGTATCATGATCATGGATAATGTTTCAATTATGAGAAATATCTCACCATAACTTTTTGCTGCAAAACAGGAATAAGATTTTGCCCTTTAAAAAAACCATTGTAGAATAGGAATAAACTTTTGCCTATAATCTTCTTTGTCTAGAACATGAATAATCTCTTGTATCTTCTCTTGCAGCGAAAATAAGATCTTTACCGCCACGGTTATTAATTAAGGGAAAAAATTAAAATTTTTGGTAAATTAGTCCTCAAACTTTAATTTGTCGTAATTTCTGGTTCGAACTTTCTGAATTATTGTGATTAAATTTCATAATCCAATTTAGTTGGCTAAATATCGTCAAATTATTGACACGGAAGTATTGCAGCATTTTAATTATTGTTGCATTATTAATCACGATATTTTCACATTATGTCTACATTAATAATTTATTATTTAACCAACTAAATTGGGTTGTGAGACTTGATTACCAATAATTCAAAAAGTCCGAGTTAGAAATTACAACAAATAAAAGTTTGAGAATCAAAGTGACACACGTCTCATTCTTTGAGGACTAAAAGTATAATTTATCTTAAATTTTTTTTGTTCCATGTTTGTTGATTAAAGAGAAGAGATGTTGAGAGAAATCATTGATTAGAAAGGAGAGATACCCATGAATAGGGATGTCAACGGATCGAATTTTTAAAAATCCGAATCCGAACCCAACTACAAACCTGAAATCCGAACCTGAATCAAAATCCGACGGATTTTAAAAATCCATATCCAAATCCGAACTCAACCAAAAATTTGAAATCCGAACCCGAATCCGAAAACTTGAATCCGAAATTGTTATTTCTCTTTATCATATTTCAAAATATATTACATTAAATCTAAATTTTTAAAATATAAATTCAAATACAACATCAAATATTTATATACGTATAAATTTATACCCGAATCCAAATTTGTCATATTTTTATTTTTATTTGTTTTATATCTCTTTCGAATTAAGTAAATCCACTTTGTTCGGATTCGGATTCCAAAAGTTATCCGCACCCGTTAACATCCCTAATCGAGTCGCGCTCGAAACCTCTCTCTACACCTAAAAAACGCACTGTTAAAAAGAGCGGCAAAACCCTTCTCTCTCTCTCTCCTCGCTCGCGTTAATTCGCCATGAGCGACTCCCGCGAAGGATCTCCCGATTGGCTACGAGCATTCCAGGTCAATTTCCACCTTTTTTTGATACAATTCGTACGCCTAATTTGTGCTTTTAATCCTTTGATGCTTCTCGAATCATTGTTATTGTTCTTCGAGTGAAAGGATCAAGTCGAAATTGGAAAAAAGCGGAATAAATCGGGGTTAAATCCTCTTTTTATGGTGGTATATGCTTTTTTCTAGCATGATTTGTAGTTTATTTATGTTAAAATTTTGATCTTTTTTTTTTTTTTTTTTATCTTAGGAGTGATTATTGGTAGTATTAGTGTCACATTACCTCATTTGTAGCAATTTAGGGTTCATTTTGATCTTAAATCTTCATCATTTCGCTGAATATGGATGTGGGTTTGGGACATTAGAGTTTATTTGGTATCTAAGAATTTTTATTGGGTAGTATGATTAGAGAGTGTTGGTTTGGAACTTTGTAAATGAATTGGGTTGATAGTATTTTTTTTACTCTTTTCTAGGATTTATCTTTCCCAATTTGGATCGCCAATTCACGAGGATCATCCAAATTTACCCTTTTTTTTCCAATCCTTTCTCCTATTTGAATTTCTGTTCTTGGTGATTCAGGATGATATTTCTTATTGTTATTTAGATATACATTTTTTTCTTTCATCCAAGTCCCTGAAGTTTTAGTCAAGTTTCACTTTATTGAACTTGTAAGTAGAACATATGTCATTCCAAACTTTTAGAATTTCTTCACTTTAGTACGTAAACGTAGAGGAAAAATTGTTTCGTGCATCTGTGCATCCATTCACTGTGAATCTTCAGTCCTCCATCCAACTTAATACTTTCAGTCCTCTGTCTCATTTGTAAGTGGAGTCTGATTTGCAAGTGGAGATAAAGTTGCAAGTCAATGGGTGGTAGCGATCGAAATATGAGATGGATAACGGAATGGTTCTGTGGTGCACGAATGTACGAATGCATTGGGTGTAGGTAATAATATCTCTTCTAACAATAAATAATGACGAGAACTAAAGTGAAGCACTTTCAAAAGTTTGAAATGTCGGATGCCCAAGTCAAAAGTTTGTGGACTAACGGACCACAATGAGACTTGGCTAAAAGCTTAGGGACTAGAGGTGCAATTTACCTAAGAGAATATATATATCTGATCTAGCATATCCTATAATGAGCTTCTATGTTTCTGCACTTTCACTACTTATCCAATTTTTTTACCTGTGAAAGTAATGCAATTTTATGTTGCAGTCTATTTGAAGATCTGGTTAGTTTATTATCATTCGATTTCTTTTTTTTTTCTATTGCATCCTACATACTTGTAATTGAGGAAGCAAATTTTTGGATTCAATAATTTGTATCAATGCAAGTGATTCTTGTTGATACTATGAGGTTAGCAACTAATAGATCACGTTTCTTACATGATTTTCACGAGAATTTTGTTGGACTTATTATCTGATGGAGATCATACAAGTTTTTTAGAGTGCAAAAAAGTCTCTGGTCATCTGGTGTATTTACTTCTTCATCACTGCCTCCAGTTGTTTTAGTTTTAGTGGATAATTGAGAATTTAATGTGACTTGATTTTGAAACTGAATTCTGGCCTTATTCTATTTCACAACATTCCGCTTTCTTGAACAGGCACCTAATAGGGATGTTGTGACACTATCTTCTGGTTCTGATTCTTCTCCCAGAAATAGCCCGTCGAGGCCTACTACTACGCATGACAAAGCACCAAAGAGACATCCGGAGAATGATGACTCAATAGTTATTGAAAGTGGAGAAGATAGTCAAGTTAAGGCTAAAAAGGCAAAAAATGTAAAAGTCGAGAACTGTCCTATTCTAGTAGAAGGTAAATTTAAAGGGATTCAAATCTATTAGGTAATAATGCAACTGTTGCAGCTTTTAAGTGTACAAATGCTTGTGTGCATGCGTGCATGAATTTTTGGAAGCACTAGGGTAACAGTGCTTCTGCTACTTTTCTCTTTGGACGGGTTTTGATATCCGCGCATGCACACTTCATTTCAAGGTGTGTGCCTGCATGATGTACATCAAGCAAGGATTGTCGTGCCACTAGCACGGCCGTGCAGCTGTGCTGACAGCACGGCATGGCACGCCTTCCGTGCCAGTGGCTCATCACTAGCTTTTTGGCACACATTTGCATGAATTCTTTTCAATTAAATTGTCATAAAAATTAGTTTTTTAGAGTGTTTCAACATCTCTAATGATTAGGAAACTAGTTTATATATTATATCTCCCATTATTTAATAGAAATAGAGTCACAAACATCATAATAACTTAAAAAAATAATTTTATACATATTATTGGATAAAAATTTGTAAGAAAACACTGCCATGGGTATATGCAATAGATCTAAAATGATAAAAAACTTGGAGGAAATCTTCTTATTTGTGTATATATATATATATATTTACTTAAAGTTGGTCTTATTATGAAATTGAGCTTACTAATTTCTCCAAGTGTAAGTAGATTTTCAAGAACTACAAATTTTAAGTATGAAAGCACTTAAAAAAACTCTTTACCTCAAAAAAAAAAAAAACTCAAAAAGATTTCAGAAAATGTGAAAAAAACTACTTTCTTGATACCAACCCCGTGCCACGTGCCTGCCAGCACATGGGCAGCATGAGGCGGCAGGCACATGCAATACTTGGCATCAAGATTCCCTCTTATTAGAGGCGTGCATACATGACAAAGCCAATTTGACACAAAAAAATGAAAACTTCAGCCCCTCATTGCCTCCAAAACTATTCCAGCACAACTCCTTTCTCTCTGTATTTTATTTATTATTCATATATATATATATAGAGAGAGAGAGAGAGAGAGAGAGAGAGCTAGGCTGGTATACTATCGGTAGCACGAAAGCCGTGCTACCAAGTTGTTTTCAATGATGCGGCTTTCAAATCGACGATCGGCTCCATTAGACTTGATCTACACTATTAACAGTATTTGGAAACTAAATTTCATAATTTTTCAACATCATTTGGCTTGTGATCAAAAGGTCTCAAAATTGACAATTTTAATGGTAGATGTGATGCATTTGTGAATTTAATGGCGTAAAACAATCCAAATCTGATGAAATTTTTATAGAAATTTTTTTTCACTATTTAGAGTAAGATCAATACCTCTGATCTTAAATTCAAGTCTTTTATCATTATTTTTTATGAGATTTTTATTTTCAGCCGTTCATTTTTAGACTACTCGTTTGATAGGTAAATGATGCCGAAAAATTATGAAATTTAGTTGCCAAATACTTACAATAGTGTAGATCAAGTCTAACGGAGTCGATCGTCGATTTAGAGGTCGCATCATTGAAAGCAACTTGGTAGCACGGAGGCCTTCGTGCTACCGATAGTACACCAGCCTAGCTCTCTCTCTCTCTCTCTCTCTCTCTATATATATATATATATATATATATATATATATATATATATATATATACATTCTCATATGTGCCCTTCGAACACCCTTGGAAAACATCTTCTAAAGCAAGACCAACTTCCCTCTTGGAATTTATAACTCTCTAACTTAGAATAAGGGTATTTTTATACGAAACTCGACATCTGAGGAGTGTATGTGAATATTTAATCTTACACATGTATATAAGCCCCTGTATTATTTTACCTTATTACGATTATCTTGGTGTGTTCTAACATAGATACCTTGGATACACAAGAGGACGGACCTGCTGAAGTGGATATTAAAGAAAAATCTAGTGATCCTCCTGTAAGATGCTAAATATGTGCTGTTTCTCCTCTATCTTCATCCGTATGTGCTAATGTGTTTTGTTTTTGAGTTAACCTATGTTTCAATTCAAATCTTATTAAGATAATTGACATTTAATTATACTGTGTAAATTGTTGTTTCCATGTTATGTAAACTAGGTGCCGAAAACTAGTAGTTTTACATGATCTGTATGAGCAAATGAGGTTTAGTAGTGGTTGTTGATAGGACTGTAGGGACCAGATGTTTGACTTTTTACCTATTTCTATGATGGATTTTCTATTACTCTGTTTGCTTAATTCTTTGATGAAGTACATTTTCTTTTGAACTTTAGGTTTCTCAGAGGTTGCCATTGATCTTCCCTGACAAAGTTCAACGTTCAAAGGTACAACTTCTCCTATCTTTGAATGGTTGTGGGTTGAAGAGAATTTCTTCTTTGCTGGATCTGTTAATTCATAATTTACATTTAACTAGCTCATTAAATTGTTTTTTATGTAGGATCTCCACCAAATAAAAGAATGGGAATTTCAAGAGAAATTTACTTAATTATGTAACACTCCAACCATAAACTTTGGAAGTGCTAAATCATAGGCTAGAAGCAGTTTATGCTTTCTGATAGCAAGAAATCTATGGTTTAGCCAGATAGTATCTAAGCAATCTCATTCAATTACTAAAGCTGAGGATGATTTAAAGCTAGCATTTTCGCGTCATGAGTTTCATTTTGGATATTAAGCTAAAATTGAAAGTTTCTTATGCAACAGAAAGTATAGCCATAGGAACTCGTATTGCCAATGCTTGTAAAAAATTGTTGCACAAGTTAGACTACTCCCCTAATGAAAATCTCATACTAGACTAAACCTCATGAAGTTATTTTGCTATCATGAAGTTGTTGTGCTATATTCTCTGCTTTAGATAACTGTTATAGTATTCTTGAATTTTGTTGTCGCATATGCCTGTGATAAATGTTTCACCACTATACCCGTGTCTGGGGTGTGAATGAATATACATCAGGTTTTCACAGCACACAAGAGAAAACCAAATAGGGGTATTTTTGCAATATTCCATATTTGTATTTGCAGGGGATATGTTTTTGACAAATCCATTTTACAATTTGATATTGTAGTGACACTGCCTGTTTGGAAGATTGTCCCATGAAAACTTGGTTGATGCAAGATCATTGCGAGATCTATCATGTTTTAGTACCAGAATGTCATGGGCATACATAATCAATTCTAAGGGCATTAGGTTTACTGATTCTTTTCTAATTTCAAGTCAAACTACTTCTCCACATTGAAACTACCTATAGATCATGGGTTTGAAAATTTGAAAATCGAATTTCAGTAGGAAGCTTGAGTCATATCTTAAATTGTGCCAAATCTGGGGCATTATGAAGTTGGGTTCAGACTTCAGACTTGTCTACCTTTACTCAGCTTTACCTTAATTCTAAATGCATTAGGTTTACTGATTCGTTTCTAATTTAAAGTTTGAATCAGCTCTGAAACTACTTGTAAATCATGAATTTGAAACTTGAAAATTGAATTTGAGTAGGAAGCTTGAGTCATTACTAAAATTGTGCCAAATTTGGGCACTTTAAAGCTGTGTTCAGACTTCAGACTTGTCTATCTTTTCTCATCTTTACCGCGAAGTGTGTGCTGTATTGTATCTCCAATAAGAGTTCATCTTATGAGCAAAAAGTAGATTTTATTGAAATTATCTAATTGGTTTTGTTCAGTTCCTTCGGTTACATCCTGTTGAAATGTAAGTTACAGTATGGAAACAACAAACTCACTAGAACTACATTATCATATTTAAATATGGAAAATATGCCGCACCATGCCTTCCAGAGAAGTCCACATAAATAACCGTAAGTTAGATTTTTCTACAAAGTATCTTTTTGGTAGTGCAGTGCGAAAAAGATGTGTATAATCTGACTATCAGAGTGTCAATTGTTCTGCTTGATACAACAAACTTTGGTGAAGAAATTCACAACATATCAAGAGAGTTGTAACCTGTAAGATGTCAAATATTTGGCTATCGACACTATGATTTTTAGTAGCAATGACTGTAATTGCTCACTGTGGTGCTTGGCTATTTTTAGCTGAAGTTGATTATGTACAATATAATCTCAGTTCCTCT
The DNA here is from genome assembly GCF_001540865.1 of Ananas comosus. NCBI lineage: Eukaryota > Viridiplantae > Streptophyta > Magnoliopsida > Poales > Bromeliaceae > Ananas > Ananas comosus. The sequence continues at coordinate 2,044,942 of NC_033626.1, forward strand.
CTTTTTGGTTTTACATCTAGGCCCTTGTTGAATGTGATGGAGACTCTATAGACTTGAGCGGAGATATTGGAGCTGTTGGACGAATTGTAATTTCAGATGGTCCTGCAGGGAACCAAGAATTGCTATTAGACCTAAAAGGTAGCTTTTAAGAACTTTAACATCTTCAAGTTTGTTATGCAGCTAAATGTCAATATGCTCAATTTTAGTCTTGAATTTTTTTTTCTTTGCTTTTCTTTTTTTTGGAACTTGAAATTCTAATAAAGTACAAGTTTTATCGCATTAGTGAGGAAAGAAGTGTATTCTTGTCAGACTAGTATGCTGATAACTTATATAATATTAATATCTATTAATATCTATGATCAGTTCTTTCATGGTTTCTTGATTTTGCAGAAATAAACATTAAAGAAAATGAAGGTCTAAGTTTTAATTTCTGTTATGTTTCTCGGAGGAGATTGATCTTGTGCTAGATTGATCTTGTGCCTACTCTGTCAGCTAAGGTCTAAATCTTTGCTTGTAGTGAACATACTGTTACCATTTTAGATCTGGCAAGTTTTGGTGTCATTCTAAAGTCTAAACTTTGGGGATGGATGAATATGAATTGAGCCTCTTTCTCTTTCTCTATTTATTATTTTTTTAATAGAATCCTAGCTGGTGCTTGACTAGTGAATTTTAGGTCTAAGGCCATTGCTTTGGAAAGCTAGGCCCATGCCTGGTTATTACAAGTCAGTCGAGAGGGTCAATAACCATTTGACACCACATAAATATTTTGAGTTTGCTTGCATGTATTCAGTTTGGCCTTTTATTCCTATCTGGAGCATGGCTTTATTCTGCTGGTTGATCTTATTTCTCCATGCTTCCTTGCTTAGTCTAGAAAAAATAGAACATAGAGCAAGATGGAAATAGTATATTAAGAGTGCAGGTTGTTCATTTTTCAATGCAGGTCATTAATTTTTTCCTTTTACATGAGACATATATAAACTCACTTAAAAATTGTGAATTTTTTAATTCTAGATATTTCTAATAGTTTAGATATCATCAAAATAGGCATCCTCACTATTATGCCTTTAGTGCAACAGAGTACTGCAACATGACCAGTTTCTGCATAAATAATAGCTATAACTTTCTCATTTGCTAACTTGGTGACTTGTGGATAATTTTCCTTTTAAGAAGATGATTCCTTCGAATGTGTGCTTTGACTTCTTAGAGTTATCTTTTTTGATTCTCTTTCTTATTTCCACTTTGTTTTGACCTCTTGAAATTCTTATGTATTACTTACCTATATTTTCTTTCAATGGGCTTATTAGTTCCTATCACTTTTGTACTTGTAGTTAATGATTTTCTTTCTGTTTCTGTTGGTGGAACAGGCACAATATATAAATCAACTATAGTTCCTTCACGAACATTTTGTGTAGTATGTTATTCGTCCACCTTGAGACCATTTATTTCTTGCTTCTTAGATCATTATCTTTCCTAGATTTGTTTATGGCGGTATTTCTGTATGCAGGTTAGCGTGGGACAATCAGATGCAAAGGTCTGTCAGCCTAAATCTCAGTCTAAGAGTTGTTAAGTTCTCTACCTGTGCTCCCTTTTAGGATACAAGTTCTGTTATGAAAATAGATCAAATTTAAAATCGTCTTCCGTATCTATGAACATGTAGTTTGCTTACGATTTCTTTCATTATTTTTCACGTTATAATTGGTTTTAATGATTCGTTACTTTTCTCCCTTTTCTTGGCAGATTATTGTCTGATAATAATTAGTATTCTGTTCTCATTTATGACTTAGTCGTAATTAATACTTTTGTTTATTATTTGCATTGATTTGGCAATATTTGTTTTAAAAGTAGGTATTTTTCCAGTGATTTTGCTTGGAACTCTTGCAGTTATATCTAACTATATTTTCAGAATTTTCTTTTCTGAAGTTATTCACATAATTAGTGATTTTAAATGGTGACTGTGCAGATAGAAGCTATCATGAATGATTTCATTCAATTGGAGCCCCAATCTAATGTGTTTGAAGCTGAGACAATGATTGAAGGTTCCTATTCTTTGCCCCCTTTTACGTCATTGTTCAAACAGTTTGGATTTACGGGAGCTAATTTTCTAGAACAGATTAATTGAATTCTACTCATTCGCCCTTGATTTCCAAAATTTGTCTGTAATGCTCGAATTCCTTAAGCCAAGCTTATTGACTTTTCGGGTAGTAATACTTTAGAAATATCTTAGTTCTTTTACAAGTATTTGTACTAGGGCTATTAGCTGAGCAGTTGCTTAACTTCATCATGCAGAGAATTGCTAATTCTGATTAGTTGTTTGACTTTGCTCTTATGATGTTCACAGCCATTGCCTTTTGAAAATCACAAAGCAGACTTGTCCGTTGTCCCATTACCCCTTGGGTCTCTTGGCATTTGATTGTTAATGCAGTTTGCTGCTTGACAAACATCAGCTGACAGCCATGTCTTTATTTATAACAAGGATTTAAGTGCCGTGACACGGAGTCGTGCCAGAAACTTGCTGGCACGGTGTATGCCAAGCCGTGCCGATGCGTGTCAATCACAAAAATTTTCTGTGTGCTGACACATAATAGTATGTTAGCAACAAAATAGTCTAACTGTTTATTATGTATTTTTATCAAATCTTTTGAATTTTATTGAGAAAATTACTTACTAATTTAAAGAATAGTGGATTTTGAGCTGTGCCATCGGCACGAGGGCTGTATCGTGTCGATATCTTGTTGGCACGATACGGCACGGTAGATTTGATGGACGCTTAAATCCTTGGTTCATAACAATGCAATTTACATTTATGAAGCTAAAATTTGGATAACTTCCTTGTATACTAGTGTAATGGCCCGCGCTTCGCGGCGGGAGCTAATAATGCGGGAAGCTAATAAGATGATTATTTTATTATATTTATTTATTAAGAAATATAGAGATACATATAACATTAACATTATGTAAGATAACTAAATACATAAGACATAATCTAATATGATACAATGTCATTTATAATGCAAATATAATTGGTAAAACAGTTTCCAGATTATGGCCTACCTGTTCCACTTGATTTCTTGCCGATGTTAATCTTGCCCGGCCCTTCCCCAGCTTTCGAACTGCATAAGTATGAACAATATCTCACATATATACGGTTACTGCAAACATGTTGGTTTATCATTAAGTCTGAGTGCATTGCAAGCATAGAGACTTACTGATATTTTTTTCTTTATCTGGTCAAGTCAGCAGTTCTCGGCGTGTATCATGTTGGTTTATCATGTTGGTTTTTAGAGTTTATGTTCATCTCCGAATTCAAGTATGTCACGGCTATTGCAAACATGGCATTCAATTTCAGTACTAATTCCAAATACATTAAAGTGCTGGACTTTTTTCCCACATTAAACATACCTTGATCAAAATAGTAAGGCATTTTCTTATCATTTTAGATAAAGGCATCGAAATATAAACATAGAGCAAGAACAGAAAACTTTGGAGAAAACGTAATTTTCGTAACCAATTATTAATTTATTTTAATTAAGGGAGTAATGGAAAATAAAATGCATCTAACATAAAGAGACGAAAAGACTGTAATTAATTAGTCACATTATTAAACTGTTTTAAAAATTTACCTATGAAGTCAGCAAAATTTAAGAAAGATTAAATTCAGAAAATTCTGCACAAAAATTTGATGACTGATAATTAATTAACTTTAAGTAAGCAAGTCAGGCAAGAAGAAACAAAAAAAAAAAAAAAAGTTACACATTTAATTTTTTTTATTTATCTAAGTTTATCGTTCTAGTATAGAAAGAAACATATTTGTTTAGCCTAAAATATTAATTTATGTATTTTTATACCATCAAGAAGTACACTCTATGAGAGTATACATCAACATAGTTTTACCTTACCTTACGAAAGTAGAAGATATGGACCCCAAATTATTCTAGAAAAAATACATCGATATGACTGGCTGGATTTATATCATTTTGGATCCTCCTCACAAAATTACGAGATAGAGCCAAGGGAAATTACTCCTCCTTCCTAAAGTAAATGGGTCCTAATAACTCTAGTAGAAGTTGTAAGTGTATATATATAGCAAATTGGAGAATATTCTATATCATGGTTGATGTTGAAAGACAAATAGGTAGAGACAAAATTAAAGGTTCATGCACCCTGTGTTTGATGTTAAACAATATTACTATATATAGAAAAAGTTGGGGAGGATGCATGCATCGTAATGATAAGAAAGAAAGCAAAAGGACAAGGAATATTCTAGTACTATGGGAAATCTTGTTTAATGCACCCTGAGTTTGATGTTAAACAACATTGCTATATATAGAAAATGTTGGGGAGGATGCATGCATCGGAATGATAAAAAAGAAGCAAAAGGACAAGGAATATTCTGTAAGAGAAAAGTTTATTTTGTGTGCAAGATACTATTTTTATTGGACTTAGAGAAGTAAAAGGCAATTTACAAATAATTCATGGTGAAATTGGAGTGAAAACAGAAGATTTAGAATTTTCTGTAAGGAACGGAGCTTTTTTTTAGCAGAGAATTCATAGTGTCAGAAAATTATGAAAATTTGAAAATATGTCGGAATTATTTTTCTGAGGGGTTAATTACACCAATTGTCCCTAACCTTTACACTTTTTCAATTTGGTCCCTAACCTGTTTTTTTTGCAATCAAGTCTCTAATCTCTTGATTTCATTTCAATTAAGTCCCAGCTGTTAGATAGCTGTCAAAATTGACGGAAAATGCCACGTTAGTGCCACAGAGGCGTCATGTCAGTGCCACGGAGGCGTTGTATTAGCGCCACGGTGGCGTTGTGTCAGCGGATTGCAAAAAAAAAGGTTAGGGACCAAATTGAAAAACGGTGCAAAGGTTAGGGACCAATGGTGAATTAACCCATTAAAATTATAAATTCAAAAAAAAATTTAATTTAAGATTTAAATTTTAAATTTAAATTTTGATTTTGGATTCAAATTTAAATTGGAATTCAAATTCGGATTTTGTATTTATTTTAAATTTTAAATTTTAAATTCAAATTCACATTTGGAATTCTAAATTCTAATTTAATTTCAAACTTTGATTTGAAATTTCAAATTCAAAATGTGAAGTTTAAATTCAAATTTAGAATTGAAATCAAATCTTAAATTCATATTTAAATTTTGAGTTCAAATTTAAAATTTAAAATCAAAAATTTGAATATGATTTTAAATTTAAATTTGGACTTTAAATTTAAATTTCGGTTTCAAAACTTTCATTTTAAATGTAAATTGAAATATCAAAATCAAAATCAAAATTTTAAGTTTGAATTCAAAATTTAGATTAAATTTAAAATTTAAATTTAAAATTTGAATTTCAATTCAAAATTTTAACTCAGCTTTAAATTCAAATTCAAAATTCTAATTTCTCGTTAGTTTAAAATTTTAATTTTAATATTATTTTTGAATTTAAATTTAAAATTTTGAATTTTTATTTTTAGGGACTAAAATGAAAAACGTGCAAAGTTTAGGGACCTAAATTAACATGCAAAAAGGTGCCAAATAGGCGCTGACGTGGCGATTTCGTTAATTTTAATAGTTTTTTAATGGTTGGGACGTAATTATAATAAAATCAAGAGATTAGGGACTCAATTGCAAAAAAAAAAAGGTTGGGGACTCAAGTGAAAATTGCTGCGAAGGTTGGGGACTACCGGTGTAATTAACCCTTTTTCTGAGGCTGGATTTAAAGTTTCGTGTCATTCGGACACTTGGAAAGTAGAAACGGAACATAACAATAATTTGATAAAGATTTTAGTTGGTAGACCTTTCGGTGACAAAAAATGATTCAAAACTGAAAAATTAAGATCACGTTCTTCTGATTGATTTTAACTGAGTTTGACTTTCAAATTTGAGCGTAAACGGACATTCGGAAGGGCTCCAATTAAAAGTATCAGATTCTGAACTGGACTAAACTGTAAGTTGTAGTTGTTGGGGGGCCTATATGTAAGCCCACACCATCTCTCCCTGGTTTTGCCCAACATGTGTGAGAGTGGAGAAGATTCTCTTTCTCTTTCTCTCCCACACACACCTACAACATGAGAGCTTCTCTCTCTTTCTCTCAAACCCTCTACATTTTCGCTTTAGGTAGGCTTAAATTTTCAAACCAGTAGCACATTAATGGATTAAGTAAACTAAATATTCCATTGTTAGTGGTTAAGTCAATTATTTTTGTGAGTAAATTTAATAATTTTTAAGCTTTCATGATTTCTAGGTCGGTTTTGCTGAATTATTGGAATGAATTCTGACAAACCAATTTAGTTGCGTAAATATAAATATTTTCGAAATATGAAAGTAATGTGCTAGTATTACAATTAGCCAACTAAAATTACCTAATCCAATTTAGTTAGATAAATATTGGGCCCAAAATTAAGCTACTTACACCACAGCAAATTTTCTTAGACTTGAAAGCTGAAATGTGGTAAATATATGTTGCTAAATTACACTGCAGGGCCTTAAATTAGAAATTTAGATGCAATTCGCTATCAAATTTTAATCTACCATATTTCCTAGGTTGGTTAAACTATTATAATATGACAGATAACGACTTAAGGCATACAATTGCAGACAGTTGTGTAATTATTGATATTTTATGTAAAAAAATAAAAGTTATGCAAATCGCTCGTACGTTTTATTTTTTCTACCCAAAATTTGAATTCCATTGTATGCTTAATTATTGAAGTTGTTTGGTTAAATGGCGAATTATTAGCGATGATATTATCAGTTCAAAAAAATCGAGTTTATCTCTGAGTCCGAGTGCAGTGCAAACACAGAGACATAATGTTTTTTTTTTTATTTATCTGGTCAAGTTAGCAGTTCTGAGCATGCATCATGTAGGTTCTTGAAGTCTAAGTTCATAATTGAATTCAAACCCGCACGGCTACTGCAAACATGGCATCCAATTTCTATCCCAACTATGCCGATCTAGAAATTTTTTCTTTCAAATAAGATCACTCTATAATTTACTGCACAAATTCAATTTGATGATAAGAAAGAAAGCAAAAGGACAAGGAATATTCTATGTACTATGGGAAATTTTGTAAGAGAAAAGTTTATCTTGTGTGTGAGATATTATTTTTATTGGACTTAGAGAAGTAAAAGGCAATTTAGAAATGATTCACGGTGAAATTGGAATGAAAACAGGAGATTTAGAATTTTCTGTAAGGAACGGAGCTTTTTTTTAGCAGAAAATTCAGTGTCAGAAAATTTGAAAATTTGAGAGTATGTCGGAATTATTTTTCTGAGGCTAGATTAAAGTTTCATGTCATTCGGACATTCGGAAAGTGGAAACGGAACATAACAACAATCTGATAAAGATTTTAGTTGGTAGACCTTTTGGTGGCCAAAATTGATTCAAAACTGAAAAATTAAGATCACGTTCTTCTGATTGATTTTAACTGAGCTTGACTTTCAAATTTGAGCGTAAACGGACATTCAGAAGGGCTCCAACTAAAAGTATTAGATTCTGAACTGGACTAAACTGTAAGTTGTAGTTGTTGGGGGGCCTATATGTAAGCCCACATCATCTCTCCCTTGTTTTGCCCAACACGTGTGAGAGTGGAGAAGATTCTTTCTCTCTTTCTCTCCCACACACACCCACAACATGAGAGCTTCTCTTTCTTTCTCTCAAACCCTCTACATTTTCGGTTTAGGTAGGTTTGAATTTTCAAACCAGCAGCACATTAATGGATTAAGTAAACTAAATATTCTATTGTTAGTGGTTAAGTAAATTATTTTTTTGAGTCAATTTAATAATTTCTAAGCTTTCATGATTTCTAGGTCGGTTTTGCTGAATTATTGGAATGAATTCTGACAAACCAATTTAGTTGCGTAAATATAAATATTTTCGAAATATGAAAGTAATGTGCTAGTATTACAATTAGCCAACTAAAATTACCTAATCCAATTTAGTTAGATAAATATTGGGCCCAAAATTAAGTTACTTAACTCACACCACAGCAAATTTTCTTAGACTTGAAAGCTGGAATGTGGTAAATATATGTTGCTAAATTATACTGCAGAGCCTTAAATTAGAAATTTCAACGCAATTCGCTATCAAATTTTAATCTACCATATTTCCTAGATTGGTTTTATAAACTATTATAATATGACAGATAACGACTTAAGGCATACAGTTGCAGACAGTTGTATAATTATTAATATTTTATGTAAAAAAAAAAAGTTATGCAAATTGCTCGTACGTTTTATTTTTTCTACCCAAAATTTGAATTCCATTGTATGCTTAATTATTGAAGTTGTTTGGTTAAATGGCGAATTATTAGCGATGATATTATCGGTTCAAAAAAATCGAGTTTATCTCTGAGTCTGAGTGCAGTGCAAACACAGAGACATAATATATATATATATTTTTATTTATCTAGTCAAGTTAGCAGTTCTGAGCATGCATCATGTTGGTTCTTGAAGTTTAAGTTCATATTTGATTTTTCCTTCCTGAATTCCTTTGTGTGTGCGTGTCTTGGGTTAGGTAAAAATGTAGAGAGAGCGGAAGGAGAGATGACAATTTTAATTGGAGAGCAAATACATGCCCTCTGGACAAGAGGCCATGTGAGCACATGTGTGCGTGTGTTGGGATGGAAAGAAATGTAGAGAGAGGGGGAAGAGAGAGGGGATGTAAAATAGGCAAGTACATGGCCTATGGATATTGAGTCCATGTGGGACCATGTTAAAGGGAAGAGAGGCCATGTGAGAGAGAGAAAATTCATATGAAAAAATGGCGACGTGGCTCGATGGAGGTACGTCGTTTGTTTTCTCCTTAAGTATAGAGTTTAATATCACGATTTGTGCTTTTTCGGATTTAATAATCAAGACCTACTTATTACCCCCTGATTTATTAGAAAATCATTCCCTTTACCCTCTTAGAGGAGAGTAAGCTACTAATATTTTATAGTTTTAGGGGTTTGTTTGTAGGTTTTGATTCTCCATTGGGGACGGGGTCAAATTGCAATATAGTCACTGGGGTTATATGTAGGGGTGAAAACGGTTGAATACGGTCGGATTTTGACAAAATCATATTTATATCCATATTTTCTTTCGGATGCGAATTCGGATCCGGTTTTGTATCGGATGCTAAATTTTCATTACCATATCCGCTAAAAACGGATTCGTATTCGGATATGGATCATATTTGTATTCGGATATTATTTCAATAATAATATATACTAATATGTATGAATTAGCGTGAATAAGATACAATGCAACTAAAGTTCTATACTCGTGTTCAAATTTGATGCCTATATTTTATTCAATAAAATCTAACAAGATTAAATGCAATTTTAGCATGAAACTTATAATAAAATAAACGAAGAACACGACAGAAAACCACCTTTATCTCCCTACAATTTATATTAACATTGCCCCTTATCTCATAGGGGTGAAATGGTCGAATATGGTAGGATTTTTGACAAAACCATATTCGTATCCATATTTTTTTTTTCGGATGCGAATTCGGATGTCCGAATTTGTGTCTGATGCTAAATTTTGACATCCGTATTCGCATCCTATTGAATCCTGTGTTGGATTTGATCGAGGTTTTTCTTAACCACTTTCACTCCTAGTTATATGCCTTTAGAGATGGTAAAGTTGTATCTTACTTGTTTTGGTCATGAATTGCTTATGCAAATAGCTCATTATTTTTTTCATTTATTTGTTCTTTATCCTTTTTTCTGTCCCTTTCAACTTTCAAGGGAGAGAATGTATTTCTATGATGTTATTTCATGCCTATCAAGTAGATGATGGCTAATCGTTGTTTGCGGTACCTCTTGATTGTGCATGTTTCTGTTCAAAATTCTTTTATTTTACAAATAGTTCCTAATCCTATGGAGTTGCTATTTAAGCTCCACATATGCTCATAAAAATCGATTATTTGAATTTATTAGGTTTAATTTTGGGTAAATTGAACTACTGGTCCCTGCACTTTAGTCAAGTTTCGCTTTAATCCTTTTTTTTACTTTTAATTTGGACATTTGGCATTCCAAACTTTTAGAAATGCTTTACATAGTCCTTGCCTTAAGAGGAAAATTTATTGCCCACATATACATCCATGCACTAGAATCTGTTAATCCTCCATCCATCTGATAGTTTAGTCCAACCATCAAAGTTTAAAATAGAGAAAAGGCTGCATATCAAGTTATCAACTGATGGCAGATGTTGGGATCGAGGGTTGATGTACAGCAGTATTGATGTACAAATGCACTGGTTGCAGATTATAATTCTTCCTCTAACATTTTCAAAAGTTTGGGTTATCAAGCGTCCAACTTAAAAGTTCGGGGACCAAAATAAATCTTTGCTAAATTTTGTGGACTAGTAGTGCAATTATCCTTTATTTTAGGTAAACTTGATCATGTTGTTGGGTTCGCTGATAAAATCGTACTTCAATATATGTTAGGAACTGTTTTTTTTCTGCACCAAAGTTTGCCGTACACTGGCATGAGGCTTTCAGTGTCCCACTGGCACGGCATAGCATGTCGGCATGCTTCGGCACAGATCTTCTTTTATATGTTGGCACAAGTAGCAAAGCAGCACATGCCTACTGCCACAGAAATTCTTGATCTGCACAAATAAATAATTAGATTTTACGTTATTTCGGATGATCTTTTTTTATACATGTCTTGGTTTCCTGAATGCTTCTATATTTTTATGTATCAACCGCTATAATTATATGATTATACATTGTAGTTATCTTTGAGTAGGTACACTTGAGGGATTTTCATTTGATTCGGATGAGGAGGCTGACAAAGTGCCAAAGTCGTCTGGCCTTCAAAACGATCAAAACAATGAAAATGGAGATCAACCCAATAACACGAAGACCAAAAGGAAAGCTGATAAATCATCGGTATGTTTTGAAGCCCATCCATAGTTTTGCTGATCGTCTTATTTCCTTGTGAAATTCTTTGAGGGGGCATTGAAAAAGTAAATCTTTAGATGTTTCTGAAAAACTTTATCCTTTGGAATTTGTCGTGATCGGCCCTTTCTTTCTGGTTTATAAGTTTCTTAAAAATTATCTTCAGGAATCGAACATCAAGTCTCTTAATTGGTAAATAAATAGGAATGATGGTACGTGCCGACATATGGTTACTTTTTAATGCTGCTTCTTGCTTCTAGTTTATGTAATGTTGAAATATCAAATGCATAATGATTATAGTTTGGCTATTCAATAATGCACAATATTTTTTTTTTTAATTCTTTTAAAGACTTGATGTGGTTAAAATTTTTTGAGATACTTCTACATATAAACAGATTGAAACCAGCAGGTCTATAATGACATAGAATTTAACAGCTACTGACTTTTGATAAGGTAAAAAATGCTCCCCTATTCCGCCGTGGAAAAACTATTATTTCTTTTATGTAAAATGTATAAAACTTGCCTGAACTATAGACTATTTTGATTCGACTACCCAACATTTCAAAATTTTAATTATAGTACACAACCTTTCAATTTGTTTGATTTAAGTAATTTGATGGCTCTTCAAATGCAAAATTTAACCCGACTGCTTATTTTAATGAATTTATAGTTACGTAATTTGTATAAAATATACTAAATAAACCCGTAAAGATAAACGGTGCTTTCAAATTTTGACTTTAAAAAGTCACTAATTGGCTCAAATCAAATAAATTAAAAGGTCAGGTAGTAAAATCAAAATTTTTGAAGGTTCGGTAGTCGGATCCAAATGGGTGATAGTTGAGTTAATGTTTAAACATTTTTACCTTTCTTTCATCTTGAAAATTAGGGTGGAGGTCTTTCGGAATTTTCCTTTGGGTAATGATTACTTTGAATTCCAGTCTTTTGTGTCTGAGGGAATTGCTTCTATTTGGCCATGAAAGTTTTTATTGACTTATTCTTAGATGCTTATGAATGAATTTTCACCATTAGGTCACTATAACAGTTTATTAAGGTCGATTTAAAAGAAAAATACCACTGCTCATGGTGACTAACAGTGAATGAAACATGCAGGGTCCGGTGCATAAGAAGGCAAAAAAAGTGGAAAGACCATCAACTAAAAAAGCAGTAAAGAAACATCAAGCTGTGAAGAGAACAAAGAAGTCGAAGAAATGAGACTTTCACATGGTTTTTAATCATGCATCTTATTTCGATCATTAGAGGAAAACATTCGGTTCGGTTTCTTTCTACCATTTATTCTTCGACGGTCCGCAATTATTGCTAGTGTATTACACCGTGTATCGTATCTGTATCATATCTTTCTTTTCACTGAATTATATATTCTAGTAGTATTACATTGTTTATATATCATCTTGACAATCAGTGACTCAGAATCTTTGATATTTAGTCATCTTGACAATCAATGACTCATAATCTTTGATATTTAGTCAAAAAGCATTAGTTGCTTCCGCTTTGTAATCGTGTCTGACGTTTTGAAACTTCCTTTCTTCCCATCATCATAGAAAAAAATACCTTCCAATATTTGCGGTGAGCGCATGCGGTTGTATGTTTATTGCAGTTCTTATATATGTATATTTTTTCCAAGTATGGGACATTGAAACTTCCTGTTCCCTCTGCCTATTGCTCTCTCTTATTCAGATATTGTTTTCTTTAATTCTTCAGAATAAAGTCTGCGAAAAGTAATTCTTTTACTTACAAGGAATTGCCAAGACAGCATCCGTCATGAACTGATCCTATCAAACTCAATTCTAGGCGGCTTCAATGTTAGAGGTTGTTTGGTTGCATGCAGATGCTATTTCATTGCCGAGTTAATTGTATGCAAATTCAAATACGGTATTCGAATACAGAATTCAATTGTTGCAGTTTAAATTGTATCCAAATTGGTTGTAGTTCTATCCACTGCAATTATCGAACAGTTGAATCACTCAAAAAAAAAAAAAAAAGTTTAAAAAGATATCTTCAAGCTACCGAACTACTTATTTGGCCCCCAAATCAGTCGATGTTCCAACAACATCTTCTTAAAGGACTATATATCCAAAACAAGCCTTCTCTAGTCAGTTCTCCGAAATTGCATAATTTTAGTTAATGAGAATGCATTGTTCCACCACAACCCTTAGAATAAAAGACAAGATGTTAATGAAATGGTGTTGGAAACGGGCTTTTTTTGCAAATAGACCCCTGACAAAATTTTATTTTAAAATTAGCCCTATCAAATTTGAAATTGCAAAAATGATCCTACTCCTGCCAGCAGGCGTTACGTCAGCGCCACGCGGGCAAGCTGGGGCCAGGTATGTAAGTTGAACACAGTGAACCATTCACCGTGTTCAAACACGGTGAATGGTTCACCGTGTTCAATTTAAACAACCTGGCCCCCGCCAAGCCCAGGGCGTGGCGCTGACGTGGCGCCCGCGTGACTGGCCCAGGGCCATTTTTGCAATTTAAATTTTGACAGGATCATTTTTGAAATAAAATTTGTCCAGGGGGCTAATTGCAAAAAAAAACCCGTTGGAAACCTTCTGCTGGAGAAGCATCAAGCAAGACGCTTCTTCCATGGAGGTTCCTACCGACATTTTGTAGCGCTGAAGGAGTGGAGCTTTCAATATATAAATATATATATTTTTTAAGCTCTAAAGCATTAAATTGATTGCATTTTATTACTCACTCCCATACAAGGACCGAGCCATTGGCATAATGTCACGGCCTTAGCATTTTTACTCGCAAAGTCCGTGCAACGTCTGCTTTCCTCCTCAAAAATAGACAAGCCTAACTCGCTATTGCTAATCTAGACCTCCATGCCCTACGACTAAATATGCAAAAAGTGACTACATATGCAAAAACGAGAAAAAAGAGAGAGAGAGTGATTCCCAAAAAATTAAATACTCCGCCTATTTAGAAAAATAGAACTACAATACACAACTACTCTTCTTGTTTCCTCCTTAGCCTTAGCCAACCCTCTATTTATTGATACAAAATATATTGAACCTAGCCTATAATAATTCACCCACTAAGCATATATTAACTCTCTCACTATCACATAGTAAAATAACTCTCATGAACGTAAGGTGATCTTAAAGGTTGCGCGTGACTTTTTCTCGATAGTTTTGGAGCCTTTATATCCAGCAATTACATATCCTTTTATTTCCCACAATGGCTGCTGGTTTGAGTCTCTTTGACAGCCCGTTCAGCTAGCGAAGTTGCTATGCTAGGGACTTGGCCGAGCTGAAATTTTCCTACGTCCCTGACAATAAGGTACGCAAAGCATATTTACAGTCCAAACATGATATCGAACTCATAATGGTGTTTTCAGATCTTCCTCTGCACAAACATTTTACTGCAAGGTTAGCGAGCGTTTACAAACCTCTACACAATAACAACTAAATATACATGAACCTCAGCAGGTTTTCGACAAAGCGCAGCACACGGCAAAAAACAAGAATTTATTGCGCGTCTCATTGCCCGGTCACCAGCATCTCTAAGGACAAACAAATTGTATGCAAGAGAGAGGCATTCATAAACCCACAACCCAAAATAATCTAAAAGTTCACTTCACAATTTACCTATTTCGAGATGAGAAAAGGATGTGCATTTATAGACAAACAAAGGAAAGAATTAGAGTATGTCTTATTTAAAAAAAGAAATTTAAAATTGTTTTAATGTCAGATCAAACTAGAAGTGCCTTGGAGAGGAGGAGCGCCGCTCTGGGGTGAAAACCCTGTGAATGGATCGCTGAACGGATTGGCCGGTGCAACGGCCTGGGGATGTTGAGGGTAGTTAGGTTGATGATAAGGATGCGGCGTCATGTTCATCGTCATCGTCATGTCATGTTGCTGTTGAGCCATCATAGACATCTGTACGTTGGTCGGAGGTGCAATGCTATTGGACATCGCGAACGGGTCGTGCGGCTCGAAAGGATTGGTGGCGGCCGGGCCACCATATGTTGCTGTGGTTTGTTGTCTTCTTGCACCATCGTCGTATAAGCTATCAAGCAGAAGCTTATCGAAGCCACCAGCCTAGTTGGACGAAAAGGCCAAACATTATCAAGACAGTTAAAACTATACTAATGAGTCAAACAGAAAAAGAAATCCTTCTTACTACCCAACAAAGAGAGAGAGAGAGAGAGAGAGAGAGAGAGAGAGAGAGAGAGAGAGAGACTTTGAAAAACTCTTAGGACCAACCTGCTGCTTCAGTTACATGACCATGTCGCACAATATCAAATGGTTAATGCACAGCTTTGAACGACAGTTGCATTCTTTGCCCGATGAAAAATTTTGGATCACTTCTTATGGTCTAGGAATTTTGACTACTCAGTTGATTCAACACCACTCCACTACATGAGCATTTCAGAATGTAAATTTCTTCCTTGAAATTCAGAGAAAGAAAGACTACATCCAGAAACTGTATCTCAACCATTCAAAATTGTACACTGTTGTCCTGATTTTTTTCCCTAAAAGTTGAAAAGTGGGCAAAGGTTTCAAAATGAAAGTGCTTAATTTTTCTTGCAAATACAAAGTTATATACTTCTTCTATTCCAATAAAAGGCCAATGTTATAAGAAATGGAGGAAAAATGGAAAGGAGGTTACTTTAAAAAGACATTTCATCACGTATTTTCTTCCTATGCAATGTGCTAAAAGGTACCAAAATGGGCCATTCCGAGACTACTCTGTATTTGTTCCTAAGGAATTCGGTTCTATGGGTTCCAATACCAAATTTAATGCTTCATGCTCGTATAATCTAGCTACTACATTTTTGAAATACTTTTCATAAATTTAGCAGCGTTTCGTCATTTAGATTAATAATAAATACTCGTATGCAGAAATCTGCTTCTAACATCTACTTTATTGACACGTATGTATCGTAGATAATAGAATTAGGTAATCACTTAATACCGCTCCTCTGTTCGAGGGCAGAGATGACTTTGAGAACTTCTTCTTTGAGAGGAAGATCATCACATTCTCCTTAAGATATTATGATCTACAAAATAAACCCCTACTTCTCTCATACTTCACAGTGAAAAGAGGAGAGGATCCATTTATAATTCATGCCCTTTAACGAGATCAACCAAATAAACTCACCAACAAGAGGAGAAAGGCAGAAACAAAAGAGATAGACATAAACTAGAAGACCAGTTTCGGTGACTAGCTGATTGTAGATAGGAGCTCTTGGGTTTCAAACATTCAAAGAGGACGCCCAACCAGTCGACCGGGTTAGTCCACCTCTAGCCAGGAATGTTCGTGTGATAAACTCACCTATAAAGTAGCAAGTTGGTTTAATAAGTTAAAGGTTTTTTAGAACAAAATACACTACAAGTCGTCCCAAAAAGTCGCAAGAAAATGGCACTTGTTGGCCTGTAAGGTTGAAATTTGCTCTTTGTACAAATTACTGCAACTTTCAAGATATCAGCAGGTGAAGTATCAGAACATTATGTTGTAGTGAAACTAAAAAAAAAAGGAAAAAAAAAGTCAATCAAGCGTACCAGTTTGCTCTCAGTCAATTGGTTATTGTTGTTACTTGCTGACGACACTAAAGCTAATTCCCAACCAGAAGAATCAGTTGCACCACCAAAAAAGCCACTGGTACTAGCTGCTTTGGAACTGTCCCCTGCAAACAACATGTTGCACTTAATAGTTAATACCAACATTAAATGAGCTCATCACTGATACACCAACTATCCGAAGAAACAGAAGGTTCTAAAGCTTCTAGTTTCTTGGCATATTGAATTAAAAAAGCAAAAATGCTCAGTAGAATTTCAGATAGACTTTAAAAAAAGCAAGACTTTAGATTTCAAGTGAATATTTCAAGAATATAAATGTATTATTAACTACAGAATCACCTGATGGAATGATAGCCAGAGCCAGTGCATTACTTTCTTCAAGTTCAGCAGCAACAGGGTTTATTTCGTCCAAACCCTGCATGATCACACACAAGATGAATTTATTTCTATATGATAAAAAGTCCAAATAGTGAGAAATAGATGAAGGATAAAATACTCACCAACAGATCAGCTGTTGTTGCAGTTTGAGCTGCAATCTCAACTGTAGTAGTAGGCTGTGGTTGTTCTTCGGGCTCAACAAGTGTAGGTTTTTCATCTTCAATTGTAGGTTCTTTTATACTCTCTACAGGAGGAAGAGGAGATGATTCTTCTTCCTGTGTCACTAAGTTACTCTTCTGATATTCCTGTTTCAACAGAATTTAGTCCGATAAACACTTGAATTTTATTCTATGCTACACAGAACCAACAACTGACCGACCCAAAACGTATGTATGAAGAGTTACGAGATGCATAGAAGTTTTAAATTACCCACACCCCCTAAGAAAAAAAGCAAGTCCACTCTGTAAGGACTCCACATTGGCAAGAGTTAAAAGACTCGGGAGAAGGATATAAATGTCTTTCTGTACATTTTTACGAATTTCTAACAGGTTACAAATAAAATATTCACATCTTCCACGAGAAAAGGAATTCTTATATGCTAAATTGTATTCGACCAAAAGTTCATTTGTTTATTACAGAAGTCATAATTCCAAAAACAAAATACAAATCATTGACCACTTACTACGCTGGGCTATAGTCAAGATGAACATAAATATGCACAATATACTGACACAATTTCGATAGACAGCAGGAAGAAATAGAGCTGGTAGCAGGGAAAACTCCTTCAACCCCTTTTTGCAATCCGTTAATGTCAAACTATGCACAAATACATATTCATGGTTTACTGAAAATCAAGAAGGTACAAATCCAGTGAATAACTTATTAGTCCAAAACATATTCACTTGTATAGATTAACCTATATATAGAAGTGCAATAGCAATTTAGGCGCCCAACATGCACGTGATAACTATAACACTGAGAAGTCTTTTTGCAGAGTGACTTTTAAATCACAAGCCATTTAATCATTTCTAAAGAAAATATATACCAGTGAAGGCTCCAAATGCATCTAGCACAAGGATGCTTACGATGCTAACTTTCATGCTTAAATCAACATTTGTTCAAATTCTATTACTCACAATGGCCTTATTTGATACAGAGCCGGTTCGAGGTGCTTCTCTTATGTATTCTTCCATCGTTGCGAGAAATGATGGAGGCGGCTGAAGAAAGTCAGCATGGAAAAAAAAGAACATCAATTTTCGAATAAGAATGTAACAAATTTATTCTATCAATTCAAATGCGAATAACCACAATGCTAGACCTCTTTAAGAATTGGAAACTGGAAGTTCCTAGCAAGCTCCAAACCTCTGCAGAACTCATAGAAGTCAGAAAGACTTTTTGCCTGTTGAATAAACAGATCTTCAGCACCCAGAAAATTGAAAAAGAAACAGTTGGCAACATAATTCAGCAAAACCTCTCAACAAGAATATTTCCTGCCAGAAGAGACATACCAGATGGCCAGCTCTTTTGTAGATGTCAAGAGCTTTAATAGCATCAAGTCTTGACATGTCAAAGAACTGCAGTATATTAGTACTTAGTTAAGAGAAAATCTACAGTGATGGGAAAACTGGAAGAAAGAAGAAGGTCATGGAGGTACCATATCGACAATATTGATAATCCCATCGTTAATTGCACAATAGATTTTGAAGCTCTCCTTTAAAACCTGAGTAAAAGGAGCAATTCTAAGTACCCTGTTGTTTTTATAGGAATAAAAATAACTTCACGACAATCAATTTCTTCAAGGATAAAAGGATTAATGACATGTGTGTGTTTAATGAGGAGAAATAGACTCCAAGATAAAATGGATTTGTTTTCAAATGCAGTCAGGCGGGACATATTATTGAATCATCATCAACAATTGCTGAACTACAGGTTCATCCATGAAAAACTCAAGATGTAAAATAACCAAACAATCATATGAAACCTGGCTATTACGTTGACAGCATTTGCAAAACTAATATAAACAATACCATCACTTTCCTGTATAACTGGGGAAAATTAAGCAGAGTTATCACTACTAGATATTTGCCTTTATACATCATTTTTTCTTCCATCTCTGAGAGTAACAAAAGGAAGAGTTTTTTGTCAATGGGTGAACAGATTTAATAAACTTTTATACACTAAGGCGACTAGTGTTAATAAAAGAAGTTAAACAACGGAATTAAAAAAATCTATAGAACATATAAATAAATTAACCAGCACAGTATTAACTGGGAAAGAGTATTGAACAGAAAACATCATAATATCCAGTGCAAGTATAGCCAAGAATAAGCAGTAGTAATCCTTGTTTGCGCATGACAATTACTAACATTCCTATTCATGCAACTCCAGTGAGAATGACAATCATGATGAACTTGGATGATATAGTAACTGTTTATGACTAGTATAACGGTTAAACTAATAGAGCATATGGCTTTGATTAAAGAATCAAGCTACTTCACGCATTACATTTTACAAGGCAACAAAGCTTGTTAGCAAATAAAGTATGTTTTCATTAACAACAAAACATTACAGGTTACTGACAAAGGCCAAAAGTTTACAACTATCACAAGCAAAATAATGCTTATGAAAAGATGATGCATTTTTTACCATTTAAATACTACATAACTATACAGGCTCAGACCTAATAAAAGGGAGAGAGTAATAATGTTCTTTGAGACACGGTAAGTTCGCAACCAATAAGATGGAACATAGCAGGACAAGAGGACATACCAGAGCTAGTGCATATTGTACAAGATAGTTCCCAAAAGCAGCTCCTTCAGGCTGCAATATTCAAATAAGTCAGCAAGCAAGCTATTATCCAGAAAACAAAAAACTAATCAATGACCAGAAAACAAAAGACTAGTCAATGACCAGAAAACAAAAGACTAATCAATGGGAAGTTTCACTAGTTTATTTCTTTAAGAGACTCACCATCAACCAATAAAAGGAACAGAAAGTGGAAGTGGCAATTTACTACCTGGCAGCCAACGAGGCGGAAAAGCAACTGCTGCAATGCAGGCAGCTGTTCTAGAAGATCCTCACAACTTAAATGCCTTGTCCTACTATGCCCCTTAAAATTTCATGAAAATAAAAGAAAAGAGAAATAAATAAAGAGAAGATCAGCAATAGCTCCATCAAACAAACTTTTTGAAAGTGAAGAAACACACCTTAGAAGACCCTTCTGTGGGTTTCGCTAATCGTTCTGCTTCAATATCATATTTTAAGACCCTAAAGCACTCAAGTCGTTCCTCCAAGAATAGTGCATATGTGCGAACCCATGCAGAGCAATCCCAAGCTAGAAGAAAATTCTAAACAATTCAGAAATATGAATTTCAAGATAATTTACTTGCTAAACCTGCCTATACTGCAGAGAAAACTGTGAAAGAACTTTTGCTGCAAAATTTCAGCAGACAACCCTACCTTGAGGACTAGAGTCATCCTTGAAATTGGATATCTGCAAAACATGTCCCTTGTGTGAATAGTTTAATAGGTCCTCTCTAAATGTCGGATCACCCTCTCTCAATATCCTGTGTATAACTATCAATGTTTTAAGAGCAACCTGTAGATATGTAATCGACATAATCATATCTGAAAGATGGATAAAATCAACAAACACTGTAAGAGCATTAAATATCAATAAAATACACAAAGCAGTATTGTACTTTTATAATTGATAATAAACAAGTTTTTTCAACATTGTGACCTTATAGGCCTATTTGGATGCGTAGATCGCTCGTTCGGTTTATGTTTTCTGTGTACTCGAGAGACATTTGGTAATTGGTTGGTGGGAAGATGGAAAGATGTCTGCAACTGTCATGTTATATACAGCCTCTACATCATTCTAAAATTATGAGATGATAAATCATCTCATAGGTGGAATGTACTTCCCTGGAAATTTGGAATTGTTAAGATTTCACAACAGCTAAAAAGATAAAAATCTTAGGCCATAATCACATGAGAAATCTCCGTAAGGCACAAGTATTCCAGCATAGCCTGGTTCAACATCCAAATCAGTCCTATATGTTCCATAGTTGTCAATCAGTTCTAGTATGAATTATAGGCACTTCTCGTCAAAACATCACCCCAGAACAAGCAACTTTGATTAAAACAAATAATGGTCTGTTTTGATTCATGCTTTCTGCTACAATATTTGCTCCCTAGAAAAGAGGAAATACACCTTTATAGTCAAATTAGTGGTGCAAATGAGTCATGAAAGAAAAGATATAATACCCTAATCATAACAAATATTTGAGGACTAAGGGAAGTCTAATGCCAACACCCTTACAGGAAATTGAAGATTTTCATCTTTGTGTGATGTAAATCAATACTTAAGAAACCAAATGAGAAACAAGATGGACAATCAAAATATCAATGAAAAGCGGCACCAGGTTAGTTAAATGCGAGTATTCTTGTTTGCAAAAATCCAAATAACTTATTGCAGTAAATTTTGCCATACTAAAATTCCCTCAAGTAATGACTTGATCGAAGCAAAATTGAGCAGATTATATAAGAACATTGGCCAATCCAAACTTATCTTAACAAACTAGAAAATTCAATATTTCCAATCAGATCCAAATTATTTTCAACTAGTAACAACTTTACATTGTACAAATTGTGCTAGTAACAACAATCAGCAAACATCTTTGCTCTCAGTACGTTGAAGATGGGATTGAACTTGACTAAGAAAGATTTGATACAAAGATAAACACCTAGTAAAGTGACCAAATCGTAAAGTCAACTCACTGCGACAATATAAGCAATAAAGAGATAGATTGATAGAGAAACATACCACCCAGTTATGAGTCTTAGCTAATCTCCTCGCAAGCGTGTGCACGCAATAAGAAACATCCGTTCGTGGACGGGAGGCTGAGGTAGCAGCAAATAACTCTGGACCGCACACAACATGCAGAAATTAACAAATTTAGACAACTTAATCCAGTTACACCAAATGAGAAACAGCAAAATAATTCCTTACCCTACATTCAATAACTCAAAGTACAACATCAATCGAACTAACCCGTAAAAGAACTCAACTCATAACCAATGAATTCTTGTTTAATCACCGCAGCAAAAGATCAAAACACAACCAATTGTATATGATTGTAAACAAACTTCCACAAATCATTGCCAACCCTAAAGAAATCAATGAAATAACAGCAAATTCTACTCAAAGCGCTACTCACTTCTAATGTGCCGCTCCTTCGGCGGCCGCTCCACGTGGTTCGTGGCCTTCACTACAGCGATATCCAGATCCTACTAGCATCAAAAACATAGTCAAAAGAGAGAGAAGGATCGGAGAAGGGAGAGAAAGGGAGAGAGGGAGGGGATCGGACCTTGAATTCGCTGTTGACCTTGGCGAGGCTGACGGTGGTGGAGTCCTTGATGGCGCCGTAGGCCTTGCGCCAGCTCTGGAGCGTCCCCATTGCCCACCTCAAAACCCTAGCCCTAACCCTAACCCTAACCCTTAGCGACGGGGACGAAGAAGAGGAGGCGGAGGAGGGGATCGCGGCGGTGATCGTCACCGCCGCGAGGGGTTTTATTTCGAAACTTCGTTATTCTCCCTTCGCCTCCCTCCGTCGTTCGCTCTGCGTAGAGAATTAATTAATAAAGGAAAAGGGTTAATTTCATATACGTCCCTGTAAACATCACAAATTATAAATATGTCCCTATAAAGTTTAACTTTTATATATATATATTTTTTTAAATTCTGATATTTTTAAATATGTCTCCGCTATTAGAATCCGCTAGAAAAAATTAGTTAATCATAGGTAAAATACTTAATAATAATTAATTAATAAGCATTTTTAACTCTCTTCAATTAGTAATTCTATATATTTGTAATGACAAAAAGGTCATTTCACTTGTAAAATAAATAAAGCTTTAACGATAATAAACCAGAGAGACATATTTAAAAATATTATGACTTTTGTAGGGACAATATATGAAAATTGAACTTTGTAGGAATATATTTATAACACACTGTGTTTGTAAGGACGTGTATGAAAAAAAAAAAAGAATAAAATTTATAGATGGATAGTCCCTGTCCTATCCTGATATTAGGATTCGGTCCCTGTTCTATTTTTTTTGCTTGGAGTGTTAATTGCGACATTGATCCCTAACCTTTACCCATATTTCCACTCGCTGCCTTAAATATTTTACTATTGTTGAATCTTAATCATTCAAGTACTTTATTAATTTTGACGGAACATCTATTGTTATCGTTTAGTAGGTCCCGTCAATATTTTCAAATCTATTTACTCACCGTTTGGTACAGATATAAGCAAGAACTAGCTATTACAGAGATAGATACAAATATGGGGATAAGAAAAATAGCATTTTGATAAAAATTTGGTTGTTTCCGGGAATAAAAAAATAGCATTTGTATAGATAATATGGAATAAGAAAAATAATGGGTGGTTATATATAAAAATTGAAGGTGTTGGTGGAAATAGTTATACTAAATTATTTTAAGTACCTAAGAATTACTATTTTCGGATAAAAAAATTAGTGTTTGGATATAAAAGATTATTCCACCCCTTATTCCCAATCCAAACATGTTAAAGAAAAATTATTTAAATTTTCAATTGATTGCGCACAGTTTCAAAAAAAAAAATATATATATATATATTCATGTCGAGAGTTCCAAGGCATTTTCTTCAAGTAAAATATAGTCATTTTATTAAAAGGGTGGAAAGCAATTACATATTTTTTAAAAAATTCTAATTTTTTCTAGGGTAAACTACAAATTATTTTTCTATAATTTAGCTCATTTTTACTCTGTCACCTTGCGATTTGAAAATTTTCAACTTACTTTCTTGCGATTTAATTTTTATTTTACAAAAAAAAAATTATATAAAATAGAATGACAGAGTAAGATTTTTTTTTTAAACTACAGAATAGCAAAGTGAAAAATATAGTAAACTATAGTGGGATAAACTATAAAGTAAAACTTATTGAACCACAAGGTGGCAAAGTGAAAATAAATTAAACAATAAGGGGGAGGGGGCAAAGTGAAATTTTTTGGACCATAAGGTGTGGTTACTACTATTTTTTTTCACCTGTATATATTTTCGGTTATAATTTGTTTATAATTATATTGAACTAAACGACTTCGAAGTAGAATAGCGTAAGTAATAAAAATAGGCTAAAATATAGAAAAACTCTCTGTAAATACTGTTTTTTCTCTTTTACTTTTTCTCTTGACTTTCAAAAATTTAGATTTTGCCCTCTTAATATTTTAGAAATATTTTTAGAGAATTATAGCGTTAATGGAGAGGACAAATTAATCAAATTATCTTTACTTATTTTATAAGAAAAAAAATAATTTTTTTAGTATGTTTTTGTTATTTTTAAAGATATTTTTAAGATAAATTATAAGAAATAGATAAAATAGTGATGGAATCTTGATGAAGGGGGAGCTGAATATATTAACTAAAAATTTGGAGAGGGTAAAATATGATTTTTTGTAAGTAAGAAAAAAGTGAAAAGTAAATATTTACAGAATTTTATTTTTTGTATTTTAGCTAAAAAAAAAGAATTAAAAAATACCACTAACAAAAATGGACCTTTTTCAAAATGACCCTGTAAAATACTGTAATTGGGCTAATAATCCTAAAAAAAATTAAATTTGGCAAAAGGAGGGTTAGTTTGCCAAATTTAAATTTTGTAGGGTTATTAATCCAATTACGGTATTTTACAGGGTCATTTGAAAAAAAGTCCAACAAAAACAGTGTAAAGGATCTCTTCTTAAATCGCACATAGTTGAGGGGTCTCTGTGCATGTTTTATCAACTTAAATGCACCAAACAAAATTTTTTTTTTTTTTCAGTGAGTTTTATTAGACTTTTTAGTCGCATAAAAAATATTATCCGGGATCGTACAAAACGGAAACAGTGGATTTCGCGGGATTTAGCTCTGCAGTGGTTATGCTGAGCTGTAACTAGGTGGCCAATCGTCTACTTCCACGTGGCACAACTTGATTGGATGACGTTTTTTTTTTTTGCTTAGTTATGAAAACTCCGCATATTGCTCCGTGTCAAAAATACTTTTTATATAAAAAAAATTTAGGAACAATTGCTTATTGCTTCATGCAAAGATATTAACTAGCTAATATATCCTCATAAAACTTAAGTTGGTAGATTTATCCTCCTAAAAAAAATTTTCGTTTATAAATATAATTTTCTGTTAATAAAATTTAGATAACTATGAGGTAAAAAAACTAACCAAATTAGCTAAGCGGTAAAATAACCTTTTTTTTATCCTTTATATATATATATATATATATATATATATATATATATATATATATATAGAGTTGAGTTAGATAGTATCGACAGTAAACGAGCCGTTTTACTATCGATTTGTTTTCGATGATAGAGCTTCCAAATTGACGATCGGCTCCGTTAATATGATCTAAACCATTAAAACTATCTAGAATCAAAATTCACGCACTTTCGATATTGTTCTTTATCCATCAAGTGAACAAAAAAATAAATGGTTGAAAAATAATATTCTTTAAAAATGATGATAGGAGTCTGTAATCAAGATCAAGAGTATAGATCTTGTTCTAAATAGTTTAAAGAATTTTCTAACAAAATTCAATTGATTTGGATATCTTTACGTCGTTAAACGAGAAAACGCCTCTTATCGACCATTAAAATTATAATTTTGAAACTCTTTGATCATTAGGCAAATAATGTCGAAAAGATTTAAAATTTGATTTCTAAAACACTTCAAGTGTAAGATCATGTTCAATGGAGCCGATCGTCAATTTGGAAGCTCTATCCATCGAAAATAGGTAGTAAAACGGCTCGTTACTACTGATAGTATTCTAGCAAAACTCTAATATATATGAATTGAGCTCCTATACTTTGAAAAGTACCAGTCACTGTTACTTGTAGTTTTCGGCCCTTGGATTTAAGGGATGTGCGTTTAGGATGATGTGGGTCCTCTAGGGTTGAGTGGGTAGTTGGTTGAATAGTATAATCTAACGGTTGAAAATAATTAAAGACGTAGATCTAACGGTAAAAATTTACAAGTACAAGTGCTTGGTGCTTTTACAAGCACCATAGGCGGGACTCTATATATATTATATATATAAATATATAATAATATAAATATATATATATATATATATATAGTAGGCCTCCGTGCTCCTAAGCCGATCGTCGATTAGAGAACCGATCGTCGATTCAGATACTTCATAATCGAAAACGGCTTAGGAGCACGGAGGCCTCCGTGCTCCTAATAGCACACAAGAATCTACTCTATAAATAATCATATATATATATATATATATCATAATAATATATATATGTATATATATATACATACATATATATATATATGTATACATATATATATATAATATATATTACATATATATTATATGTATATATATGTATAACATAATATATATATGTATACATATATATACATATACATATATATGTATACATATATGTATAATACATATATATGTATATATATATATATATATATCATATATGTATGTATATATATATACATACATATATGTATATATATAGTATATACATATATATGTATATATACATATATTGTATGTATATATATATAATACATATATACATATATGTATACATATAATATATATACATATATATATAGTATACATTATATATGTATACATATGATGTATGTATACATATATACTATGTATACATTATACTATATATAATATATGTATATATTATATTAATATATATGTATATATATATACATATATATGTATATATACATATACATATATGTATATATATATATACATATATACATATATATGTATACATATATTGTTATTACATATATGTATATATTATATATACATATTATATATATATGTATACATACATATATGTATCAATATATATGTATACATATATATAATGATACATATATATACATTTATATTATGTATACATATATATATATATATATATATGTATACATAATATATATATATATAGTTGAGCTAGAATACTATCGATAGTAAACGAGTTATTTTACTACCGATTTGTTTCGATGAAAGAGCTTCCAGATTGACGACCGCTCCCGTTAAATATGATCTAAACCATTAAACTAAGTAGAAATAAAATTTCTCGCACTTATATACTATCTCAACTCTATATATAGAGTTGAGCTAGAATACTATCGATAGTAAACGAGCCGTTTTACTACCGATTTGTTTTCGATGATAGATTCCAAATTGACGATCGGCTCCGTTAAATATGATCTAAACCATTTAAACTACCTAGAAATCAAATTTTACGCACTTTTCGATATTGTTCTTTTATCCATCAAGTGAACAGAAAATGAAGGCTAAAAATGAATATTTTTTAAAAAATAATGATAGGAGTCTTGTAATCAAGATCAAGAGTATAAGATCTTGTTTTAAATAGTTTAAAGAATTTTCTAACAAAAATTCAACTGATTTGGATATCTTTACACCGTAACGAGAAAACGCCTCTTTTCGACCATTAAAATTACAAAATTTGAAACTCTTTGTCATTAGGAAAATGATGTTGAAAGATTTGAAATTTGATTTCTAAACACTTCAAGTGGTATAGATCATGTCAACGGAGCCGATCGTCAATTTGGAAGCTCCATCATCAAAACAAATAGGTAGTAAAACGGCTTGTTTACTACCGATAGTATTCTAGCAGAACTCCTATATTATTATATATAATATATATTATATATATATATATATAAGTACATCACTCGTACTTTCGAAAGTACGAAAACCTCCGTACTTGTAAGTTATTTCTATGATAGGAATCCGATTTGACGATCGCTTCGTTAAGTATAATCTATCATATTGGAATGTTTAGTAACCAAATTTTATAATTTTTTGACATCATTTACCAAGCGATCAAAAGGTCTCAAAATATGACTATTTTAATAGCGCGATGTGGCCAACGTTTTAAGTTCAACGGTGTAGAAGTATCCAAATTAGATAAAAATTTAATAGAAAATTCAACTTAACATCAATAGCAAGATGAATACTTTCAATTTAAAATTTGAGTCATTTATCACTATTTTTTATGAGATTTTTATTTTCAGCCGTTCATTTTAAAACTACTCGTTCACTAGACAAACGAAGCCAAAAAATTATGAAATTTGGTTTCTAGATAGTTCCAATAGCGTAGATCATGTTTAACGGAATCGATCGTTGAATCGGAAATCCTATCATCGAAAACGATTTATAAGTACGGAGGCCTCCGTACTTTCGAAAGCATAGGAGCCTAGCTNGAGCCTCTCTCTCTCTCTCTCTCTCTCTCTCTATATAATAATAATACTAATAATAATAATAATAAATATTATGTATTGTAATTAAATGTATATAGAGTTTAGGTAAAACCAAACCAATAAAATCTTACTCTAGTTGCTCTCTATTTTCATTTGCTCGCAGAGTGGTTTCCCCTATTTCTTTAATATTATAATATCGTATCTCATACATTTTATTTTGTATATTGAATTATTAGACATTTTTTTAATCAAATTTTAGATAATATTTTATAAAAATTAAACTATAGATTACACGATGTTAAGAATTACAAGCGGCTCGTTTAGGGCTAGAGCTCGCTCGACTCGAAGTTAGGCTCGCTCAAGCTCGGCTCGAATTGATTTCAAGTCGAATTTGAGCTTAAATTTAGATTCTCAACTCGAAGTTAGGCTCGCTCGAGCTCAGCTCAAATTAATTTCGAGCCGAGCTTAAGCTTAAATTTAAATTCGAAATTAATTTCAAGCCAAGCTTGAAACTGAGATAAGCTCGCTCAGGCTCGCCTCATTTCCACCCCTATTGGTGAATGGATTCGATGCATGGGACTTTGAAACATTAATTTGGTGCATTAAATGAGGATTAGCTCTTCCATGCAACGTAGTGTTTGGCACGTTAATGGGAGAAGGGGACCTCTTCTTCAATGGCACATTACTCTCTCTCTCTCTCTCTCTTTTGATTATAGTACTAAAATCAATTCACCATACTTAGAAGCAATATAAATCCACCAAGGCCTTTGACCAAACAACATTATAAATTCATCATATTTGAAGATAAGTTACCTACCAACTGAATGATTAGCACTGCTAATAACAACACAAAAATCTTCGAGCGCAGCAAATCATCAAGATCTTACAATGAATCTGAAGCATGAACAGAATAGTTCAGAAAAAAAAAAAGAAAAAGAAAAAACACAAGCACAAATTTCAACACTCAAAATTGCTCGAATTACTTCCATCTTTTGTTTCATTTTTCCGCTCAGCCGTCGACACAACACCTGAGAACTGAGACGGATACAACATTTACTAATGCTTATCGCCAAATTCCCTCCCACAAGAAAGCAAGCACATGAATGGTAATATGTTTCCAGTTTTGTTTAATATGCTCGCAAATGCCATCAAGAAATGCACTCGTCGCTCAAATAAATGCAAGCGGGTGATGCTCCGACTTGTAAAAAAGTGCATATTCAGAATTACAACATAAATTTGTACAGAATGCACGGCACAGCACGGCACGGCAAGATTCAGGGTTGATGACCACCTTCCATCATGATTATGAATTTACGGTTTCTGCTCAGAGCTGTTGCTTCTGGCTTGGCTGTTCTGCTTGGTGTTAGCCAGGCGCGGCCTTAGCTGCAAGAAATCCAATGCAATTTTAATACGACGAACATTTGTGCACAAATAACTACCGAGATGGTCTAGAAACTCTCTTAGATATAACTCAAAATGTCAAGTAAATAACAGCACATTGATAACATGAGATATCTCCAAAGAGAGTATCAAATCATAGAATGCCACCAAAAGAAAAACATTTTCTATTTCTTAGTCTTCCTGTCGACAATGAGATGTGAAACTATTAAGTACGAACAAACTACAATGGTTTCTTGTTAAATATTTTGTTCCTAAAATCTTTCACATTGTGTATCTCATTATTTACATCGTTGTGCCACAATTAACCCTCAGTTACGCATCTTTGTCCCTCAGGTTAAGTTTAATGAGTTCAAGGAGTATTCCCCTAACGACATTTGCTCCTCAACAACAAATTAATATTAGGACATTCCACGTCTGAGGCCCTACCTAATGGATCACAGATACCGTTCGAAGCATCTTCCTGAAAACTTAAACACGCCTGTCTCTCTTAATTTCTAACTATTTAGGACTCTTCAAAGGCATAGGATTGCCACTGCATGGAAATAGAACTCAATATAGGAGCTAATTTCCTTTAAATTAGCAATTTGGAACTTCCAGTTTTTCCATAAGACTTTTTTTCAGACTAAGGTATTAGTGTTATTAGAGGACATACAGATCGCTTTGAGGAGAGGAGCGTAAAAGGAAAAATGGGATTGGAAGAGTGGTGATTTAGGGACGAATAAGAACCCTAGGGGCAAAGTGGACATTTTGCTTCTCCAACTTACACGGTTTAAAGGATTTGACAGAAGGATCAATATGCACAAAGGAAAATGTTTTCAAGGACAATCATGCAAACAACAATTTTCCAGAGATTTACATGCATTATTAAACAATTTTAGGGAGGACTAAGTGACTAAGATGCCAAAAAAGTAAAAGACATTTCTCAAATTGAAAGTTACAAGTAATCGAAGTTTCACAACGAGCTGCTTGACTTACCATCTCTATGTACTTTAGATGCTTGAGGACAACTTCAGTTTCAACCTCCTACAATGAAATGCAAGAACGTATTAGGAAAGAAACATAGTAAAAAAGTATTAACATGCTCACGTGTAATCAAAAGCACAAATACAAGAAAAATATATAACAAAGTACGAGCACTAGAAATCACATGAGATTTAAAAAAGAAAGCAGCTAAAACAATAAAAAAGTAGACATTGTACTTCCTGTCTTCTGATGGAAAACATTAAACTCCAAAGCAAGTAGAATTCAAGGCTTAAGCTGTCTACATAACAAAACAACTGAAGTCACAACATAAATCTCACGGAGCCTATGGACCCATACAAGATGTCTCTTAAACTTTAGTTTAATTCATCTCGGAGTTACTTAGATCCTACAGGACCGCCAAATATGAGAATAATCAGTTCACAATTAACTGCCAGTAATAACTGAAGTGCAATTGAAAAAGAATGAAGAAGAAATTCCGTGCTGCTAGACAGCTTAAATTGCTTCAAAATTCTTTTCGACAAAAATGTTTGAATGGATTTAACTAACTTTACACATCCCCTAAAAGATCCCATGCTTCATTGCCCTTACTTTGAGGTAATCTCAAGGCATCTCCACAACTCAACCCAGTAGACTCAATAAGTTGTTGACTAACTTCACAAGTCACAATTACTTTCCTGGCAACACCAGAGTTCTTCTTAAATTATTACAATCCCTTTTGACATTTAAAATACTTGTATCAAGAGACGTGTCAGAGGAGTGGATATAACATAAACGTGCAGAAAGAACTGTATTCCCCCATGTATTACGATAATGCCTTATGTTAGGTTTTAAGTGTGCAGGAAAATCAGGATGATGAACTAACTTACGAAAGCATGGATTCTTGTACTACATATGCCACTAGGCACGGAACAAAAATATATTTCACATGGGCGCATCATCTTCAATATTACCCCTGGCACTTAGTACTATCTATTTCCTTCCAGTTCTTTAGTTTTCTTGTATAAGATAAGCTTAGATGGTCCTGAAATTTCATGCTATTATTTTCCCTGTTGGAAACAAGTCCCGCCTTCTTTCGCATTCAAAAGACCTAAAATTGCCGAGTACCAGGCATACCACAGTATGTAGCATGCCAGCCAATCAATGGCATGCACCCATGCACGTCATAGCAAACATCATATACACATTCACATAAGTATCTACCAGTGGTACACCTTTACCTTGGGCAAAATGGAATAGTTAGATTACATTTAGGAAATATGAAGAAAATTCAACAGGAGAAAAACGTCCAAGTTATCGCTTAACTCCTAAAGCCAACTATCAGCTGCAATGCTTCCCTACTGCCCTACGTAAGTACACAGAGCACTTAATTAACATTGATCAGGGAAGTACACCCTTTAATGAACAACAAGAGCAGATGGTGCCTGATGAATTACAACCCAGAAGGGTTGCTATAGAAAAATCTACAGATTCCAACGTTTCGAGAAACAAAGACAAGGAGAAAGCAATGCATTACTTAATAAAAATTGCCAAAAGTATGAAACAAGAAAACTCTTGAAAAGTTTCTAGAGATAGAAAAGAAGCCAAGCAATGTGGTCTAGGATAGAGTACTCTTTCGTATATATTTTTTCGTATATATTTTCTTTTATACTGCAGAACTAGTAAATATCAGGTATCAATCATGTCGTAACACACAAGACATGAGGCATGTCACACCAATTGCGCTACACAGCAGGGAATCAGAGACGTAGGATGTGCAAACACTAGTGGTTAAAGCTTTCATTAACAGTCAACAATTCTGCTTATAAAAATTAACACATCACTAATTGCAATATAATAACAATAGTACCATTTGTTCAGATATATGTAAGACAAACTGATAGAAACTGTCCAATGAATTAACTTGTGATGACCATATTACAGCATGAGACCAGATAACAGCATATTGTTAGAACCAGTAGAACATGTTATTTTGAAAGTTGCATTCAAAATATCAGCACAACTAATATGTAGCATTACCTGAGGGACTGCACAATCAGCATGAAATGGATCCCAAGGCAAAGCACAGGAACAGTCCCATTCATCAGTTTGAACTACGAAAAGAGGAGCCCTAAGAAAATGATGTAACGTAGTTAGGTAAGATGAGCAATAAAGCATGACACATAATTAACTTAAAAGTGAAAAGCAGCTCTTTTATTTGAAAAGCTAACAATGATTAATGCCATCTAGTGCATGGCTTATGCTATATTTTACCTGCGCCACTTCCCACATATAGTTCCCTCATTGCTGTCACTTGTATATAAGACGTCTTGACATTGAATCCAATTACCAATAGATGTTGTTTTTTGTGGCTTATAATTATTCCAACACTGAGGAAAATTATTTTTTGTAAAGAAAGTCAATACTAGCTGGAAGCACAAACATTTATGTAGAATAACTGAAAGATATATTTTGTTATTCTTACATCCAGACTAGCACATTCGGGTGAATCCAGGAGGGAGAATTCTAGAACAGAATCGGAATCACTGCATTAAATGTATAAGAAAACATCAATAAGAGAAGTCACTTAATGCGAGAAGTTCAAATATATAAGAAAACAAAAGCTAATAAAAGCCATCTATATGCCAATAACAGTTTCTCTTTAAGGACTTACTGGTCATAGTTGATTCAAAAGCCGTTATGAAATGAACATAAAAAATGGACAAAAAGGAAAGAAGCTTTGAATGAAGAAGTCATTAATCATTATCTGCTCATGCATAAATAATAGGTTGATAGCATTGATTGGAGTCATGAAAGAATCTGCTTGCCACAACCATTATTGTCAGAGCCACCATATCTCTTTCGAGCTTTGCCGATCCTAACTTATCGAGAAAAAACTCTAAACGATAATTTGAGCTTCTTCAGAATTGTTATATATAATAGGTAAGCACATACGGGACGAACCTGAACTATGGCCTATTTTGGGACAATTATCCAACCTTAAGTGAGTTTCGAGTTGGCTTTCTCATTTCAATTCGTTTGGTACGAGCCATTAAATGGCTCTTCTGTAATATAATTTGGGCATGCCATCTGCTTTAGCGGACTTCATTATAGTATAGCATGTGACTCCATCCCGTTAAAACATATGACACGTAGAAATTTTGCAACAAAGAGCGATCAAATTAATTGAAAGGCTAGGTAGAAAAATCAAATTCTTAAAGGTTGGATAGTCATCACAAAATGTGTCATAGTTCAAGTCAGTTGTTGACTCAGATATGTTATACCTAAATAAAACTATTGCCTATCCATAGCATTTAAGGCCTTCCGCTTTCTATGTATATTCCCCCATAGATAGTTTTTCCGTGCAATCTCCTAATGGGTTTCATTCAGAAAGGGTAAAGACGCTGGAACTAATGTAACTTTGGGTCATTTGGAACAACTTCCAGCATTCAAAAATTTTGATTTAACTATTTGATCTTTTGATTTGTTTGAATTGCCTCCTGAGAAATTATTGCCTGCATGTGGAGCATCCATACATTTGCCCATCAAGTATACATCTATCGTTGATGCATCTCTGGCTTTTAATCCAGCCATTCAATTATTAAATATAGAAAACTACAACTCATTGAAATGAGGTTAGGCATCAAATGGGCATCAAATGGGCATCAAATTGGCTGGATGCTGATGAAGGTTTGGTACACATGTATGGATCACTTTGTGCAGGAAATAGTTTCTTAGAGCTCCAAATCAAACAAATTGAAAGGTTAGGTAGTAAAGTAAAAATTTTCCACAGTTGAGTAGTTCTTTCAAAATCCCAAAGTTCATGTTAGTGACGTGTGTTTTTTACCTTCTTAAATTTCCTTTGCACATGTGCAAAGCAATCAAATTCCAAGTACCTCTTTAATCTACCTTTGCAATCGCAGCTGGGTAGTTTCATTACTCCAAAAGCTCATTCCTTAGTCTACCGGTATGAAATTGATTTTATGCTAAAGATTGTCCCCTAGAACCAAAAAGTCTCACCTCAAAAAAAGTCCCGTGAGGCAGTTTCTAATATTTAAATCAGTTTAAACTGACAAAAACTAACAATTATGACAAATAAAAGAAAAATAAAAACAAGGCAAAGCAACAATTTTTGGTGCATTTAGCGATATGGATATATTGCTTTAGCCAAAATTGTTTCACAATTTGGTGGTTTGGGAGTGAATATTTAGTTTTCAAGGTAGTTTAAGTCTACAGATCCATGGTAAAATCAAGTCTAGAAGGACTGTTAAAAATCAAATCTGATGATCAGAAGTCCAAAATATTGAAGCATAGGGTATGTCCACCCTAGTTATGACTTAAATAACACAGATACTATCAATCTCCTTGTATTCTAGAAGATACTATTGAGCTTGGGGTGAAATCTCCATTTTTGCAATAAAACTATGGGGCCTAAAAGCCCTTTCAGCTTTCTGCTAGAACAAAAGCTTCAATATCTATTAGCCAAAATATGGTTTTCGAAAACTACTTTCTAGAGTAGAGAGTTATTCTGCAAGCCAAGCTAAACAGGCAATTAGACTATGAAATAAGCTACTGATGAAGTTTAAAAATAAAAAGGAAAGGTCCACCAATGCTAACTATCACAAAACATAGATTGAAATTTGCAAAGCAGAAAGAGAGGAAATGACAGGACATACTCAGCAATTGGACCGGACCATGCAGGAACTTCTACTTGGAAAGCTTTACCGATTCGAACACGGGATATATGAGGCCGGCTATCTCTCAACATGGCTAAAAGCGGACCCAAATCCCCATAAGACACATTTTTTTCTTCCTCGGGAGTTGTGCCTGTGATACAGGATGAAACTGTTTCTTTACTTCTAGAACACGGTTGACAGTACCACTCAACATTTCGTAACTTCTTGACTCTTGGGCTGCAGCAAGTGACATGAAATGCTTCCTCACAAAGGTCACAAATTAACATCTTCAATGGATTTTCTGAATGACCACAAGTTTTGCATTTTAAAAATGAATTTGGGTCGTCGCTTCCAAGAAATTCTAAAGAAGCCAATTCCTTTTTTTCACATACACTGCCGAGCAAGCCATGATTTTTAAGTACTGAGATGCATAATTCTCTCTCTGAAATGAGCTCATCCAACACTAAATTAGCAATAGCATTTCCAGAAGAGGAGCACTCGCCAGTATCCTTCACCCCATTGTTACATGAAGAAACATTGGTATTATCTTTTGGTGATAGGTACCTTTCATTTTTCCCACATTTACCTTCTACAGCAGAACATCCATCCTTATCATTATTAGCCCTCACTGCTGAATTTTGGTCTTTGGAAGTTATTCTCGAATAATAGGCACCACTTTCTTTAGAAAATCCGTCTGTATTTTCTTCCGATAAAAGGGCAACACCGTTATACTGCAATTTCCTTCTTTTGTAGACAAAGCCATCCCTCTTAGGCAGTGGACTTGATATATCAGAACATGTCGACAATTCAAGAACCTTGCATTTAAGTAATTGGTTTTCTTCTGTTCTATGATCAAGACATTCTCTGCAGCTCTCTGAAGGGCATTCCTCACAGCTCGAGCACAACTGCCAAGTTTTAGTAAAGTGTGGCCAATCGTAAGATGAATCCATGTTCTCTTGTTTCGTAATGGACAACGTTGTGCTCAGAGAATCAGGAAGAGTGCTTTCGATCAACATGTCACCTGAACAGATGTCTAGCCTAGTCACCTGAACAGATGGACAACGTTGTACTTATTGCACGTTGAAAGGCATATGCTCACATAGGCAAATTATAAACCTTGATCTTGAGAATAAACATCCTGGAAGGAAAAACAACTACCAAAATGAAAATGAGTCTCGATAAAAAGAACGTGGAGTCCAAATATGCAAGTGATTAGCAAAGATAAACATGAATAATGGACTAAATGGCCAAGAAAGAGAAGTAACAATAGGAAACAAGTACTGCGACAATATTTTTTTCACGCACCTACTTTTAGGTCATTGTACATCACTTACCATACAATACAAAAAATTGCCAAGGAAATATAGTGTAGTTGCTAAAAAAAACATAGTGCAACTGTGCAAGATTCAGTTATAAGTACAAATTTAGAACAAAGGGCTGGTTTATTAGTCTACGGGTTTTAAGAATTTAAAGAAAGAATGAATATATTAAGGACAAATAAAAGAAAAATTAAACAAGACGGCAGAAAGGTTTAGTATAGATTGAAGGAGAATGCATACACAGAATTGAGAACTACTAATAAAACTCAGGTCAATGATCCAATACGGCAAGAATCTTGGGTGAGCAATAGAATTAATGATTAAGGTTGGAGGACAGAGTGAAGGGCTCTAGTTAGTCTTCTGAAATTGACTAATAACACAAGTACTAAAAGTAGAATTTGCAGGACAAGGCCCTGCCATGCTTTATGATATCAAATGTTGGGCCGTTAGGAAACAAAGAAACATATACAAAAATGATAGCAGTGAATATGATAATGTTAAGGCAGAAGAGTGCAACAAACAGAATGATATAACAATTAAATGAAGACATCCAAACCTAAGATAAGCAAACTCAACAGAGGACAAATAAAACAGAAACAGACAAATGTGCCAACCTCCAAAAATAAAGCAAAATATCCCAGGAAGATGATGTGAAAAACGTTGAGAGAGGCTGCACGGTTATAGATAATAGGATATATTTAGCTGTATATAAAGCTAGAGGAATGGATCGATCAGAGTAAGGTTGAAGATCCCACTTCAATTCTTCAAGGATTAATAAAAACAAACCTTACTTTGCATGGAAGACAGAAGTTTCTGCCTGAATTGAATTGAGGTGAGTTTAGTAAAACAACATGATTTGCAAATATTAAGCTTGAATTTTCGTCTCCACCCGAAGCCAGAAGTTTCTGTCTTGAATTGGGATTCAAAGCTGCCTGCTGTTGGTTCAAGAGTATTCCAGCCAAGGTTTAAAGTGCCGTGGCACGGGGGCGTGCCGTTACGTCCCTGGCACGGTACGGCACGGGCACGCTTGCGTGCCAACACGTGGCACGCTTGCGTGCCGACAGATACGCACGACCTCCTGCTGGCACGCTTTGGCACGGACTTATTTTAGCTTTTTTGGTTCCAGTAAACTCTTATAATATTATTTTGAAAGATTTAAACAAAATAATATGAATATTTATTATGTACATCTTACTATACTCATCAAATAACATGCATGAAAGCTTTTTGTAAGTAAAATACAGCTATATCTGATATATAATAGAAATTAAAATATAATAATAAAATTCACAGTACAATAATTATTTAAATTTACATCTTTACATAGAGATGACTGCTTAATTTCACATAGATCGTCGCGCTGGATCATATGTCATATTGTTATCTGCGGATACAAGATTTATTTGACAATATTGATACAAGTATTGCTGGCATTGTGAGAAATTCATATATTCCCAATATTACATCTATATTTTTTATTTTTTTGTTCTTATTAAAAATATCTGATCAAAATTTGTTTAGGAAATCGATTTTTGTTTCTTTGATTCATCGAAAGTTTCGCGGTGCGACAAATTTTGATAAAATATTTTGTGAAGAAAAAATGGATGTCAGTGGTGGAAGCGGAGGGCTCGGGCCGACATATGGATCAGATAAATAATAAGTTAAATTATAAGTTTTTAATTTAATAAAAGAAAAACCAAAAAAAAAGCCAAAAGGCAAAAAAAAAAAAAAAGAAAAAGAGTTGACAAAAAGGCATCACGATGTCAAAAAAATAAGATAAAAGTGAAAAAAATACAATATAGATGGCCTGGGGGGTTGTATCCCAGAGAACAAAAAAAAAAAAGAAGCCAACAAGTCAAAAAAAAAAAAACCCGGCGGCATGCCGGTACGTGCCTGCGGCACGCGGGGGGGTGCGATACCCCCCCTGTACCGTGCCCCTTTCTTGGGGGCACGGTACGGCACGGGGCGTGCCGTACGGCACGCCCCGGCACTTAAAACCTTGATTCCAGCTGTAATCCTGGAAAGTCCTTAAGGAGTTTTCAAGACAGAATTCAGTTTTTTCCTCCCCGCCTACTCGTTAATGAAGAAATGGAAGGGAGAATCTAGTTGAGTTCTATTGATTTTCAAAGTCACCTAGTGCCTTTTAAGTGTTTTGTTTGCAAGAATCCTTGAGAAATTAACTCACAAAAATTTTTGCAATTCCAATCACCTTTTGGAAGATTATTGTGGGTAAAGTTCTGCAAAAAGAACAGTACTAAATCCCCGTTTTAGGCTAGATTTAGAGATGAACAAAAACTTTTTAAATGAATGCTAAAGTAATGGAAGAATTTCTTCAATCCTCATTTCCTAAGACCCTGAATAAATACGAAAGATCTAAAAATTAAAATCTAAGAATGTGCATTGTCTAAGGAAACATAAGAATTCAGAAGCTTATTTATTCTCTTCTAGAATGATAAATAGTTGTCACCTCAAAGGCAAACACCTAAGCCATATTTTGTGCATGCAAAGAAAAAAAAAGAAGAAAAAGGACGGTTGAGGAGTTTAAAGAATGGCAATAATGCATTAGGTGAAAAAGATATTAAAAGTTATTCTAGAAATCCTTCTTTACCAAGTGTTTAAATTGGTATTGGATATTTTCTTGTGAGCGGCGCGACCGAAGAAGAATTCTACTCCAAGTGACTTGTTATGCTTATTTGGTGAAAACAGTCCAGATTTTAGAGATTAGAACTTACAAATCATTTTTTTGAGGGGAAGAATTTAATAATTGTTTGTTCAAAAACTTAATACTATCCGGGATATTACATGCAATAAGATGGTCATTGTAGCATATAACACATCCAATCTTCGAAGTTCAATATATAGTTAAAATCTAAATAAAAAGTAAAACATTCCGGTTGTATTGATTTCTCAAACAACAAAAGGCCATTACTTATGGTTCCAACACCTTTAGCAGGGATGGCAAGTTATCAGGTTGTTTCAGTGTTCTAAATAGCGGCCAGTACAACCGACATAGCAGCCAATATAGCAGTGTTAAAGATTAACCACAATGCTATGTAATAAAAAGTGAAATTTAGCAACCTAGGATCGTAGTAACCACTGTATTAGCCGTAGCAGACACTAATTCTCATAGCGGCCTCTATAGTGCTCGATATATAGCAGGTCCGTATAGGACGCGTTAGGCCTCAAACCCATAAAGATTTTGGACAAGCTGATTTTGGCGCAAAAAAAAATCCTAAAACATCCAAGAAACTCTTCAGGAAATTAAATATATTTTATTGACAGAACAATTCAATCATGTTTTTTTGTGGGAACACAACAAGAAAACTAAAGTTTTCTTCATATAGGGAGAAAAGCACACAATGATCACACTGGTTCACTAACAACTAAGAGGGTTTATAGGCAGCTACCAAGGATCACCAGCAAACCCCAAAGATCACCAAGTACAATTCAACTAGGAATGTAGAACTATAGAAATTTGGAAAAACTACACACCTATATTTGGAATAGATGTATTATTTCTACCATGTTAAATAAAAATGCAATGAAGAATATAAGCATTTCAGAAGTTTTGTCAATCCCTTGTATCGGCTC
This sequence comes from Ananas comosus, assembly GCF_001540865.1. Classification (NCBI taxonomy): domain Eukaryota; kingdom Viridiplantae; phylum Streptophyta; class Magnoliopsida; order Poales; family Bromeliaceae; genus Ananas; species Ananas comosus. The sequence goes on from NC_033626.1 coordinate 2,085,035, forward strand.
ATAGCGGTTGCTACGGCACCCGTATCCACTATCCATTGTCTCTGTGTCTGCTATGTGGCATGTGCTATTTACAACCTTGGTCGTTTAGATTTGGGGCTGATCGAGGTGGCATACAATGGGCATATAGACTTGAATTGAGCCCTAAGAAGCTCAAGCTGGATCAATGCAAACCAGAGACACTGAGTACACGGGCTGAAAGAACGCATCTTACTTACCTTAAGTAGGTCGGGTACAAGGGTTGACTTGACCAGAAACAACATGCTCGGCAAAATAAGGACAATTTTATCTTGTTTTCCTTTTTGAAGAAAAGGAAAAGAAAATAGGAAAAAAGAAAAGGAAAATAGGAAAAACAAAAGGATAATGAGTGGGGTGTCATAACCTTTCATTCGATGAATCTTTACTCGAAACCGACATGCTCACATGATCTATTTACAAGTTAACAGGTCACATGCTCTTGACGTAAACCGGGTTTATTTACCTCATGGGTCACACAAATGGATTGTGCTAAGTCTACAGGTTAAAGTCAAGATTACTAACCCCAGGTTTTCCATCCACAATGAAGGGCAGTTTAGCAGAGCCAATCCCCAGGTCCCCAAAGAAAATATTTGGAGATAGTCCTAAGCTTCTACATTTTTTCACATGAAAGGCTGCTCTCAAGACTCGTACTAACTTATGGTTTTGACTATTAAGCTTTTTTCCATCGAACAAGCTTTAAGCTTTTTTCCATCGAACAAGCTATAAAATCTTCGATTTCATACCAAATACTCACCATAAATTCTAAAATAGAAGTATTATGCAAATCAAGCAGCCCATTTTTCAAGTTTAAACAATCTTACTCTACAAGACAACACTCAAGGTACTCAGGCTCAAATTCAATCAATCTCCAAAAGCAGTTAAAGAAACAGGAGATTTGATACAATAAAAGCACCATATCACACATCTATTTGGTCATCAGGGATGGGTACATACTACCAATTGCAAAAATTGAGGATAGAGTACCACCAAGAAAGGTATTCCAAAAGGGCCAAATCCCTAGTAACATCCATCTAAAACCTAGGTGGAAAGGAGATAAAAATTTCACAACCACCATGACTGCTCCCAACTGTAGTCAAATTCATCTAGAAAAGGGAAAACCAATTTAAGTGCATAAAACCCTAGAGACTTTTACATAAATCACTTTTCTTCCAACAATGACTAACGTCAAGAAGCCCAATCCAAAAGGTTAAAGTTCACACTTCTCAAATATGCCTCATCAACAAATATCCCAGGGTTCTTGTCATTTTGACGGAAGAGAACAACATATCTATATCTATTTCTGTACAATTCTTACATGCAATTATATTTGATAACTTCTCACGCCTCGTTGCACACTTCTTGTTATTTTGCTATTTCTACTTACGTAATGACTTTCAACTCCCTTAAGATCGTCGACATGCTCTTTTACAATTTTACAATAACATAAACCGCCGTACACTCACACATCAACTATGCTAATCCTAGTATACTTTCCGCATACCCTTTCATGTACTATTCATAGTTAAAACAACACAAAATTGTATGGAGACCTAGTGCACTAACATGATAATTCGACCTAGTTCGAGAACTCGCTTAGCAAATGACTTTCTCCCATAGAATGAACATCGAACCAATTCGGTCATTTCACAAAAGATCAACAAAAATAAACCAAAAGGCAACCATTTTTCCTGCAAACTGTACACAAAAAAACCAGGAAAAGAACAGCAAAGCGGAGCAGATCCACCCGCTCCCTAAAACACCTAACAAAACAAGGAAAATAACCTAAAAATACATATTAATCCGACCACATCATACAAGGAAAAAGATCAATTATTAGATCTATAATCTAAACGAATTACAGAGATCGGATGAAACAAAATCAAATAGATACATCTAGAGAAAGATCTATCTCACCTTGCTAGAGAATTGCTGCGGCGACGAATCGAACGGAGATGGAGGAGGTGAGATCGGAGATTGAGGGAGAGAGGGGTCGGATTTTTCGGAATCCGCCGCGAGGGTTCCGGGGAGGGTTCGGGGGGCGGAAAAAATTTTGTTGGAGCCCTTAATTGCACGAATACCCTTTAAAAAGTCGACAATTTCAAATTTAAAATTTCAAATTATATTTTTAAATATTAAAATTTTATATTTTAAATTTCATAATTATTTATATTTTTAAATTTAAATTTTATATTTTTAATTAAAATTTTAAATTTTAAATAAATTTCAAATTTCAAATTTCAAACTTTGAAATTTCAAATTTCAAATTATATTTTTAAATATTAAAATTTTATATTTTATATTTTATAATTATATGTATTTTTAAATTTTTATTTTATTTTTATATTTTATATTTTATATTTCATATTATTTTTAATTTTAAATTTTAATTTTAAATTTTAAATTTAATTTTAAATTTTAAATTTAAATTTTATCTTAAATATTAAATTTTAATATTTAAAATTTTAAAATTTTTTTAAATTAAAATATCAAATTTTAAATTTTGTACAATTTTGAAATTTAAAAATTCTAATTTTAATTCAAATTTAAATTTAAATTTTAAATTATTTTAAAATAAAATTTTTAAAAAATATTAATTTATGCAAACATCAAAAAAATTTTACCAAACAGCTTTTCAAAATCACTTCTGAAAAATCGCTTTTATCTAAACTCAGCCAAACGCTCTATAAGGCTTCAAGTCTATATGCTTTTACCCCAACTCTATTTTATCCGATAGCGTCAGAAGGGCCTCAATACCAAACTAAAGGTCCATATGTTGTTATTAGATAAAATAGAGTTGAGGTAAAATTATATAGGGATATGCTTCCAGCGTTCTTCAGTGGGACTCTAGAAAATATATCGTAACTGACTCATCGCGATATGCGGAACGATAATATTACATACGGAAACAAACAGGATATTTTTCTAACGTACTGCTCACCGTAGGTAATGCAATTTTTTTGCAATCCCAAACGAAGCCTTAGGATGTTTGGTAACCTCTGTTGTAAAATATAATTTTTATTTTAACAATTAGGTTTTTAATTTTAGAGGCTTCAAAATTGTAGTCATCTGCTTTGTAAAATCAAATATATATTCTGGGTCCAAATTTTAAATTTAAATCTTGATTCAAGATTTTAATTTTATATTAAAATTTAGATTTTAAATTCAAAATTGATAAATTTTAAATTTCAACACTTTAAAATTTAAAATTTAAAATTTTACATGTTAAATTTATTTTAAATTAGAATTTGATATTTTAAATTTTAAATTGTATAAATTACTTTAAAAAGGTTTGTCAAACAATTTTACATAATCGCTTCAAAAAATTAAAAGGTTGGATATTCAAATTAAATTTTCAAAAGGACAGATAGTTGCTTCAAAATTGTTCATAATTCAGGTATGTTTTATATGCTTTTACAAAAAAAAATAATAATAAAGTACAAAAAGCCAATCCAAAATTTTAAAATTTTAAGGGGTTTCAGGAAGAAAAGGTTAATGTAAAAGGGGTTAATTTCAACAAGGCAGATAAATGAGAGGTATATTTTTCACCCACTAATAGTTAGAGGTGTGGGAGGATATTAGTATAAATTTCAAACTTTAACGGAGTATATTTATGATACTTTTAAAATTTGGAAGGATGTCTGTGTAATTGTCCCTAAAAAATTTGCAAAATATATTGCTGGCTCTCTTTTGATATATATCTTGTCTATATTTTTTTTTTCAAATTAAGTAAAACCAATTTTACATACTATTATAGTATGTATAAATTTTAAATATTTTTTACATTAGTCAAAACAATTCTTTATTTCAATATGAAGAACTCTTTCAATATTAAAAATTCAGAAAGAGTGCCTAAACTCTTAGAATTTTAAATGTCTCATTTATTTTTGAGTTTTTAAATTTTTGAAAGGGAGATATTTCAGGTTACTCACAATTTTTACCTTTGTATATTATTAACGTATTAATAATATATAAGTTGTTGATTAGTTTAGAGTTTTTAGAACGTAATTTAATATTTTTTATATTAATTTACTAATAGCCTTAATAAAATATTAGAGCAATATTATATAGAATCTATAATAAAACTCTCTCAGCCTATGCAGTTGAAAAAGACTAGCGCTACAAGTCTCTCATAATATTATACTTTATATTATTGATGTGTCGATAATCTTATATAATGCTTTAGAATGTGTACATGAGTCCATCGGATTTTTCTCTTTCTTTGCTTGAACAGAATCAATTATTGTTGAGTATAGGCTTTTCCAAGCTCGCTCAATTTCTTCACATATTTTTCTCTTTCTTTGCTTAAACCAAACCTGATTTTTCTCTTTTTTTGTTTGAACGGAACCGAGTCATATCTTTGCATTTTGCCCAACTGTTCCTCTTCCATTTTCTTCGGTCGTTATCTTCCTTCATCAACAAGATGAATCTCACTCCTTATCGTCGCTTCATTTAACGTTGTTTTCTCTTCCTTTGTCGTCGTTTTCTACTTTTTCTCTAATTATCTATCCATTACATCGTATGAATTACTATATTAGTTATAACATTCTTTGTAGGTGGAATTAGAAGCATTAAATTTGAGCTTTTCTTTTTCGAGCATTGTATCTCATTTTTGCTTAAAGTAGATGCTCATAAATATATTAATAAAATGTTCTTGAATGTATAATTAGGATAGTATTAATTTAGATGGTTTTTGGCTCTCGAAAAAAAAAAAAAAAGTTTTCTGGCCAGAAAAGCAATTTCCATCCATTTGATTTTCGGAAAAAGTGTAAGAAAAGTGTAAATTTTTATTTAAAAAAGTGTAAGAAAAGCAATTTCCATCAACGGCTGGGATCACTCAAACTCAGAACCTCCTACTCTGCTACCATGTGAAAGATAAGCGAAAGAGTTTATTCCCTTTCTAGAGTTTCATTGATACTAGTTAAGGGACCCGCGCAATGCTGCGGGTAGTTATTTTAAAATTTATTTTTAAAAATTAGTTATAAAAATTAATTTTAGAATTTAAATGATGCAATAGGTGCATCAAAAAATTTTAGTAGGCATAGTAGTCCCCCATTAGTTAGTGAAATAATTTTAGTAGGTATCGTAGTCCCCCAGTAGTTAGTAAATGAGAAGATAAATTATTGCTTGTGATTTTTGCAATTAATTTTCATCAAATATAAAAGTAACTTAAACTGCATCAATTTTATTTTATTTTTTAATGTATAATTTATATGTGAATGCACAATATTATAAAATTAATATTTATATCTAATACCAGTAGTCTAACTTATTTAACATTTATTTATATATTTTACATTTTATAAAAATAAATAGTAAATTATATAATAAATTATTAAATAATAATATATCTATATACAAATAAAATACTATATATAATAAATAAATATATATAATAAATATAATATATATATTTATAAATAAAATTATATATATATATAAATAAATAAATATATTTTATAAATAAAATTATATATATATATATATATTATATATATATATATATAATATATATATATATATATATATATATATATTATATAGAAAGAGAGAAGAGAGAGGAGAGAGAGAGTTCGTGAGAGGGAGGTCCACCGTGGACCTCCCTCTCATGTGGTCCACGAGGCCACTTCGGCCTCGTGGACCCCGTGAACACCACCCCTATGAGCCCCGATGTTTTTTCGGCTCCGCGCTGCGCCGCGCCGTGCCGCGCCCCGCGCTCGCGCCCTCGCGTGCCCCGCGCCCCGTGCCGCGCCCCGCCCCCGTGCCCGCTCCCGCAGCGCCAGCGCCAGAGCCCGCCCCCGCGTCGGCCCCCGCGTCAGCGGCCGCCCTTGCCCCGCGGCACCAGCGCCGGAGCCCGCCCCCGAGTCGGCGCCCCCGCCCGTGCACGCGCCGACCCCCGCGCCAGCGCCCGCCCCGCGCCACGCCCGCTCCCGCTCCGCGCCAGCGCCCGCGGCCGCCCGCGCCCCGCGCCCTCGCCCATGCCGCGGCCTCCTCGCGACACGTGTGCAGTTATTGAGGAATAATATATAGTTATTATAGATTATAGATGTTTATATAATTACAAGAGATGTATATATAGTAACCATTGTTACCATATAACCTTATAGTGTATTTGGAATGTACTATATAGGTTCCATTATATATGTAATGTTAGTATATACATGTTAAAAACATCTTAATATACTAAATATATCCTAACAATCCCATACATCAATTTCTGCAGAAAGGGATACAAAACATAAATAGATCCACATTGTGCTAATAAATTTTGTAACACCTTAAATTACATTTCTTATCTAGCAATAGACATCATCTCCACTGTGTCATGCATCATCAACAGATGGTTACTTTAATATGCTGATATACAGAGTCTCATGCAAACAACAAGCAGTTCAAGCCCGAGAAACTCAGAAAACAATCGAAAAAATGGGGGGCGAAAATAAAGACTGAAGAAGGTTAAACAAAAAATTTCCTCAGGTTCTCATTGTTTTGCTGTGGTTCCATCTGTTAAATAATTATAAGAGGTCCCAGATCCTTCTACATGGAAAATAAGCATCATTTCCACTTTCATTCCTTATTATTACAATCTCGTAACCCCATATGAGTAAAATGAATGTAGCAAAAGGGGAAGGGAAAAAAAAAAAAAAAAGCAGGTGATAATTGTGTAGTGTAACAAATTTCCTGTGTAAGTTCTAACCCTTAACTTATTAAGCCTTTCATCAGGTAACAACCTCTTTGCACGAGCCACTATGAATATCCACTTCTCTGTTGCACAATTCGACAACTTTGGTAGGCGCCTTTGCTTTCAACATCATCTCAGCAAACTCGTCCTCAGGCTTCGATAATGCTACAATAGCCCCGCCGGCCCCCACCGACGCTTCACTATTGTGTAAAACGACAGTCCGAATCACAATATTTAGATCGAAAGTCTGATTGTATGAAAAGAATCCGATTGATCCAGAATAAACACCCCTCGAGCAGTTTTCTAGCGAATCAAGAATTTCCATCGACCTAATTTTGGGTGCACCGGTCATTGATCCTCCTGGAAAAGCAGCTTTTACGCAGTCCATTGGGCTCAAGTCGGGTTTTTTCCTGCCTTGGATTGTGCTTACCATAGTGTGGACAGTCGCGTACGATTCAATTTCCATTAGGCGAGGGACGCGCACGCTGCCAGGAGTACAGACTCTGCCGAGATCATTTCTTAGAAGATCAACAATCATTAGGTTTTCTGCCTGGTCTTTCTCACTATTTTGAAGATTGGCATAGACATTTGACCCCATAGAAAGAAAAAAAAAAAAAAAAGAACACAGGTGAGAAGCTTGTCGGATAGCAAGTGTTGATCTCAAACATCAATAACAAATTACAACAGGAAAGAAATAAAAGTATGATTCTCAATATGGGATTTCCGGATATGCGTAAAATTAAACGAAGGGTTCTCAACCTTCTTAGGATCGATTCTCAACCTTCCTGTTGTTGTAATTGGTCCACAACCTTAGAATTCATTGCGATCTTTACCCTTTCAGTTATATCCCTCCATTGAATTGGGGAGAAATATTCATGTAATCACCATCTGACTGCCATGTAAGCAATTTTTTGGACTTCTAATATGGTGATTGCATTTGTATTTCTATGCAATTTACCCAAGGAATTTCCTAACAAGGATAAGGACCCAATTGTGAGACAATTGAAAGGCCAGGAGAAGTCAAGCTGAGACCCCAGGTACAACTTATATTTTTCAGAAATTTTACATGAAAGAAACACATTTTTATCACTACAGCTAAAAACTGAAAAGAGACAAAAGAATAGCTTACACACTTGCCTGTATTGCAGCTGTAATCTAAGTTGTTCATCTTCTTCAGGTGTTCTGCCCCGTGCTATAGTACCTTTAATAGGTTTCGCCTCCAGAGTACCGCTCTTGTCCAATCGCAGAAACCTTTCAGGAGAAGAGCAGCAGATACATAGATTTTCTTCAGCAAAATTCAACCAAGCCGCATAAGGGGCCGGATTTTGCTCTCTTAGGTTAAAGTACAGTTTTAGAGCATTTATATTACCAACCCTTTTCCTCATTTGTGTTGTTAAACACAGTTCATAGCTTTCACCATCTCTGATTAACTTCAAGCACTTCTCGACATCTTTTATATACTGATTCTTTGATTTTTCAACAACAAAACTTCCCTTGTTTGGAACTGAGCTACTAGACAGTCGTTGCTCTTTGAGGTTTATTCTCGTTGAGCCTATAGTACTTAACCTGAGAAGCCTCCTCTCTGCCTCAATCAACCATGATTTATCATTTGATCTGTCACTATGAATATCATGGATTGATAGAATATATACGTCTCCATTGTCATGATCGATCGCTACAAGGTTATCAGCAAAGAAAAAACAGGCATCTGGAGTGGTTGATTTGTATTTGTTAGATGACGCTCCACATTCAACTTTAAGGCCATACCTGGTTTCATCAATAAAGATACAGTAAATGCAAAAGAGCTTCATTAAGCCTTGAAAAATACTAACAGAATTATAAATTAATTAGATGAAATAGACAGTAGACTAAAGTATATACTGAGCATTTTTTTTTCGTCTAATATGATCCATACAATATTTTTCTTATGATCAGTTCAACATTTCTCCACGAGGAAACATTATCAAACAAAGTAAGATTCACACTGTTCCCATTCATTAAAGACACTGCTCACTGCTGCAATTACTAAAAGATCGATCTGATAGGAAACAGCATACGAATTTGTCTTAAGAGAATAAACTGTGGCAACCTTCTACTAATTATCCGGCGTTAACTAAATTGATGTAAGTTCTTTAATCTGGTTCAAGTGCATGTCCACGACTCCTCGAAACTTGATTCCAAGAGGCTAACTTGATGAAGTGGATTTTCTAAAGCACAAAATGTAATTGTCTTGACAAAGTTGGACAAATGATTCAGAGATTATCCACTTCATCAATAACTACAAAAAGCTAGCACTACTCTTGAATCATATTTTGTCTTGGTGAGACAAAATATCATACTGTTGTCCTTTCTTAAATTGTAATAAAAAACTTTTCCAATGTTGAACTTCTCAAAATGTGGATGGCTTTAAATGTATGCCAAATTTCTCTCTCTCTGGTTTTTCTAGTGAGACTCCAAATTTGCTCGCCGCCTTAAACCATAACGAAGCATGAACAGATTATGGTGTTTTTCATTGGTTCAAAAGTGCATAAACAAAATGGCGACCATCCAGCATCGTAGAACTCATAAATATTAATTATGCTGTGATTTCATGAAAAATGTTATAACTTATAACAAGATTATTCTTTAACATAATTAATAACATACCCAAGGAAGCCAACAAATCCACCACAGAAGTCGAAAGGCAATCCTTCATAATCTTTTGTGTCATATTGAAACGACTGAAGTTCCTGACAAATATATCCAGAAATATCAAAAAAAACAAAATAATAACCACTTCAGAGAAGCACAACCAGCATGAATTTATGGTCTTAAGTAGAAACTACATTGATAAAACCAGGTCTTAGCGCTGACCAAAATGGTAACAATTAAGGCTAATAACAGATCTAACAATAAAATATAAGATTTTTATGTGATAAAACATTTTTTAAATATGGAATATATACCTCATTAAGGAAATCCAAAAACCCGTTCTTGAGAAACCTTGTGCTCACAGATCCGTGGACATCTTGAATAGAAAGGTAACCTCCAAATTTACTTGTTGCTTTACTGAAACATAATGTAGACGTCTGTCATTGACTCTATGTATCAACAAAAGAATGCTTAATCACTAAAGAGAGGAGCAGTTAAACTAGCAGTGCTCTGTGCTTGAGAAAAATTGTCTTCAGACCTTTGATCAGAGAGGCGAAAAGTTAGTTGCTTCCACAATGGACCTCCTTTACCACCCATGAATGAAAACCGTGCCCTATTCTGAAAGCAATCACATGTACAAATAAAAAAATCAACTGACAGTAACCTACTAATCCAAATAGCAAAAAGGCCAATCACCAACAGTTACACATATAGCAGGAGATAGCACATAAGATATTTAAATGCTGGACGTTTTTGATGTACTGTTTTAGGGATGTATAGTTGCTTTAGCATCTATTTTTTTATTATAAAAAGGCAAGTTACTAATAAAGAGCTTCTGTGGCAATTTTCCCCTATACATGTGACACAACAATAGAGACTACACACACAGCTTCACCGCTGCAATCAGGATTTGTTCATAAAAGAGCCATTCAAGTTAGAAATTGTAGTTAAGTCTATGCCATAATACTTGTATCNCCAACACACATATAGCTAGAATACTCATAATAGTAACCGGCTTGTTTTACTATGGAGTCATTTTCAAAGATGGGATTTCCGAATCAATCAACAGAGCTAAACATGATCTAAAGTATTTGAAGTATTTGAATACCGAATTCCGTAATATTTTAAATCATTTACCTAGCGATGAAAGGGTTCAAAATAGACAAATTTTTAACAGTCTACATAAGCCATTTGCTCGTTTAATAGTGTGGAGCAATCCAAATCCATTGAATTTTTAACAGAAAATTCTTTCCACTATCTAGATCATGTTCAATAACTCTAATCTTGAATTGAAAAATTCTAACAACAATTTTCACAATGTTATTCATTTCGACCGCTCTCTTTGTAGTCACTTGATGGACTTGATAACAATTTAAAAAAGCCATAAAACCTGGTTATTAGATACTTTAAATGCTTTAGATCATATTTAACGATGTCGATTGTTAATTCATATGCCCCATCTTCAAAAACAATTTGATATTAAAATGGCCCATTTACACTCGAGTATTCTAGCCCAACTAAGGATGTCAACCGGTCGGATTCGGGGCGGATGTTCAAAAACCCGAACCCGAACCCGAACCCAACTCCAAAACCAAAACCCAAATCCAACCCGAATCCGACAGATTTTAAGAATCCATATCCAAACACGAACCTGACCAAAAATCCGAAACCCGAACCCGAGCCCGAACCCGAAAATCCGAACCCGAAACAATTATTTCTCTTTTCAATATTTCAAAATATATTACATTAAATCTAAATATTTAAAATACAAGTTCAAATATAACATCAAACATATATATATATATATATATATATATATATATATATATATATATATATATATTATATAATGTAAAATAAAATCGTGACCGGGTCAAATTCCGGTCGGATTCAGGTTCGGGTCGGGTACAATTAAAATCCATACTAGAATCCAAATCCGTCGGGTTTTTGTTTTTAATATCCATATCTGAAACTATATCCATTTAGCATCAAGTAAATCCACTTTGTTCGGGTTCGGGTTCGGGTTCGGGTTCGGATAAAATTTCGGGTATCCGCATCCATTGACATCCCTAAACCCAACTCTCTCTCTCTCTCTCTCTCTCTCTCTCTCACAAACAGAAGCACAAAGGCCTCCATACATGTAAGTTGTTTTCGATGAAGAAACTTTCAATTTGACGATTAGCTCCGTTAGACTTGATATAGATTATTTAAAGTATCTAAAAAATAAATTTCATAGTTTTTTAACACAATTTACCTAATAATCGAAAAGGCTCAAAATCAACAATTTTCATAGTCGACATGAGCTATCAAATCATATGAAATTTTAATAGAAAATTTTTGCATACTATTTAAAGTAAGATAAGTACCTCTAATCTAAAATTTTAGTATTGTATCGTCATCTTTCATGAGATTCTTATTTTCAGCCATTTATTTTGAGCCCGCTCAATCACTAGGTAAATGATATCGAAAATCACAAAATTTATTTTTAGATACTTCAAATAGTCTAGATCTGGTGTTAATTATTGATTCGGAAGTCCCCTCATCAAAAACAATCGGGAAGCACCAAGCACAAAGCACAGAGGCCTCTGTGGTTCTAAAAGAGCAATATGTGTATATATATGTGGTAAAAGCATCTCAACTCAGCATTAATTGGACGCTGGAATCAACATCAGTCACACCATATTGGTATGTTGCTATTTAGCGAAGTCATAAATGCAAGTATCTTCTAAGTCAAGCATTAAACTGACTTTTTAGAAATGTTTATGGGCTAGCATCAGCATCTGGCCTACTTTTTTACAAGAAAAAAAAGGACGGTATGCAGGCAGTAATAGATAACATAACATCAACAATACCTGATCTGTTGAGGAGCTGTCCAGCCAAAATGTCTCTTCAGAATTACAATATCCAAACAGCTCATAGAATATATTCGCCGAGCCACCCACGCGGCTTACTAAGTTATCAATCTTCTTCCATTGCAATTGCAAATGCTTGGTGCTGCTTCTTAATGGAGAGGTTGCAAGCATATCTAAGTGATCCTTATTTTTTGCTTTGAACTGCAATAGCTCATTATAAGCGAAACCCGATGATTGGCATGCATGAGACCCCTGCATAATGACACTGAAGTCAGATTTTGACAAACAATCGCAAGGATTGCCGCGCCAGCATGGTAGGCGCATGCCGACTGAGGGGATATGCCCATGTCCACTGTGCCCACAAATAAAAATGGCTTCATACATGGTCTGTGCCGACCGTTCTGAGTGGCAGTGTGTTCTGTGCTGCAGCACGTGCCATTCCAATGGCTTACCAGCTCGCCCCGTGTCAATGCTATGGCAATCCTTGAATCGGAGTGATTAAAGAAATAGTAACACATGCCTATATATCATAGAGAAATGTTGATGGTCTAGAATAACAAAGATACCACAAATTTAAAGAACATTAGAAATATTGGCAGTTTACCAATATTGTGAACCTTTCTTTCATGACGCGATGATGTCCTCAGTCCAAATTCAATAGTCTTCTTCTTAAAATTCTTGAATATTTGTCTTCCATGGCAAGTAGCAATACTCTCAGGATGGAACTGAATGTAAAAACAATGATTAGATAATAAAACCATTGTCAAATGAGAAATGGATGAGCAATGCTAATGCACAAGATACCTGTAAGCCATAATGAGGTCTCGTAGAATGCATGACACCCATAAGGACTTTTTTGCAGTGTAAGTCATCAGTATACTTAATACCCCTTGCATTAATATTATCCAAAAGGTCAATTGTGCAGAGTTCATGTGGCCGACCCAAAAGGTCAATTGTGCAGAGTTCATGTGGCCGACCCCAGAGGGAACCATTCATCGCAGCTGGCCGGTCACTCTCAAGAAAAGAGAGTGTACGAAGAGACGTAGTCCATGCTATAGGAATAAGATCATTAGGGAGCGATTCTGCATCAATTACAAGTGAATGATACCGCACAACCTGAAAGTTATTACTCGAACATCAAATTAGTAGAACAACAGATAATTGCATTATTGCAATAAAAAAATTAGCCAGATAATTCATTTCTATTGAAGGAAATATTGTGAAGCATATATCCCTAATTGCCTATCATGACCAAAAGTAAAGAATTTTTTTAAAGAGAATCATCATTTATTAATCTTTAAGGACTCGTAGTTATTACATCTGAAATGCAAAACTAACCTTGAATCCAGAGTTTCTGCCTGATGGAATATGACTGAAAAGCTCACACCCTGTATGTTCTATTTCACTGAAAGTACATGGAAATAGTTTCACTAAAAAGCTTGCACAGCTAAGAACTTGGCTACAAACCAAGAAGAGCTCTTACAACCTCAAAAACAAGAGCAACACCATAAAGGATAAAATGTATGGATAGTCCTTCTACTATCCTAATATTGCAACATAGTCCCCAATTATTTCATGTAAACACTTCCATTTGAACTTTCTCATATAGTCCAATTCCATCTAAAGATTCTAAACTTTCTTATATACTCCAACCCATCTCATGCTGCTAAACAAAAATCTGACAGAAAGTGACTTTTCCTACAAAATATCCCTATTGACCCTGTTTGAGGTACACTAAAGCAAGAAAGTCATTCTACAGTAAAAGCATAGAATGGTCATTTTCCAAGAAAAAGTTTGATTTTTCTTTTTTGAACAAATTTGGATGGATTTGCAGTCTGTGAGAATGATCAGGGCCCAAGTTGTTTAAGTAAAAAGTTAAGGAGCATTGAGATAGTCCGGAATTATCCATATATTTCAGCTACCAATAAATAATACAAACTCAAAAAAAAAAAAACCTTGTATTTTCACCTGAGACGTCCATGTACTGGTTCAAGAGCATGAACAACTTGTGCACCATGAATGAAACCTAAGGCCTGTGATAGTGTGAAAACAGAAAAATGAAGCATCAGTATTGAAGTTTAAGTCGATCTTCACATTAGCCTTCTTAACGCAAAATATTCATAAGACTCGTGACTAAAAATTTCTTTCCATTAAGTAGGTCAAGTATTCAGCACTAGCATTCATCAAAAATAAAGCTATACAAAGGAGGAACCATTCCATAAAACACATGTTTAACCAAATGAAGTTCATAATTAGCTCTTCATATTATACCATTTGAAAGCTCAGGGATTCATCAAACTACAGCTATATATAGCAAATAGACCACCTAATGTTCAACCCATGATAGATGATCTTTATGTTTTGTTATAAGATAATAATATAATAAATATACAAATTTTATTAGAAATAGTTGCTCATGATATTTGGTTTTAACTAGCATGATCTATTACAGCATGCAGGGAGCCATGTTGGAGGTTATAGTTATAAATGCTGGCTCAAACCCTCTTATGAAGTTATGCTTTGCCCACAAGATGCTTCATATGATGACACACTTAGCCCACAACATCTTCCTGTTCCTAATTATTTATCTGTTGCTTCCTAAAAGGATAACCACTAAAACTACATATCATGAACAATGGAAGTTTTAAAGAAAAAAGATGTCCTACAAAACTTTCCATTTAACCGGAGTGACAAAGAGTGATCACGGTCAGGAAATGTTGTCCGCTATAACGATCTTGCTTACCTTTAATACAGAGTTCATTAATCTTTTATTCTAATTCAGAAACACACAGCTTTTATGTCCTTATGGAGCTAATTGTTTGGTCCTAGTTTTCATATTCTTCCAGTTTAATGTCTAAGTCTGCTTTGACTCACTTCTATAATCTAGTTTGCTTAACATATTGCAGAAAAATGACTATTTTCTTTTCTTCTCCCTCACCCCACCTTAAGCAAAACAAAACATAATCTATATATAAATAAGGTGTCATATAGCTCCACCAGATTGCACTACCAAAGAAACAAATACTTCTAGTCATCATTTGAAATGTATGCAAACAAACACACTAAAAAGAGAACAGCGACAACCTTTGGTTCATGATGCATCGGCATTGTCATGGACCTTGAGCACGGAACATCAGTTTATCTATTGAAAAATTGACAAGAACAGAGAGTTCCAAGCCAATTTGAAGGCCATCACAATTTCAAAAGATACTTGCCCGATTATCTGTACCTTTAGTAGTAATATTGCTTAAACTAGCTAATCTCAGTCCGCTGCTAATGGCTACCATTTTATGTTATAGAGTTGTCTCCTATGATATTATAAATTTTACTACCAGCCTACCAGGTAGACTCAAATAAGTTTTTATGAGATCTCATAACAATAATATACATCTTATTCTCATATAATAAGTTTTAACAGTTAATTCTGTGTGTTATTGTAAAAGGAGACTAAAACATATGATTGTAACAAAAATGGAACATATAAACAATCACCTGGTGGCCAAGGCAAACACCTAATATTGGAATATCTCCACACTCACGAAGTATTTGCAGACAAATTCCTACATAGCCACAGACAACCCAACAATTTGCCAATTAATTTATATCAGCTGAAATATAAGCCATACAATCAGACTTGGCAAATAGCTAAATAAGAACGAAACACTAACCTATGTCCGCTGGGCAAGCGGGAGTACCGGGTCCAGGTGATATGACTATATTATCAAAAGCCTCCTCTTCATATAGCCAAAAGCGTATGCATTCCCATGCCCACTCGTCATTACGAACCACCACAGGTGGCACTAAGGAATGGAATCAAAAAATTACTATTGTTTTAGTAAAACAGGGTAATAAAGGATGCCAAAAATTTTGGAAATGCTAGAAATGAGTAATTTTATAATTTATATATAATTTATAGCATGTACCAAGAAGCTTGTGACGGTGAGGAATGAATAATTCGGCAAATGCAAGAGTAAGGATCACTTTAAATAGTTCAAATAACCATATTCCATTAATAAATTTAAAACAACAACCCTGCTGCTGCAAAAATATAAATCGTCAATGAGCAAATGGCCAACAAAGTTTGTGGCATCAATAAATCAAGAATACATGCATATTGTGCCAAAGTATCAGATTTCTCTGTAAAGACCAAATCTTGCAAACAACCTATGCAAAAACCTGCAACCTCAAGTCTCACCAGCTCGATTTGAACCTAGAAACCACAGAATCAGGGCACATCTGGTTTAAAATAGGAACCGAAATCGGAAAGGAATGGGAATGGACCGGGATTGAAAACAGAATGATGAAAATTTCTAATCTGTTTGGTTTATAAGAGGAATCAGAATTAAAATTCAAAGACCTCAAAAATTAAATTAAATTTTAAATTTACTGTCCAAGTTCGTAATCAAATGAATTCAAATTGGAACTCATAATTTGAACAAAAAAATTAAACTTATAATTCAAATTCAAGTTCAACGTCAAAATTTAATTTACACAAATATCAAACTTATATTACAATTTAAATTTCAACTTAAGAAGCTAAAATTGAATTTTGAATTCATAATTCAAATTCAAAATTTCAAATTATAATTAAGTTTTATCTTAAAATAAATATAATATAATATTTGAACTAACATAATTGTTAGTGGGGAAAAAAAAAAAGAGTTCTCTTCTCACTCCCTTCCGGAATCAAAGTTGATTCCCACCTCCATGGTGGGAATCATTTTGCAGGGATTCGATTCCCTATGACATGGGAATCAGAATGTCAATCCTTCAAACCAAATACCAATAATAGAAATGGATCGGAACGATCCCAATTCCAAGCATCAAATCATTTTGTTCACACTTCAATTCATGACAATCATAAGTAAAACGTTCATATTCATCAATCATTCATGAACAATCTAGTCACAGTTACCACAAAACGTACGTATCCCGAAATTTGAACTATTATTAAAGCAATAGTCTCTCTCAACAAGGGATCAGTTGATCTCACAAGAGAGAGAGAGAGAGAGAGAGAGAGAGAGAGAGAGCTCACCGCCATTAACAACGGAGAGCTCCTGGTATATGTTGTAGGTGTAGCTATCGTAGTTGTCGATCAAGAGCGTCCGCACGAGCTCGTCCCCTCCCCTTTCACCTCCTCCCTCGCCCTCCCGCCGACGGCGCCGCCGCGCCATGAGCGGCGGTGGCCGGAGAGCGCCGCCGCGGCGGGCGCCCGGGATCCGCAGGGAGCGCGGCGGAGGGAGGCGGGGGGCGGCGGCGGCGGCGGCGGCGGCGGCGGCGCTGGGGCGGAGGAGGCACGAGCGCGGTGACCGGATCCCGAGGCTCGCACACATCCTTACGAATCCAACGGTGGAGAGAGAGAGTGGGTGGAGAGGGCGCGGGATCTCGCGCTCTCTTATTACTTATTTATTTACTCGTCGAGCGGGGTCCTGTTGAAGGATCCTCTGCAAGGTAGGATGTACACATCTTTGTCCGATTGCTACGTGGCTTATTTTGATTGGATTTTATGTGATTTTGTAGAAAAATTTTCCGGGTGTAAAAGAAAATGTACGGAGAACCTCTAAATTATGTGATATTGTGAAATGCGCCTTCACCTTTAACTTTTTGAATTTTGACTCCCTCAACTTTAAATTTTCTAAAATTCAGTCAAATAAATTAGAGATCTTATTAAATTTATTACTAACTTTGTTAATTTATTAGTTTTGATCACTTTTTAACAAAATGAGACTAAAATAATTAATGGCTAATAGCTAATAGAATTACTCTAACTTAATAAAATTTTCAATTATAGTATCTAGAATAGCTCAATTTTTTAAAAAAAATCAAAAAGTTAAAAAGGTCTCAATATAAAAAAAATAAAATAAAAAAAAATAAAAAAATAAAAATAAAAATTTCAGGGGTCCAATTTTAAATTACCCTAAAAGTACTTTTTTGATAAAAAGGTAAGGGAATATTAGGATGTTAAAAAGAAAAGTTTATTTAAAATAGTAGAAAGAATCTGAGGCAAGTAAAGAATATCTTATGTAAGTTTTTATACTTAGTTAAGTTAAACATTTTCTCAAAATTTAGTAACTCTATTAGTTATTAATGGTTAGTTATTCTAGTTATATTTATTAAAAAGTGATCGAATTTATTAAATTCAATGGAATCACTAATAAATTTGCTAAGATTCTTAAATTTTCGAACTACAGTTAATGCAAAAAAAAAAAAAAATCAAAAGTTAAGAGGGTCTCAATTAAAAAACAGAAGTAGAGAGGTGAATTTGGGCTTTTTTTGCAAATAGCCCATGACAAATTTTTTAAAAAAATTTAGTCCTGTCAAAAATTTATTTGCAAAAATGGCGCTGGCCCTGCCACGCAAGTGCCATGTCAGCGCCACGCGGGCGAGGCTAGGGCCAGGTGTTTAAGTTGAACACGGTGAACCATTCACCGTGTTCAAACACGGTGAATGATTCGCCATGTCCAATGCTTATATCCGGAACTTAGCCATTTTTTGGCTAAGTCCGGGGTATTTGTATTGAACACGGTGAAACATTCACCGTATCCAATACAAATACTCCGGACTTGACAAAGTTTAGGTATTTGTATTGGACACGGTGAATCATTCACCGTGTCCAATACAAATACCCGGACTTAGCCATTTTAGTCCTAGATATACGCATTGGATACGGCGAACCATTCACCGTGTTTGAACACGGTGAATGGTTCACCGTGTTTAACTTAAACACCTGGCCCCAGCCCCGCCCGCGTGGCGCTGACGTGGCGTTTGCGTGGTAGGGCCAGGGCCATTTTTGTAAATAAATTTTTGATAGGCCTAATTTTAAAAAAAAATTTGTCAGGGGGGCTATTTGTAAAAAAAGTCCGGTGAATTTCAAAATGGGCCTTATATTCATTTTTACCTTGATTTTATTATTTTCTAATCATTTTGGTTTGGAAATTATTCTCGAGAATAAGAAAAATAGCGAACTAATTGCTAAATTAGAATAGCGAAAAAAAGAATAGTTATAATTTTAAAATAAAAAAATTAATATGAGTATTAGTTGTTGGATTTCTAAAGATCTATTAACTTAAGACTCCTAAAGAATCTTCTCATTTGGTTAGGATTTTTTTTTAAAAAAAAAAGAAGCTGATTTCTTGTGAATTTTAAGAAATTTTGATTCATATAAATCCTTGATCTCCAAATCTAAGTTAAACATTAATGGGGCAATATTTTAAGAGTAATTCTCTGTGATTTGGAAAGCACTGAGGTCTCCGTACTAATAGCCTATTTCAATGATGGAAAATCCAATTCGATGATCAATTTTGTTAGAGGGATAATTTACTCTATTAGAACTATCTAAAAATCAAATCTTATAATTTTTCGAAATTATTTACAAAGTGTTCAAAGGGTCTAAAAATCACTATTTTAATGGCCGATATGGCACGCTTGTAAGTTCAAAAATATAAAACAATCCAAATTACATGAAATTTTAATAGAAAATCCTACTTATCATTAAAAGCAAAATCAAAAATTTCTATTTGAAATTTAAGTTTTTTATTAGTATTTTTTTTATCGAACCTTTATTTTTAGCCATTTATTTTTTAGGCTACTTGTTTACTAGCCAAACGAAATAAAAAAATTATGAAATTTAATTTCTGCACAGTTACAATAGATCATATCTACGAAACCGATCGTCGAATTAGATATTTCACTATTGAAAATAACTTGCAAGTACAGAGAAATCCATACTTTCAAACGCATAGTAGCCTAACTCATACTTTAAATGATTTCCTCCCTAAAAATTGTTTAATGAATCGAAAAGATTTTGATGTCGGTTTTTAGCCTAAGCTCCAAGAACAAGAATCTAACCGATCGTATATCGAATTATATAAAAGGAAAAAAGAATTTAAAAAGAAAAGAAAATACGGAACATAAAATAATTGTTGTTCTCCCAAAAGTTTAAGCAACAGGAGAGCGATGCCTTTAATATTTTTATTTGATATCCAATATCACCTTTCATGCTTCGGCTCAAGATATTTTAATATTTCAAAAAATTTTGACTTGATTATAATATATTTTCTGAAGCACATCCCTACTAGGAGCCTTGTGCACTAACTCAAGATTTTTTACCTTAATATCTTTTTTCTTTCTTTTTTTTTTTTTTTTTTGAGAGATAGGTAGCACGCTACCCGCTTCGTTTATTTTATTTAAAAATAAACTTAGCTGAAAATGTGAATCAACTATCGAATTTGGGTCTCGAGTACCAACCACCAAGCCCTTTGCCACTTGCTCTAGGGACGAAGAAACTTAGCTGAAAATGTGAATCAACTAGGATTTAAACTTGGGTCTCGAGTACCAACCACCAAGCCCTTTTACCTTAATATCATGTTGCAGAAATTTAGAATGTTCTCTCTCTTCCAAAAATGTGAGCTATCAGAGAACAATATTTTTAATATTTATATTCAATATTCAATACAATGAACCGTAGACGAAGAAAAGTTTTCGACAGAGAGAGAGAGAAAGAGAAACTTTCGTTGATGATATTTTCTTCCTCTGTCCACCGAAATTGGCAGAGAAAATGAGGAGCAAACATTCGTTGAAGGGAAACTTTTAACATCTAAATGCAGGGAGAATAATCAAAAAAGTTTCTCATTTTTTCTTTTTTTGATTTTGTTTTTTTATTTTTAGAGAGAAACGCCGCATGCTACTTGCTACTCTTTTTTTTTTTTTTTTTTTTGATAACTTGGGTTATTGGCATTTTCTATGCTGCTTTTCTCTAGGCCCCAAAAGTTTAGGCCCAATTTGCATAAAGAAAAGCCTGGTAATAAATTTGTGTTCTATGTATATATAAACTTCTATGTAGTTAAAACAAATTAATTGCTTTTATTACTACTACTATTATTATTATTATTATTATTATTATTATTATTAGGCCTTTTTGCATAAAAAATTCACTTATTTTGGGTTTTTGCAAAATCGGGTCACTTTTTTCGTTTTTGCAGATTCGGTCCGTTTTTTCAGTAAACTGACCAAAATACCCTTATTACTTTTTCTCTTTCCTCTTTCTCTCTCCTCTTCGTTTCTCTCGTTCTTTTTTCTTTCTCTTCCCAGAGAGCGGCGGAAACGGAGCGGAGGCGCCCTTATACATTTTTCTCTCTCCTTTTTTTTCTCTCATTCTTTTTTTTCTCTCTTCCCAAAGAGCGGCAGAGACAGAGCGGAGGCGGCCTGCTTCGATTTTGTCCGGCGCATCCTTACTCTCA
>NC_033626.1:2107524-2142307 GCF_001540865.1 Ananas comosus
GCGGACGAGGGGCTCGGCGACGGAGACGACGGTGACGGCGGCCATGGGGCCGCCGCCGCCATGGCCGTGGGCTCGACGACGGCGATGGAGACGACGGTGGGGGTGGGCTCAGCGGCGGCGGCGGGGGAGAGGAGGAGGGGTCGCAGGCGGTAGAGAGGAGGGTGAGGAGGGAGGCAACGGTGAAGAAGGAGGGTGAGGAGAGAGGCGACGGTCCGATCCGCCTCTTTTTTTTCGGCGAGAAAGAAAAAAAAAAGAATGACAGAAACGAAGAGGAGAGAGAAAGAGGAAAGAGAAAAAGTAATAAGGGTATTTTGGTCAGTTTGCTGAAAAAGCGGACCGAATCTGCAAAAACGAAAAAGATGGCCCGGTTTTGCAAAAGTCCAAAATAAGTGGATTTTTTATGCAAATTGGCCTTATTATTATTATTTAGAGGCCTAAAAACATACACCTACCCAAAACAATCCCATGGCATATCCTGTTCCTCAGAAAAGTATAAAAAAAAGTTTTTTCAAAAAAAATAATTTTTTTTTATAGAAAGCTCTTTTTCCAATATTTGGTCCATTTGGTTAAAAAAAAAAAAACGAGTTTTTTTGAAAAAAGAAATTGCAGATTTTATAGAAAATTACCTTTAATGTTTTTCCAAAAGAAGATTCAAAAACAAAAACCTTAGTTTTCAAAAAAAAAAAAAAAAAAAAGGTCTTTTTTTGAGCTAAACGGACAAAAAAAAAATTAGAAAAAAAGTTTTTCATGAATTCTTGAAAATTTTTTCTTATACTTTTCGAGGAATCAAATTAACAGCATTACCTATTAATTTAGGAATGGATGGATATTTAATTATCTTATCTCTCTCTCTCTATCTCCAGCTCCATTCACTTTGTAAATTTAAATCTAATTTATTTTCTATTCAATCCACAGTGTAGAGAGTTACAAAAGATGAATCGACTCTTTTAATTGTTTTAGCTTAACACTGAAGGGACTGTCGAAGGATTATCGAGCACACCTAAAACTCGCACGGCGCACGAGCGCAGTGGAAAAAATCTCAAATCTTCGACTTCTTCACCATGAAATCGACTCAGAACATGATTTCGTTAAACTTTATAAGAAATTAAGATCGTACAATCTGTCATGATTTCGATTTCTATATCCGGATTGTCAAAGGCGATTATTGCTTGTTGTTCGTCCTCATTCACGATCTGCAAGAAAGCGAGACGTTTCGAGTCTAATCCCTTATCCCTAAAGATAGAGCTGTCACAGTAATTAGGATTTGGGTTAAACCAGAACTCCCGTATGTTACATATTTATATATAACTTGATGTAAAAATATTAAATTACGTTCGTCCATCAAGGACAAGTCCAAATACATCTTAATAGTTAAATCTATTATATTTTTATAAATCGCCTTAAATAAATGACGTGGGTCACATGTAACAAATTTTACATAATTCAATATGAGTCGACATGGACCTCTCTATCTAAATGCTTAATCTTTGGATGAATCTGAAGCTAAATTTGATTACAAGGCCACATCAAATACTCATAAATTTTCTTAAACATCACACTTTTTGTGAGAATTAAGGATCCCCAGCAAAAATAGTATTATCACAACTAATCTTCTATTACATGAGTTAATGATGATCCTTGATTAAATAATTTAATTAATTAGCACATGGCCTTTACATGTTGTACAATTTAGTTGGTTAACTATAAAGTTAAGTATACGATTTATTGGTTAAAATTAATGTATGGATACCCCCTCACCTCTAGCTAGTTTCGAATTTGGTCCCTAAACTTTTTTTTATTTGATTTATACCTTCTCTGCTTCCTAAATGTTTGATTTAAGTTCTTTCCTGAGTAAATTGGAATTTATTATTTTATCTGAATTTTTCCCAATAAGGCGATAAATAAGTGTAATATTTTAAAGAAACAAAGGGTTGTTAACTTTGTAAGATTTAACTTGTATTTTATTATTTTATTCGCTTTGTATCTATTTATTATAATTAAAAGATGTTGATCAATATTAAGCTGTAAATGTATTTATTGGCTTTGCATATTACTGGTTTTTTGATCCTAATGGAATTTTTTTTTAAAATCATCTTTTTTTTTTCTTTTTCTTTTTTTTGAGAGAGATAGGTAGCACGCTACCCGCTTCGTTTATTTCATTTAGAAATAAATTTATCTAGAAATGTGAATGAACTAAGATTCGAACTTGTGTCTCGGGTATCAACCATCAAACCCTTTACCACCTGCTCTAGGGACGGTCGGTAATTTTTTTTAAAATCGTCAAGAAAAGGATTTAAATCAAACTTTCAGAAAGTAGAGGGCACGTAACTCGCGTAAAAAAAAAAAAAAAAAAGTTCAGGGGCCAATTACAAAAGTTACTAAAGTTGAGGGGGGTGTGGTGTCTATACAGTTTGACCCAATTTATTTACCCACACCAACTTTACTAGTGGGGAAATGGGTCAAAGATTTTCTAGTTGAAAATACGTTGTCTGAGAAAAGTCAAGTTACAATGGCAATTTTGTAATTTCAATTATATATATATATATATATATATATATTTGACAACAGTCGCTTTTGTTTCACGCAATTCGATAATCCATGTAATTTGAATGTTTTTGGTGGTCGATCTATTGGTTGAATCAGTATCTCAGCATAAAAAATTATTATTTTAAATTTTATTTTATTAAAAAATTATACATATATTATTATTTCAGTATCAGAGTAGGATTACTATATTCTTATGAGTATAGAACTTTTCGTACTCATAAGTTATTTTCGATGACAGAACTTTCGAATCGACGATCCGTTTCGTTAAATATGATATAGAGTATTTGATACTCTTAAGAAAAAATTTCGTAAGTTTTCGAAATAATAATAAAGTCTATCAAGCAGGTATACAATGAACAATCAAAATCGAACGAGGTTCTAAAGATGTATGATCTGATCCTTCAATTTAAAATCGGAGTTATTGATCTTTATCTATATAGTGAATAGAATTTTCTATGAACAATTCAGCTGATTCTGATTCTTTTACACCGTAAACTAGCAAGTATTTCATACCGGCCATTAAAAATTGTCAATTTTCAGATCTTTTAATCATACGGTAGATGATGTTAAAAAATTATAAAATTTGATTTCTAAAAGTTTTAAATACTCTAAATAATATTTAACGACATGCATGGATCGTCGATTCGAAAGCTCTATCATCGAAAATAACTTATGAGTGCGAAAATGATTGTACTTATAAAAGTACAATAGCCAGACTCTCAGTATCATATTAAATTTTAGATCAAATTTAGTAAATATAAGTTTTCAAGTTTCACTTTTTATAAGACTAATATATGCAATAGAAATTAAGATCAACTAAATTAATTTTAAGCCATTGATTTTCCTATGACTTAGATTAATAAAATCCGAGCAGTCTGATTAAAATCAGTTGAACTGTCAGTTTGAATGGTTCAAAATAGTTTTTTGACTTATCCGGTTCAAGGAGTTAAACCGAACTGCTTTATAGACTGGTTCACAGTCGGTCCGGTGAAACCGGCCAATTTGACTTTATTTTTAAATCATTACTTTTTTATGTTTAGCCCTCGTAGAAATTTTTCTTTATAAATGATCCTATCAAAATCATAGATACAGATATAACTCAATACGTTTTTACATATAGGCACTATACAGAATAAGAGAGAAATATTTTACATGAATATAATAATTCATTCATTGTATTTAAAATAGTGTATGAAAAAAAAGAAACTTACAATCAATTTGTAAAAATATAATATGTTATTTAACTAAAATACAGTAAATTAATTATCCTGTTTGTGAAAAATATTTTGTCGTGTTAAAAGGACATTTATATATTTATGATTTTAATAGAATTATTTATAAAATAAATTTTTTTTTGGAAAGGGCTCAATGCAAAAGAAAAAAAAAAGTCCCCACATAATTAATTACGTAACTTGTAATTCCCACCTATCACATAACATGAGGGTTAAGTTTTAACGACCTACCCTAGATTATTTGTTACAATAAATGACCAACGACATAATAGATATATATCATTGTACTTGCCCTGTCACACACCTTCAGAACCTACGTGTACTGATATGACATTTCTTATTATTTTTTTTTACTATCTAAGTAATACTGTGACTCTCCAGTTTTCATAAAGATCAACTATTCCAGGACTATTATATTTCTGGTACGCTTAACCTTTTAAATCTGTCGAGTCTATTCATCATCCAAAATACTATAGTCTGATTAAGAAATTTAGTCTTACTATATCTTATATATGGAATTATTCTAAATTTTTGAAGTGTCATATTTTTTCCCACTTTAAGCTCTGACATTCTCGTCAGGTTCAAATACACTCACAAGTATCATGCGATATGAGATTCGTCTCGCTAGTTTTAGCCGACCTTATAGGGAGCCACCTGCCCGTTATGTGACTCTAGCTCAATCGAAATTTATCTCATGTTTTTGATTGATGATTTGCTGTGATACTAATTGTAATGCCCCACTTACGAGAGAGTTACTCAGTTACGAGGTTTAGTTATAGTATATCTTATATATAGAACTATTTCAAATCCTAGGACTGTTATAAATATTCTATCTGTAAATTGAATTATTGTTTTCGTGAATTGAATTGTAATAGTCATCTAATTAAAATGCTCCATGCCATTGTGTTAATAATAAAATGAAAAATGATGCACAAAAAATAAGTTGGCATGATGTTACTAACATTGTATAAGGTTGTCAATGAATTTTTCATTTTTAATTTTTGAAGATTGTAAAGCCATTTTATGCATTTCAATATTTGACATCAATTTCCCAAAGAAATTAATCAAAAATTGTGAAGTTTTCAAATTGTATCTAAACACAATTTTGATATAAAGTTGAAGACGTAAATGGTAAACAATGCTAGACTTATACAACACATTGTAATAAAAGTAAATCTTTTAGATATGTAGGTTACTTTTTTTTTTTTTTTTTTTGGTTACAATCTATTATTGAGACATATTTTGAGCAAAAATTCCTCACTTAGGGGCCGTTTGGTTGGATATAGCTACAAAAGCAGTATAATTGAAAGTATATGCAGTTGCAAATACTGCAGTCATAACTACACATAATCTATTTGATTTTATACAGTTACAACTGCTACAATTACATTTCTTCAGTTTGGTAGTCTATAGTTGAAATTTGTATTTGTAAATTCTGTCAATTTTTAGACCTCTTCTAAACATAATGTACTGTTCTAATTATTAATTAAGACTTTTATATCAATGTATAATTTATATATTATAAAATTATATATAAATTTAATGAATTTTAAATAAAATATATTATAGATTTGGTCAAAACAACAATTAAGACATTATAAAACTAGCAGACTAGAAAAAAAGAAGCGTATGAAAAAAATTTATTGATCCTAACAGATATTATTAATTCTTAGCATATTACATGAATAGGTATTCTTGGAAAAAAAAAAAAAACATATGAAAAAAAAATCACACTTTATTTATTTTTTTAATGAGTGAGCCGACTCCAGCCCAACTGCTGCAGTTGGGTCTTCTCATGCAAATGCAACTTGAGCAGTTGAGCTTAACTACACCAAATCAAATAAAAATTTAATAAATACATGCATTTTTAACTACAGTGCAATTAGAAATGCATGACTCTACAGTGAATCTAAATCTTGTGCATATGTATGAATGGTCTCATGTCCCTTTCATCTTGATAGTTAGTTGCTGATCAAATATAAGGACAAGTAGAGATCTAGTTGGTTAGGCTTGCTCAATCATGACATATAATGTCAAATATTAGTTAAACCAAACCACCCATTCTGCCATTCACACACACACACACACTCTCTCTCTCTCTCTCTCTCTCTCTCTCTCTCTGGGCCTGTTTGGTTCGCTTCTTTTTTACCATGGAAATCGGAATCGGAATGGGTGAATTCGTTTGTGCGTGTTTGGTATGCGGGTGTCCCAATCCGATTCCGATTCCCGAGTGGAGTGGGAATCTCCCAATCATCTCATTTTTCAATCAGGGCTAGGAGGCCGGATAGGAAGTTTAATCTGGACGGAATGGATATTTATTCGAATTAAATTTATTTTTTCAAATTTTTTAATTAAAATATGAGTTTAAATTTAGAAATTTAATATATTTTAAATTTAATTTTAAATTAATTAAAATAAAATTAATCAAGTATTTGAATCTAACTATATACTTTGAATTTAAATTAAATTTAATTTATAATAAGTTTTATTTAAATTTTATTTAAAACTTAAATTAAATTTATGGATTCAAATTAAAATTTAAATTGTAATTTTAAGTTTGAATTTGAATAAATCGATATTTAGTTTATATTTTGAATTATCCACTCAAACTTCAAATGTTTAATTTTGTTTTAAAAAAATAGATTTAAAATTTTGACATTATTTCAAAATTTTGATGTAAATTTTTAAATTTAATTTTTATTTGAATTTAAATTAATATACTATAAAGATAAAGTTAGTATATTAATTGATTACGTTTTATATCTATCTAACCAACACTGACAATCAGAATGATTATTTCGATCCGATTCAGTAACTGAACCAAACGAATAGATAATGAGTCATTCCGATTCCGATTCCGGGGCTTATTTTGATTCCGATTCGACTTCGAACAAACGCACCTATATATATATATATATATATATATATATATATATATATATATATATATATATATATAACAAGACTATTATACCATTAATAGCATCAAGTTATTGGTATTATTAGAGTTTCGGCCCTTGGATTATTTTGACTATTGATGTCTTAGCAATAGGTTTCCAAGTTTTGTGATTTCTTAGACATTGAGACTATTTGATTCATTGAAAAAGTGTGATGTTTAAAAAAAATCAAAATTTTCTATGGAAAACTCTCTTTTCAGTTTTCAGCCTATTTTTCTTGGATTCAAACGGACGAAAAACTTGAAAAGGAGTTTTCTATAAAAAATAATTTTTTTAAGAGAAAATTTTCTTTTTTTTTCGAGAAACCAAATAGCCTCTGTTTTAGGCAGCGAAGATCTCATATGCCAGATTGAATTTGCTTCTAAAAAGGTAAATTGCATGTTTAGTCCTCAAACTATGAGTCAAGTGACACTTTAGTCCTTAAATTTTAATCTGCTATAATTTGCCGCTTGAACTTTAAAAATTGTTATAATCATAGTTCCACAATCTAATTTACTTGATTAAATATCAATATATTGTAAATGTAGAAGAAATGTA
Source organism: Ananas comosus (assembly GCF_001540865.1). Lineage (NCBI taxonomy): Eukaryota > Viridiplantae > Streptophyta > Magnoliopsida > Poales > Bromeliaceae > Ananas > Ananas comosus. Next base: position 2,114,798 of record NC_033626.1, read on the forward strand.
GCAAGGTCAGGGGACTCTACCTACCTACACTCATTTGGGACGAACTCCAGCATTGCGACACTACAAGGGGTCGCGACAAACATCTAGCGGGCAAATGTATGCAGTCCATATGGAGAATGCATCAGCGACGGTCACCGCCAATGACTAAGCCATTACATCACTTTTATATGAACAATGCGTCAATGTTTAATTAACTAACTTAGATTGTGCGACTTAATTACAATAATTCTGAAAGTTCGAATAAAAAATTATGAAAAAACTTAAAGTTTCGAGGACCCAAACATGCATTACCCTTTTAAAAAAATTTAATTTTAGAAATTAAGCATAGTGCAGAATTGAGCTAGAATACTCTCAAAAGTATCATGAAGGTGGTGCTTTTGAGTTTTTAGTTATTGGATGGAGAGATGTGAGATTGAGACGATACTGATAGGTGGTAGTAGGTGGACTAGTGTTTAATCCAAAGGCTATTAGTAATCAAGGAATAGATCCAAAGGCTAGAAACTTAGAAGCACAAAAGGATTGGTGCTTCTAAAAGTATTCTAGCTCAATTCCACAGTGCATGTAAAGCATGGATACAAATAATTTAGGGTTAATTACATCGGTAGTCCCCAACCTTTCCACCAATTTTCACTTGAGTCCCCAGTCTTTTTTTTTTTTGCAATTGAGTCCCTAACTTCTTGATTTTATACAATTAGGTCCCAACCGTTAAAAAAAGGGTTAAAATTAATGGAATCGCCACGTCAGCGCCTATGTGGCAACTTTTTGCATGTCAATTTAGGTCCCTAAACTTTGCACATTTTTCATTTTAGTCCCTAAAAAAATATTCAAAATTTTAAATTTAAATTCAAAAATAATATTAAAATTAAAATTTTAAACTAACGAAAAATTAAAATTTTGAATTTGAATTTAAAGCTGAATTAAAATTTTGAATTGAAATTCAAATTTTAAATTTAAAATTTTAATTGAATCCAAATTAAATTTTAATTTTAATTTGATTTTAAATTTGAATTTAAATTTTAAATTTGAATTTAAGATTTGATTTCAATTCTAAATTTGAATTTAAACTTCGAATTCAAATTCACATTTTGAATTTGAAATTTCAAATCGAAGTTTGAAATTAAATTAGAATTTAGAATTCCAAATGTGAATTTGAATTTAAAATTTAAATTTTAAAATAAATACAGGAGAGAGAATTTGAATTTGAATTTGAATTTAATAATTTGAATTTGAATTTGAATTTAGAATTTAGGGAGGTGCTCACAAATTCAATTTGGTCCCTAACCTTTTTTTTCAATTTAAAATTCTCTCTCCTCTCTCTCTCTCTCTCTCTCTCTCTCTCTCTCTTCATATATCACTAACCACCTTGAATTGGACATCCCAACCACAAAGTAAATGCAGGAGTGCATATCACTCAAACCCCAACATGAAGGGAAGAAGATAAGGTTAGTTCCCACACTTCATGTGGGGGGAAATGGAGCAAAAGCTTAGGGCAATGGCACCCTTGTGATTCCACTAAAATCCAAGGGGTGTTTCAGTCATTTCATATATACTTTGTCATTGTCTCAATTTAGTGGTAAAAATTATAAAACAAATTTACAGGTAAAATTTGTTATAATTAATGCAGCAGATTCATGTAAATTGAATAAAATTATTCAGGAAACTATTAATTTTGATAATATTTTTATTGTTTCTTTATCCAGTTTTTGAATTACAAATTGGATAGATGATAAGATATGGAACAATGTGATGTAATTACTTATTTTAATAAAATTTTACAATTAAATTCCTGAGAATATTCTAAAAATGTGGACCTATTTGAAGTAGTACAAAGTGTAGGGAGGTAATCGATGTAATTTTTAATACAAAAGAATAACTTATGCAGGATTTAAAGTGCAAGCGTACGTGTTTTTTTTAATGTATAATTTAGCCTCTTTTTTTTTTGTAAAAATGTAAGGAAACCAACATTTTAATATTCTTTTAAATTTAAATATTTTTTGTTAAATAATTTAAGATTATTGTCGAATTTATCAATAATTTGATCAATTTACTAAATTTTATTTTTTTAAATAAAATAAAAATAAATACCAATTAATAACTAATTATTAAATTTAATAATATTGTTGCCATAACTAATTATAATAAATCAAATTAAAAAGTTAAAAATTAAGAAAATATCAGCTAAAAGAGTAAAGTTGAAGGGTCCATGTCAAATTTGCCTATAGTTTAGGGGGAGGTGCCCGTTTTTCTTTGTGGTAAAAATATGGAGGCCCCCCTCAATTATAAGCTATTTTGAAATGGACTCCTCAACATTCATTTTTTTTCTTTTTGTTGAGACCTCTTAAATTTTTTTTTTGTCTAAAATATATAAAACTTTATTTCGTAAATACCATCTTATTTATTTTTCTTTACTGACTTTTAAAATTCTATATTTTGTCCTCTTAAAATTTTGAAAGTATTTTTTAAAAATTACTAGTTAATGAAGAAGGTGAAATAACCAAATTATCCCTGTTTTAGAAAGAAAAAATATTTTTTTAATATATATTCTTATTATTTTTAAGGGAATTTTTAGTATAGATTATAAAAATAAATAAAACAATGACGAAACCCTAACTGATGGGGATTAAGTGCATCAATTTTAAATTTTGAGGGAGTAAAATATAAGTTTTTGAAGATTAGAAAAAGAAATAAAAAATAAATATTTACATGGTGGTTTTACTTATTCTAGCCTTGTTTATTTGACTTTGTATATTTAGTTAAGTGAAAATTTTATCAAATCTAACAACTTTATTAGTTACTATCTATTAGTTGGTCAAATTTATTTATTAGAAAGTAATTAATGTCACTAAATTTAATAAAATTATCAANCTTTTTTTTTTCTTTTTTTTTTTTTTTTTTCTTTAAGCACTATCAAGAGCGGAATAAGCAAAGATATGAGATAGGTAAAAACGTATAAAATTTATTTGAATAATGAACCATTTTGAATCAGTTACCCAACTTTTAAAAAATTTATTTTACTATTTAACTTTTTAATTTATTTGATTTAAGTCAGTAAATGATACTTTTATTTTAAAACTATATAAGATATACTAACTAGATTTGTCAAAATAAAATAAACGACATATTCAAAATTTAAAGTTAAATTGTTATTGACCGATTAAAATTGAATAAACTGAAAGTTTAGATAGTAAAATTAAAATAGGATAATTATCTATATACCCCTCAAAACTTTGAAAATATATAATTTATCATTTTTTTTTTCTTTCTAATATACTACTCATATGTTTCTCCATTATTCCAAAACACTCTTATAATTGCTACCCGTTAAGTTAATTTGAGTTAAACGTAAGTTAAATATCTAGCAGAATTAAAAAAATCAAAACACCTTTATTGCTCTTAACTTAAGAGTAAATAAGATATGTTGGTGATGGTGGAAGAATGTGTTTGAAAAGACGAAAAAATCAAAATATTTTTTCTGCCCCTAACTTAAGGGCAAATAAAAAAAATTCAGTGATGGTACGAGAATATATTTGAAAGGGTAAAATAGTAATTTTATAAAGATAACGACTACTATTAACCGTTCATCAACAGAATTTAACTCTTGAAGTATATTTGAAATATATTGGAACATAAAAAAACATTTTCAATATTAGCCTTTTAAGAGGAGGTAAATTAGAAAATTGAAAATTTTACAGGAATATATAAGCAATTATCCCGATTTAAATTGTAAAAGGTCCAATATTCAAATAAAAAATAGTAAGTGGTTCAGATAAATTTTATATATTTTTATTTTAACCAAAAGATGTGCAGGCAATGCCCTTCTCGTAATATTATCAAACATGAGGGGTATTTTGGTCATTTCACATGAAATAGACAGTAGAAAATGGTCGGGGAGAGAGAGAGAGAGAGGTGTGAGAGGACACTGATTGTGTAAGCTTTTCTCCTCTGTTTTTGCTATTTTTTATTCTCTCTCTCCAGCGTTTATGTGCGCAGCAATGGAGAAAGGCGGCGCCGAGGAGCCGTTTTCGGCTTCCATTTGATCGGCGACTACCGCAAATTAGGGTTTGATCCATCGATTTCTCGAGGTATGAAGTAATCTGAGTCGAATCTATGTTTTCTTACCCTTTTCTTTGCGTCAATGTGAATCTTGCAATGTGGGTTTTGGATCTTGGGGGTTGGGGCTGAGATCTCTGAAGTCGTGTTGGTTTTGGATGAGAATGGTGGGATTTTTGAGGTTTTTGGGCCTAGTTTTTGTGGTGATTCTTGTCTTGGGGGTTAGAAAACGGAATGTGGGGTGTGATTTGGGAGAAAACTGGGGCTTGGGTTCGGATTTGTTGAGTTGCTTGTGCTACAAAGTGGAAGTGAGGTGGGCAAATGAGGATCTGTTTGAACATAGATCTATGTAATTCTTTTTGGTCATATATATATATTTAAATTATTGCAATTAGAGATCTATGATGCTTTAGCTTGATGTTATGATAATGACTAGTCTTTCTTGTAGTACGTATCTTCAATTAATTTATTTGTAAGGGGAAGAGTGTTGCGTACCAAGTGTTTCTTTCAAATCTAGGGTTTCGTTCCAAAGGGCTAGATATTTATCAGTCCTGAACATTATTTGCTTATTTATTGGTTGCTTAATTTTGTTATTCTTCTCGATAATTCCGCTCTATGGTTTATGATATTGGATCCTGGATCAATAATAGTGTCAAGTATAATTGTTGAGCAAATAGGATATGTTTGGGCATTATTTTGTCTTGTGGCAGCATGGGACCCGTGATTTTCTCGTTAGACCAACTGATGTTGAACATGCTGTGACTTAAGCATTTTTGCATGAGCGGCTTCCAAATGAGTGGTTGATGATGAACTTTCTGATTATTACCTGCCAGCTAATTCTTTTTGCATTTATTAGATGTCGGGGTTTTGGTTTTGACACATTTTCTTCTCATACTTTCCTTCCAAGCGAAGGCGTCTTCAATTTTGATTCATGAGTAATAATATAACCAATATTTCCATGATTGGCCTCATTTGCAATTTACTATGCTTTTATATTTATCACCAAGGATCACCCATGCGGTACCATGCTGAGGCCGTGCTGGTATGTGGCACGGGGTTGTGCCAACACTGTATCAACGAAATCACCTCTTGCATTTTTTTTGAGACCATTTTGAGTTTTTTTTTTTTTTTTTTTTTTTTTTTTTTTTTTTTTTTTTTTTTTTGAGGTAAGAGCTTTAGAAAAGTTTTTTCATACTCTATGTAGATCCTGTAAATCTATTAATATTTGGAGCAATCAATAAGCTCCATCGCATAACGAGACCAACTTCTAGTGGAAAAAAACACAAATAAGAAGATTTCTTCCAATTTCTTTCATTATTTTAGATTTATGAATTTACCGATGGTAGTGTAACTAGTGTTTTCCTATAAGTCTCTATCTAATTATGATTTTGATTTTGATTTCATACATATACTTTCATAATATATAGAAAATGATTTTTTTTTAATTTATTAAGATATCTGTGACTTTATTCGTAATAAATTGTACGAGATATAATACATAAATCATTTTTATATCTGTTAGAGATATTATAACATTCTAAAAACTAACTTTTCAATGTTTTCATATAAATTTAATTGAAAAACCTGTGCCAGTGTGTGCCAATTTGCCTGTGGTGTGCCATTGGCATGAGGGAGAGTGCTGATTTTGGCACACCCTATGCCGTTGTGCCATGCCGTGCCGTGCTGTTGGCACAGCTTGTCATCCTGTCTTTTTTTCACTATTGTTCTAAGCAAAGTAATATATTGATTGGCATCACGCTAAGGTGAATTGCTTTTATTCTTTGCATTTGGATCTGTTTTTTCAGAGCTTTAGGTCTTAGGACAGATTTCTTCCCATTAGCAAGAAACCCTTAAAGTTTAAACTACCTTGTTGGCTTTTATAGTATTTATGTTTGTCAGGTTTCTTCTAGATGGTAAGGTCACTATTAATTCTGCAGATCCTATTGATACATGCCTTTGCATGTTAGCCTGATTTTACAGAAAAGTAAAGCTATGCTATGTGAAGCAGTATCCAGAATGACGTGACATTCTCTTTGCAGTAAATATATTAGACTCGTTTATGGCTAGTTTATATTATGGTGGCAGTGTTCTCGATTGGTACCAAAGGACTGGGTCTTGGATCTGCTTTCGAAGTTCCCATTTGACCTATTTAGTTTTAGCTTCCTTAAAAGTACTTTGGGCTTTTAATGATACAAATATATCTGATGTACTGCTAAACGGACAAAAAACAGTTAGGATAGTAAGATTGCAGAATTGCTAGTTTCTTCAATTGTTGATTTTTATTTACCAGATCCAAACTTTGTATTAGTGGATTATGGACCAATAATTTCTCAATTCTAATTTGTTGAACCAAAGGGAATTTCTGGATAATAGCTCATCTTGTCACAGCATGAGATATGTCATTTATCCATCTGACTGTTAATGTAGAATATGCTGACTTTCCTCCAGCATCTAGTGGGAACTTTTGTTTTGTTCGTTTTTTTTCCTGTTGTTCTGATACTTTCCTTTCTGTTTTGATATTAGAATTACAAAAGAGGCTCATTGGAGCTTTCTGGAGCTGACAATCTGCTCAAACATTGAAACCAATATCGTTCTGGTTATAATATCAAGCTTGGGAATGTGGCGAAATTGAGATTTGTTGACACCATAATCAAGCCAAAAATGAGCCTCTTGTTGGTAGTTGTGCTGGATAGTAGTAATTGCTGGATCAAATTGCTGTGAGTTTAGCGGCATAATACTCTTGAACTGAGACCTTGAGCTCTCCTGTAGTTCTGGGACTAGGAAGCAAGCTTAAGCATTTGATCTAACTATTTGTAGTGGTATATTAGTTGAGTTAGACATCATAATCTTTGGATGAAAACTTATCAGGGTCTTCATATCTATCATTTTCTAAATTCCTGGTTGAATCGACTTCAATATCAGCATTTATGATGATAAAAGGACAATGCTTCTCTCTCTCTCTTTTTTTTTTTTTTGTTGGATGGCAACAACGTACTGACTTTTATATAGTTACAGAATAAGCATCCTTGTTTCCTATAGCATGCCATATTTTTATTCTGACAGTGTTGTTTGCCTTTTTCCTCTTTTGGTGGATTTACTTTTTTTAATTTATGTCCTATAAAGCTATGCATTTGTGACATGTTCTGTGTTCTATTGTTGCTTTCTTTTCAACTTACAGTTTTCTACTCTTAACTCTTGTATTTTATACACAAAAGGGTGTCTCGAGCAACAATTATTGACAGTTTAAAGGTTTTCTAACCTTTTGTTTTACCAATATTTCATGTTATGTTGTTCTACATGTATCAATATACTTCTCTTTGTTGCAGACCACTCAAGTTCTTCTAGACTGCAGCTTGAGGCTTAGTGGCATAGTGGGATTTACAGTTGCCACAGCGAAATATTTTCAAACTGAGTCTCTTCGATTCTTGAAGCTGTGGTTTAGCTTTTAAAGTAAAAGCATAATGGGTTCAAGATTCCCATCACATCAGCTCAGCAACGGGCTGTATGTCTCTGGCCGGCCCGAGCAGCCCAAGGAGAAGCCCACCATCATGTCCTCTGCGGCCATGCCATACACTGGTGGTGACATTAAAAAATCTGGCGAGCTGGGAAAAATGTTCGATATTCCTGTAGAAAACTCAAAAGCACGAAAGTCAGGCCCTGTTACTAATAATGCACCATCCCGTACTGGATCTTTTGTGGGAGTTGCCTCTCATTCTGGTCCCATCAGCTCAAATAAACAGAAATCCAATTCCGGACCACTTGGTAAGCATGGAGAGCCAATTAAGAAATCATCTGGTCCACAATCCGGTGGAGTGACCCCCATGGTGCGCCAGAATTCCGGTCCAGTTCCTCCTGTTCTTCCGACCACTGGCCTAATCACTTCTGGGCCGGTTTCTTCTGGACCTCTGAATTCATCGGGTGCCCCTAGAAAACTATCTGGTCCATTGGATTCAACTGGGTCAATCAAGATGAATGTTGCTTCTATTGCGCATAACCCGGCTGTCACTAATATTACCCAGGAAGATGAGTATTCTTTCACCAAGAGTGTCCCCAAGATAATACTGTGGGCTGTGGGTCTTCTGTTTGTGATGGGTTTTATTGCTGGTGGGTTCATTCTTGGGGCTGTTCATAATGCTATACTTCTTATCGTTGTTGTGGTCTTCTTTGTTCTTGTTGTTGTGCTTTTTATTTGGAATTCTTGCTGGGGAAAGAGCTCCATGATAGGGTTCATTTCGCGCTACTCTGATGCTGATCTAAGAACTGCCCAGGATGGTCAATATATCAAGGTTTCTGGGGTACGTTGCTTAAGATACTAATGTGATCTGTTTTGTTTTTTAATTATTATCTTATTAATCGAAGCCAAACCTTTCCTTAAAAATGTGCATTTTGTCCTGTTCTGGTTTTCATCTGAAGTAGTTTTAATTCTTCTAGTGAACAAATTGTTGTACAATTTAATGCTGGTATCTCATTCCTATATTCGTCTAGTCATTTGATGTGTCAACTCTACATGCCAAAGCACAGCGTCACATTCTCTGGTTGTGCACGGTTGAAGAAACTTAGTTGATTCATAACATTAAGTGATGTTGCAACAACAAGTGTATCTGAACTTTTTGTTTTAGAAATTAAAAAGAAAATATAGGAACATTCTCACCTATGTATCTGTATCTAGCTCAACATTTTTATTATTACTTGCAGTAGAAAGGAAGGAAATATGTGGGTCACTTGATAAGATTTGCTCAATATGTCTTTTGTTGAGATGTTACACTATGTTGTGCTCCTTTACATTTACTTTTGGGTTTAAGGCTGTGAAACTGGTCAGTTTGGCTCTTTTAAAAAAGAGTTAAATTATTATGTTATTCTAGCCATTCTCTTTGGAAACAAGAAACAAATAGCTATTCACAGCAAGAATTACTGTTGGTAAAGTCCATGGTTTCTGCGGTTATGGTGGATACGTAGTGTATGCTTCCCTCGCTTTGAAATTTCAGAGCTGCCGACTGGATGCTTAATTCTGTCCCAAGATAAGTTGCCCAATTGTTGTTCTAGAAAAGAATTTTACCCACTTGTTTTTAGATGTTTGTTACGGACGTTATGCTTCTAATTTGAAATATTAATTCACTTATTTATATCTAGTTATTTGTTACTAAGTTGTTTGAAGATAGATGGCTTTTGTTTCTTATTAATGAACTTATCTCTTTGACTACTAAACTATCCACACTGTTTTACTCAAAACTGATGAATGCTCCCTTTTTTTTACCTTTTTCCATTACTGTGAATAACCTAATAATTCCTGAAGAGTATGTTTATGGTCTATATTTTGCTTCCTGATCTGACTCAATGAGATGATGCCTATCAAAATCTTTTCTGAGCTGAAGAACCTTGAATTAAGTGTAGGTTCCTTCTAATTTGAATAGTTTCATTTGCTGGCCTTGTTTGTAAAGCAGAACTTCTTACTTACTATTTAGTCTTTAAAAAGCATAATAATGCTGCTTATTAGAGGACAAGTAATTAAGATATTGTTAATCTCTTACAGGTTGTCACTTGTGGTAATGTTCCCTTGGAGTCATCATTCCAGAATGTACCAAGATGCGTGTACACATCTACCAGCCTGTATGAATACAGGGGTTGGGATTCTAAAACTGCAAATCCCAACCACCGACGTTTTACATGGGGACTCAGGTCATTTGAGGTAAGCCCTGTATTTTCTCTATAATTTAGTCTTTTGTTAGTAAATAAATATTAACTTTTCTATTGTGACGGACTGATGGATATGCATAGTAACTAACAAGTTACCTATTTTGGAAATAAGCAATTCTTGTACTATTTTGCAAGCTGAAGTTATGAGCTAATCCTCTTACAAATATGCCAATTTACTCCTAAATTCTTTCTTGTCGTAACAATTTAAGTTATCTAATTTATCCATTTTTCCAAATAATCTGCTTCTGATACCATCTTAATATCTTAAGTGTATATCACCGACCTTGATGCTGTGGATTGGATAAAAGCTTATGAAGATTATCAGGTAGGAAATAATTAAATATACAAATCAGCAATCAATTATGATTGTCGAACAGAGAAATAATGCAAAAGATTTTATGTGGCTTGAGGTGTGAATTTGGTGAATCCCTTAAAATTTAGGGACTTGGGCCATGTTTGGTATTGAGGGCTATCTAACACTGTAGGGCAAAAATGAGTTGGAGAAAAAGCATAGAAAGATATGCTTGCATTTTCCGGTGGGACCACAGAAATTATGTTGTAACTGAATCATTGTGAAGATCACAACATGATATTTCTTATGGAAACGAATGGAATACTTTCCCATCACAGTTTTCCACAATCTCAAATGAAGCCTAAGTTGATGATTAAGTAGTTCAATGACCAAATTGGTAACATTATAAAGTTAGAGAGAGTACATAATATTTAACTCAATCTTTTGACATAGCACATTATTGGTACTCATAAATTTGTTCCATAATTATGGCAGAGGCACGTAGTTGACTTCTACATATCTGATTTCCAATCCGGGTTGAGAGCGCTGGTGAAGACTGGCTATGGTGCAAAGGTAACATCATATGTTGACGAGTCCATCGTCGTTGACATCAACCCGAGTAACAAAGACATGTCTCCTGAATTCCTGCGATGGTTGGCACAGAGAAACCTTTCGAGCGACGATCGTGTAATGCGCATCAAAGAAGGGTATCAAACTGTCTTCTGAAATTTCACCGGCGCAGTTTTATCTACTGCATTTTCTTGATAGAGAATTCTAGTTGGGTTAAATCTATAGCTGGTTCTTGAACAATCACTGTATAAAAGGAAAATTGGCAATTAGGACTGTAAAGCGGAAAGTTATCACCTTTTGTTCTTTTCTTATATTATGTTCAAGGGGCATAAAATTGTTTGAGCACGCCACAGAAATGCTGGAAAAAAACTGAAAAGGAACTAAGTGAATTACATTTCTTGAAATTATATATTCTGATTCTTGTTTATCATTTCACATATAAAGTGATTACATATTTAATCACATACTCCTTCACCCATTGCACTCAGATGAAAATAGAGGTGAGGATTGCATTGTATAATTTAGGTGAGGATCACATTGTATAATTTTTGGGTTCCCGCACTATCGTATGTAAGGATATTATTGCAATTGCAATAGAGTTCAAGAATGAGAGTTGCATGTTATTATTTTAGTGCATCCTGTCACTAAGCTATAATATATGCTTGCACATGAAGCCTCGCCACCCGCTCCCCCCACCACCACCAGCTTCGCACCTGAATCCTCCGTAAAAAATTAGAGGGTTTTGCAAATCACCGTTGATCTAACCAAAGTGTGCAATCTTCTTTTTCTCTTTCAGGTACATAAAAGAAGGAAGCACTGTGAGTGTGATGGGGGTTGTCCGAAGGAACGAGAATGTCTTGATGATCGTTGCTCCTTCTGAGCCATTCTCGACAGGATGCCAGTGGGCCAAGTGCTTATTCCCTGCAAGCTTCGAAGGGATAGTGTTGAGGTGTGAGGACACTTCGAAGATCGACGTAATACCTGTGTAGAGCAGGTTTGCCTTCCTCGGCATTCGGGTATTTGCCATTCCTAGGGTTTGTATTGTATGGTTTGTGGTGGCAGATCCCTAAATTAATGTGAGATATATATACACATATATCTGTAGGGTTTGGATTTGCAGGTGTTTGGTTCTTTGAAATGTGTGTATAGCTTTCCCTTTTTTGGCGTCTATTTAGAAGTGGAAGTTTTTGTAGCAAAGATGGGTTTGGCCAATTCTATAGAGAACTTTCTTGTTCTTTTTACCGTATGGCGTATCGCGCTTCTTGCTTCAGCCTGGCTTATGGAACTGTTTCTCTATGCATGCGTTATGTGATCGAAAACGCCGATTCCAATTTGGTTGGATGTTGATAAAAACTGCCAATTCCAATTTGGTTGGATGTTGACAAAAACTATTATTGCTTTGCGGAACTATTTAGCCTGCGCTTCTCGGTAAGCGCAAGCTCCAACGGAGCCCTTGCAGTTGTCTCTTTTGACTATTTCTGTTGTTGATTAGGAAGCTCAATTTTTTGGAGCCTGTCACTGGTGTATCATCAAACCATAGGAGCACTTGGTATCTGGATTGAGAAAACTACTTTGATTTTGAACTCTGCAGCCAATGCTGCTTTATCAGCTAGACCCCTTTGTTTGTTTGTTTGTTTGTTTTTGTTTTTTTTGGAATTCATGCAAGGGAGGATCCTACTGTTCTGAGAAAACAGAAGCTCTACTTTAACTGCACCTATATTCCGTCCATATTAATTATTTATTGTGTTTGTAACATCCCAATAATTTCACATGATAGAAAAAAAAAAGAGGCTAAATTACAGAAAATCTTCTGTAAATACTCGTTTTTTACTTTCCCTCCCTGATATTCAAAAACTTGTATTTTGCTTTTTTTAAATTTTAGAAATATTTTTATGTGGTATAGTGTTAATGGCGAGGGTAAAATGACCAAATTGTTCTTCTTGACTAAATTGTCCTTCTTCTATTAAAAAAATAAATTTTATTATATTTTTGCCATTTTGAAGGGCATTTTCGGTATAAAGTATAAAAAGAAAATAAATGGAATAGTGATGGAATCTTGACCAAGGGGGGGTTAAATGTAACAACTTGAAATTTTAAGGAGGTAAAATATAGGTTTTTGAAAGTCAGGAGGAAAAATAAAAAAAATTAGTAATTATTGTTTTAAGGGCTTTTTTTTTGCAAATGGCCTCCTGAAAAAATTATTTTAAAAATAGTTCTGTCAAAATTTAATTTACAAAAATGGTCCTGGTCCCGCCACGCAGGCGCCACGTGAGCGCCACGCGGGCAGGACTAGGGTCAGTGTGTTAAGTTGAACACGGCGAACCATTCACCGTGTTCAAACACGGTGAATGATTTACCGTGTTTTATATTTATATTCCTTTTTCTTCTCTTTTAGGGATGTCAAATGGGTCGGGTTTGGATTGGGTTTTTAAAAACTCGAATTTGAATCCAAAAATCAAATTAAAACCCGAACCCGAATTCGAACCCGGCGGGTTTTAAAAATCCATACCCATATAACTTTAATATATGGATATGGGTATGGATTTTTAAAACCCGCCGGGCTCGGATTTGTGTTCGGGTTTTATTTTGATTTTTGGATTCGATTTCGGGTTTTTAAAAACCCGATCCAAACCCGACCCGTTGACATCCCTAAAAGAGAAGAAAAAGAATATAAATATGAAACACGGTAAATCATTCACCATGTTTGAACACGATGAATGGTTCACCGTATTCAACTTAACATACTGGCCCCAGTCCTGCTCGCGTGGCGCCAACGTTGCGCCTGCGTGGCCGGGACGGCTATTTTGCAAATTAAATTTTAACAGGACTATTTTTAAAATAAAAATTTGTCAGGGGCCTAAATTGAAAAAAAGCCCTTCTTTTAAATATAAGGATAAGTTTAAGCATTTTGGTTCAACAATGTGGGACCAATAGTTATTAGTGCTAGTAGGACTGGGTTGTTATATTTAATATTAGAGCTGATCTGTTAGTCAGAAGTATGAGATTGATCTCACAATACTTGATGGTCTTGGGTTAGAGAATTGTTAAGGTATTTTACCTAACGAGGACATTAAGGAGAATCTATAATGCCTCAATAATTTCATATTAGATAGAAAGAATTATGATAAAAAATGTACAGACATTATATGAAAAAAGAATTATAATTGAAAATTATAAAGAATAAAAAATTTAATATTAATAATTGGACTTAAATATTTTGTGCTAGTGGTTTGAGTCAAATAGTTGTTAGTGCTAGTATGTTAATTCGATACCAAGTGCTTGAAGATTCTTATATGCTCATCTCTCCTGTTAATCACTAACAAGTCTCATTAATATTGAGGATTCTATTGTATTATTGTGTAGATAAAGCTGGATTTGGCGTTTTATTTTATTTTATTTTATTTTTTTCTTTTCTCCTTTTTCAATTTTGTGTGTGGAAAATTCACTGTATCACCGAGTTTGTGCGCACTCATTTTACCTTCATGTTTTTTTATCCAAATATGTCTTAAACTCTCAAGAAGGGTTAGTGTCCTTGAGCTATGCAAGTATGTAACACCCTTCCCTTTTACTTCAAATCGATTTTCCCCTATATATCAACCTGAGTAGTAAATTACTGAAGTCGATTTGTTAAGTAATCTGATTCTGATTTTCATATTTTGAGTCATATCAATTCCGATCGGACAATATGATGATCTTACGTACACACACTATAGAACTGCTTACTACCATGCCAACAAAAAATTTTAAATAGATAATTGGTGTAATTCAGAAGTACTAAAAAAATAAATTCCGGTAAAGTAGTTACTAAAATAACCAAAGTAAACTTATATCAATTTACCACGTTTGGCATAAAAAAACTGGCGCCACGTTAGTTAATGTAAAAGTAATGTGATATCTTACTAATTAGCGCATCGTCAATCGCAACACTACCACATTACCTCTATATTAGCGTTATATCAATATAACATCTTAGTCGTTGACACATCGTCATTCATAAGACTACCACACACCTCCACATTAGCATTACTTGATTGCAACAAGGACCAAAGTGTCACCAGGCTCATTGTTTGTCAGAACCAAACTCGCAATTTACCTGATTCTTTTTCTTTTCTCCTGAGAAGTTAACTTCAACAGCCTTCTATTCTCTTATTTCTTTTGCAGAAGATACATGTACATTCACACACAAGTTTCCCAAAAAAAAAAAAAAAGTAAACTCGCAATTTGTTGTTTGGTATGGCACCAAACAGATTACAGCCACACTTCAACAAAAGAAAGAAATTGGAATGAACATTTTCTGCCTTGGTATCCAAGGGAAACAAATATGGGCACATCATTTATAACTTTGTTATGTTAATGATACAACCAATAAAAAGAATAAGAATCCTGCCTGTTCAATCTTATCTTACATGTTATGCTTATTGCCTGCAATCCCCTTCTCTTATCCTCACAATCCCGCTGACGGTCTTCTTCACCGCACAAGCCCTCCGATACAAGCAACATAATAGATCTTTACAACGAGACCCGAAATGCTCAAATTTAATTTACTAACAGAAGATGCCAGTCTATACATAATCCTTTGATTCTCTTCGTAATATCTGATGTGGGGCCTATTGGGATGGTACAGCGGGGCATCTCTGACGCATGCTCATTATTGAAATGCTCTTAGAGCAACCAGGTTTCTGATGATAAGTGGAGCTACCTGCAAGCTGATTTCGAAGGCAATAAATCAAGTCGTCTAATTATCATCTTATTCTTCGAGGCTTTGGCGCTATTCTGTGTTGCATTCTGATCTTCATCCATTTCCATCAAAATTGTTCTGGAAAGAAAATCCTTTTTTCCGAAGTACAGCTTCTGCACACCAATTTGAACACGTCGTCAGAAAAGCCCGTAGAGGATCCATCAGTGCAAGATTTGCATTTGATTAACTTAACATACATCCTAAGAAAGATAAATGTTTGGTATGTATCCTTCTAACTTCATCTCCTCCACTAATGCGATGAGGGTTTGATAGATATCCTCGGTGCACAGGTGCAAGTCATCACCAGCATAAAATTCATGGACTTTGCCATCAATCTCAACCCAACTACAACCGGGAGTCTTGCTCACACCTCTCTCTCTCATCAACTCTATCATCCTTGCAGAATCATCCCATCTATTCGAGCTCGCATATATCTTAGAAGAAACCAAGTAATTCCATGAATTCGAAGGTTCCACCTGTAAAATCCTCTCCATGACCCTCTCTCCGATTTCCACATTCTTACATTTTCGACAAGCGTTAAGCAAAGCCCCTAAAACAACCGCATCGGCTTTCTCCGGCATTTTTTCAATAAAGTCCCACGCTTCTTCCAGATGCCCAGCGCGGGCCAAAAGGTCAACCATGCAAGAGTAATGCTCAGCCTTTGGAGCTAAACCAAACTCGGAAACCATGGAATTGAACCACCGACGGCCTTCGTCGACCAATCCAGCATGAACACAAGCTGAAAGGACACCGATAAGGGAGATATCATCTGGGAAAATCCCTTCTTCATTTCTCATCTGCTTGAAAAGTAGAATGGCCTCACAGCTTCGTCCGTGTAAGGCTAAGGCGGAGATCATGGCATTATAAGAGACCACGTTCTTTTGGGTCATGTTGTGAAAGACATGGATAGCTCTGTCGAGATTGCCACATTTAGCAAACATGTCGACCAAGGCCGTGCCTACATAGACATTGTGGTACAATCCATTTTGTAAGGCATATTCATCTAATTTTATGCCTAGTTCTATGGCTCCAACTGCCGCACATGCCGAGAGTACTCCGACCAATGTGATTTTGTCGGGTTTGATGTTCGCCTCTGCCATGGAAAGGAACAATGCAATCGCTTCGTTGGACATCCCATTCTGCGCATACCTGTAAGAGCCCAATTATTCTATTTAGACTAAGTTTCTTTGCAGTTCAAAAAATGAATAACAGCTACACATAGTTAAAGGACTCACTTAACATACTTTTTTTTTCTTTTCTTTTTTTTCCTTCCATTTTTCATTTTTTTAATGTAGATGCTGCTCATCTCTAACACCAAGAAGCAAAGAATGTTAGCACCTTATCTTCTTGATTGTTATTATTTGCTAAACAAAACCTACACATGTAGAGATTGAACTGTCAGCAATCACCGAATTACGTAAGACCATCCCTAAGTGTTGTCAATCGCATAGAAAATGACGGAAAACAAAAACTCAAGAACATTCAAATTGCCAAAATAAGGCTAGCGAAGGCATCTGCAAATATAACTCCCAACTTGTCTTTTTTGGTTAATTTGGCCTATACATTCCACTACTATTCATAATTCGCATTGTTTTTTTATTATTTTAAGGTAAAAACATACAAAACTTATCTGAACTATGAACTATATTGAGTCGACTACCCAACTTTGCAACATCTTGATTTTGATACCAAACTTTTTCAATTTGTTTGGTTTCAGCGAGTCAACGGCATTTTGACATCAAAGTTCAAACTAATTGCCTACTTTAATGAATTTACAGTTTCGAGAATTGCATGAAATGTTTGGTTTGAGTCAAGCAACAGCATTAAGTTCAAGTTGATTGCCTATCGTAATGAATTTACAGTTGTGAGAATTGCATAAAATGTACTAACTAAACCTGTAAAGATAAACGACACATTCAAATTTTGAGATCAAAGTGTCGTTCACTGATTCAAATCAAACAAATTGAAAGATCGGATAGTAAGACCCAAAAGCTCAATCCATGCAAAGATAGATAGGATAGGATAGGATAGAATAGGATGCTTGCCCCGTGATCATCGCGTTCCAAGCGACCGTATCCTTCGCCGGAATCTCATCGAACACCCTCCGCACCGCCGCCAGATCCCCGCACTTCCCGTACATGTCGATCAGCGCGGACCCGACGAACGGATCCGACCCCCGCGCGCCCCTCCCCGCGTACTCCTCCAGCCGCCGCCCCAGGCTCGAGTCCCCCAGGTCGCCGCACGCCGCGAGCACGCCGACCAGCGTCACCCCGTTCGGCTCCCACCCCTCCCCCGCCATGGCCGCGAACAGCGCCACCGCCTCCGCGGCGCAGCCCGCCTTCGCGTAGCCCGAGATCATCGCGTTCGACGAGACGAGGTCCCTGCGGGGGATTTCGTCGAACACCCTGCGCGCGTCGCCGGGGCGCCCGCAGCGCGCGTACATCGTGATCAGCGAGTGCTGCACGTGGTCGTTGGCGGCGGCGCGCGGCGCGGCCTTGACGGCGGCGGCGTGGGCGGCTCGGCCGCAGCGGGGGCGGCGCGCGCGCGCGGCGGCGAGGAGGGCGAAGGGGAAGGTGTAGCGGTCGGGGCGATGGCCGGCGCGGATCATGTCGCGGAGGAAACGGAGGGCGGAGATGGGGTCGCACCAGGAGACGGTGAGGCCGCGGATCATGAGGTTGTAGGCGAAGCCGGTGGGGGAGGGGATGTGGGAGAAGAGTTGCGACGCGTAGCGGCGGTCGCATAATTCGACCATCTTGGCTAGGAGGTGGTTGGGTCTCCGTACGGACGCCACCACCATGCGGGCGTGGACCTGCCGCACGGCGCCCGGGGACCTGCATTTCCGCAGAAGCCCGAGTATGCGGACGTCTTCCTCGTCGACGATGGTGGGGTTCCGTACGATTGGGGAGCGTTGGGGGAGTTGTTGGGTTAGCGTAGTCGGTTTGGGTCTGGCGGCCGCATATTTGAGCATCCTATATTTTGGTTTTATGCGGGACAGCGGGAGTACACGGATGAGGAGGGAAGGCGAGTCTAGGAGGGAGAGAGAGAGAGTCGTATAAATTTGGAAAACTTCAAAAACCACCCTGTAGTTTCGCAGTTCCTCACTGTACTATCTATGATTTAAAGTGTATCAATTTAGTACCTGGGCTGTGGTTTCTTTTTTTTTTTTTCTTTTTACCATCAATTCCATTATTTTTTTTTCATTAAATCAATGACAAAGTTAAAGTTAAAGTTAAATGGTACTAAAATAAATATTCGATAAATCTAGGTGGGATATCTGAAGTTTTTTGTATATAATAATTTAACGAAATATTAACGGAGGACTGACAAAAAAAGAAAAATGAAACCATGGTACTAACCATAGTTAGTTAATTCGGATTCGGCAAAAATTCGGTACGGATATAATTCGGATAAAATTCGTCTTCTAATTTTTAAATTCGTTGAAAAAAACGGCTAAAAAACGGATTCGCCAATTATTCGGATACGTGATTTATACGGATATTATACGTTCACCCATTAAAAATTCGGGATCAAAAATTCGGCTATTAAATTAAATTTTTTTCCTCTCAAGATTTATGCTATTAGCATAAATACTCATATTTTTTAAAAATATAAAAATAAAAACCTAAAANACCCTCTATACCCGCTGAATTAACGATATACAGGCCTCTAAACCTCCCAAACTAACGAAAAACACCCCTCTATTCTCAAAGTATAATTTTAACATAAATAAATACAAATAATTTAGAATCTAAAATGAGTTATTTTATATCCATATATTTTTAAACTTGTACTGACACTTTAAAATCAACGTAACCATAATTAAGATTAAGTAACGTATACACGTATGATCATATATAATAATAGGTTTATTATAGATTTATGTTTAGGCTAGGTATAGGCTTAGGTTTAGGCTTAAACTTCTTTATAGACTAACACAGGCTTAGATAAAAATCGTCTATGCCATTACTTTTAAATCGTAGGCTGCGTTTAGGCATACCTGGCATAGGTTTAAACATAAGCTTTTTTTATACCTACGTCTACACCAAAGCAGGTTATAGGGAAACATAGGTTAGGTTAAAGTGCGGGTCAATTTTTCGGTCAAAGCCTCGTTTTAAAAACATTGATTTAACCGAAGTGGGGATACTTGACTTTTACAGTAGTGTTGATATTGTAGTTATGATACTTAAAATCTCCTAGCTATAAAAGTCCCTTTTAAATGAATTATGGGGAGGTTTATGTATATAAAAAGTGATCGTGCGTGGGAGTATTTATAACTTTATAGTTTTTGTAGGAAGTTTTAAATTCTATGAAATTTTTTACTGGTAATTTATTCCAAAGTAGATTAAATTTTATTTGTCTTCCGTAACAGGAGAAAATAGGAAGCAGTACAGTGACCTTCAAGTTACGGGGTTGTCAGTCGATCAAAATAAACCATAAAATTAATATCATGACCTAATTCTTTATGAAAAAATAAATGAAAGAAATTTATTTTATAAAGAGATTACTGTTTTATATTAATTTTATTTATGTATAACAGACTTACTCTTTAAATTTAAACAAACTTTAAGTTTTAAAACTGTAAGTTTTAAATGTTAAAGTTTTAATGTGTATTTACTGAAAAGTTAAAATAAAATAAAATTAACCGTAAAGGAGAAGAAAGAAAAAAAAAAAAAAAAAAAAAATGAAACGTAAAGGAGTTGAAAAAGAAAAAATGAGTTCAATAAAATCGGTTAATTGGATGGTTCATGCATTTAAACCTTTTCAAAAAAAAAACAGTTTAAATCACTTAATCTGATAAGAAATCTACTTCCATCACATCTAAGTTAATTATTACCCTTTAATTAAGATTATTTTTATAAATTAATTTTAATCTACTTTATCAAATTTTATTTTACTCATTTTTACTTACCCAGAGTTAATTTTATCTTTAACAAACCCCACGATAAGGTCTTATCGGATATCAACTTCCGCAAAATCATGTTTTAATGAGAGATTTGGGGAGGTGTGGAAGCTTTCCAAGCCTCGTACGAACCATCAAACAAAAAATGGATATAATATACGGAAATATAAGAATACAATTGACTACCTCAGATTAACATACCACATGAAGTTTCTTTCATATGTCAATCTCCTCAACGATAATAACTAAAATATCTCAAAAAATACTATAAAGATTTGTAAAATTCCCATCGCCAACTTTAATTAGGAATAAATATAGAAATTATTAACTAGATCATACAATCTAAGACATCGGAGAAAGAGACAAATGGGACCGAATAAACACAACCTCGTTAAATAAACATCATTTTACGTCGCTACCAGAGACATGATACGACTATAGCGTAAAACCAGGAACACGCAAGTGAGCATGTGAAATCGGGGAATTGAAAATGTTTACAAAGTGGAACCAGGGGCTGGTAATTTTCTAGAGAATTAAAACGAAACTTTACTGGTAAAATCAGGAGAATACTAGTAGTCATGTTTGTATAGATCTGCGTGTATTTCCGCCGGATCTGTGTGTAGATCACCTACGGTTCTCAGACCAAGAGGAGAGTATGCCACGTTAGGTTGAGATACAAGTAGAGAAAAGACGTAATGGTTGTAATTAATGAGGTAAAGAAGTTACGAACTACTACCTTCTTGGTATGACGACTCTAGAAACTATCTATACCGGGGTATTGAGAGGGAAGAGAAGTTAAAAAAGGTCTCAAGTACAGTTGAAAAGATGGTAGTAAGGCACGTAAGGTAACGTGCCATACCGTAACTATACCGTCTGGTATCTCTATTTTGAGGAATAAGGAAGGAACTGGGAGAGGGAGAAAAGAAGAAAGGAGGTAATGTCGGAGTAACTGTAAAAGGTATAAACGAGAGAAAGAGTTTGAGAGAAAGATAGTTATATAGATGACATTGCTGGGTCGGGTGATCGTTATTATTGAGCAACCCGGGTCGGTTGTCGGGTTTTACGAATTCGGGTCAATAATAATGATCACAGATTCAGAGAATATTTAGGTAACTGTTGGGGAAAAGGTAGACTACACCCTGATAACCCCACAGTGTCTGAGGGGGGTAATTCCGGGACTGCAGGAGCAGTCAGGTTAGTGTGTGTATCGGGTTCTAGTGGTCCGCTACACTCTGAGCAGAGCGATCGGGCAGTAGGTCTGGGACCGAGTCAGCTCTGAGCGGTGTGTACAGGTCGACCACTTGGCCGAGACTATGGTTTACATTGCTGGGTCGGTTGATCGTTGTTATTGAGCAACCCGGGTCGGTTGTCGGATTTTACGAATCCGGGTCAATAATAATGATCACAGATTCAGAGAATATTTGGGTTACTGTTTAGGAAAGGGTAGGCAACAGCCTGATAACCCAACAGTGTAGATGTGAAAGGCACAGAGACAGTTAGATAGATAGAAAAACGTCCCGCCCCATCCTTAGATAGGAGAACGACAGAAACTATACATGACACACTTCTTAAAGGTAGGTTAAGAAATAATCGAGATGATAAGAAACAGAGTTTGATAACGACTTAGTTTCTCTACCCTATGAGTTGGTGTACAAAGTAGTACACCCACTCCTGGTACGATACAAAAGACACAAACGTCGAATCAAGTAATAACCCAACGGGAGATTAATCCGAACGTCCGTAAAGAAAGAAGGTTCTTTTACATACGAAATTAACTAATTTCAAATCGACGAAGTTGGCAAGTGAAGTAAGTGGAGGAAGAAGATAATCACAGAAAACACCAAAAGGAAGGATTACAAGATCGTGCTTTCGAAGGATTTATTAAGAACTTCCGTATACCCGCAATCCCTGAAATTATTACATTGTTTGAGATAGAGGACTTACTCATTAAGAAGATAGTTACTAAACGTGACCCTCAATGTGGAACCAAATACCACATTTTTCTTAGAAGTTTCTTCAATAAAATATAGGTTAGTTTTCTCCTATCAAACCAGTGTCATAAAGAAAAGATCTTACTCGTCCGTTTCAGACATCCTTATCTGCTTATCAAAGGAGAGTTTAATAAGTAAAGAACGGACGTTAACATTCGTATGTATATAAAAAAGGACGCTATAATTAATCACGGAATGCCTGGTGTTACGGAGAGAGAGAGAGAGAGAGAGAAGACTCTCCTAGACGAATTGACCTTTCGGTCATTGACCTTATTGTGTTACCGTTACGCGTTCCTTCTACTTACCTGGTGAATACTATAACACCATGTGTCTACACACTCTTGTGTGAAGTACTTCCGTTATTAAAGATGCTGATGAAACCTTATCATTTATCATAACTTTACTCTTAAAATTACAAATCTATAGCTGCGTGTTTGAGAATTTCGAGTACATAGTCAAACGTTTCGATTTGAAGTCTATTAGGTTTATGAACAAATTCATCTTTCTATACCGTCGTACCTTCGACTAATAAACCCCCGGTTTATTGTCAACAATCCAAAACTGTCGTTATTGTCCTCATTAATACAGTAATTGGAAATTAAACATTCTAGAAACAATTAATAGGTAAATCAATCGTTCTTTCGGACATGTTTAATCGTTAGGGATTTTCACAAGTTATTGGACGAAGAAAAGTATAGAGTTCTCAAATCAAATATTCGGAATAACTTGTTCCCGAACTACACGGCAAAATTCACTTTTAATTGAAAAGAATAAGGTACAATACTAGTAAGAGTTATATTAACTTAACAAAAGTTAAAAGACTATTAAAAGAGTATAACAAATGAAATGTTGTCGTAATGTGTCTAAAATGTTCAGATATCGTTACTTATTTTCACTGACGTCTTCGACTTTCCTCGACGAGGACGTACCGTAAAGTGAAAAGTGGAGACGAAGGTACTTACTTATCCCTTAGAAGACGATGCGACTAACCTACTTGAGCTTTGGATCGAGACGATAGCTAGGGTCCATGTTAGCGATTTATTATAACGACAATAAAACGGGAAGGGAAGGAGTTTATGGGATTGATGAGAATCTTTATCCAAAACCTGATAGTAACCTTCGTTCTTGGGAATGTTTAACGAAGTAATACAAGGACTACAACTGATGAACTTTCGTTTTTGGAAATCGTAACCCACATGTTATCTTGTCTCTAGGGTTGTCGTCCAAAGATATTGGGGTACAAGAGGATAGTAGAGGGTATTAGATATAGAATAAGTATACACTAAAAAACGTCAGAGTTAACCCAAATATATGTACTAAAAATATCCGAGTCGGGTCAAATAGGAAATAATTAAAAATCCCATTTGAAGTTTATGGGGGGAACACCAAAGTATGAAAGAGTGAAATTATGGGACACCAAATTTCACATATTTCAATCGGATACACCAAAGCGTAAAAGAGTGAAATCATGGGACACCAAATTTCGCATAGAACAATCATGGGACACCAAAGTAAAAAGAGAAAAATAATAGGTAAAGTAATTAAAAAAAACAATTTAGTCACTGTTTCAATTTTAATTTCTCATGATTTCACTTATAAGCTATTTGGATCCATCCCAAAGATTTCTAAAAACATATATTAAATTGCTTTATAATTGTCTCTTTTTTTAGTCACTGTTTCAATTTTGATTTCCCATGATTTCATTTATAAACTATTTGGATCCATTCCTTAAACTTCAAAAAACATATATTAAATTACTTTATAATTGTCTCCTCGGCTGCTTTTCTCTTTTTACTTTGGTGTCCCATAATTTAACTACGTGAAACTTGGTGCCCATGATTTCACTCTTTCACGCTTTGGTGTCCCATGATTTAACTATGTGAAATTTGGTGTCTCATGATTTAACTCTTTCACGCTTTGGCGTCCCCACCATAAACTTCAAAAGGGATTAAAAATAATCGAGTGTAGAACGGATTTTGTATTAAAACGATGTTTCACTCCTGGATACGAAATAGGACGCCAATAATTATGTAAATTTTGAAGGTAAAGACCACAAAAAAAGGTAAACGAGCGGACAACACTTTATATGACATATTTAATATTGTACCCACCTTCGGCACGATTTAAGAGAATACAAGTCCTATGGTCTTTGTGACTTTAAAGGAGAAAACTTTTTCGTTTTTACAACAAGGGAAAAAACAATTAACGTACTTGTGTGTACGGGGTAAAAGAACCACACCACATAGAAACCTACAAGAGGAAAATATATAAATGGGTAATGGACGACTTGTAATTGTCCTAGACTGATCCCTTTAAAACTAGTTTTAACGTTGATGTACGACGAAGACACAGGAGTTAGAAAATTGTATAACACTTCATTCCACGGTGATGCCGTATGGAGAATACAGCTAAATCTCGTTCCAAATTTCACGGCACCGTGCCCCCGCACGGCGATGCAGGAACCGTGCCATGCCGTGCCCGTGCGAACGCACGGCTGTGCACCGTGCGAACGCACGGCTGTCTATGCGTGCTGGAGGATGACCGTGTGAAACCGTGCTTAAATAAATTCAAAAAAACCAAGGTCATTCGAAAATATTACAATAAAACTTTCTAAATCCGTTCAATAATAATTAAAAACGATACATATCAAATAATATGAGTAGTTAATTGTACGTACATTCGTAAAACATATATTTCATGTTGATATGGACTACATCTTATATTTAATTTTAAGAAAAAAAAAAGCAATTAATCTTTCTTATCACCCAACACCTTTTAGCAATCAAACAATTAGAACAGAAAAAATCATAAATAAAGAAAGAAATCTACAAACAAGTAAAACATTCTTAAACTAATTAAAAGAAAAGGCCATAAAATCTATACTATTAACATCAAGACACACCAATCTTTTATAAAGATGAAGAACTATAGATCCATTATTCTGAATATGATTTATGACAATATAACCACAGAAAATACATAAATCCTATCAATCAAACTAAAGTCATAATAAACCAGTTGTAGTATTTTTCTGCCTAAACTCTGATTGTAACTGCATCAAAGCTCATAGGTTTTTTTCTTTCTTTTTTTTTCTGTACACATCAAGAAACTTGCAAGCATAATATTGAAAGAATAGCTTAAGATTTACAACTTGTTAGTTATTACCATAGTTAGTTAACTCGGATTCGACAAAAATTCGGCACAGATATAATACGAATAAAATTCGTATCCTAATTTCAAAATTCGTTGAAAAATACGGCTCAAAAACGGATTCGCCAATTATTCGGATACGTGATTTATACGGATATTATACGTTCACCAATTAAAAAGTCGGGATCAAAAATTCGGCTATTAAATTAAGTTTTTTTCCCTCTAGATTTATGCTATTAGCATAAATACTCATAATTCTTAAGAATATAAAAATTAAGAGATATAACATTAAGCAGATTAAGTAAAAAAAATAAAAGCAAACTATGTTATGCCCCACAACATGTAAATAATCAAGCAAGTGAGAGATTAAGATAGTCCATATTTAAATATAAAACATACAGGGTTCACATACAAGCATAGTTGGAAATTAAACACAAGAGAAGCTTGCACTCTGCATAGCGCATACTAACATATCTAAAGTCTAAACAGTAGACAAATTAATGGATGTAAGCATGTAACAACAACTTAATTAGGAGTAATATGAAAATCTGGAGTTTAGAGGAAGGGAAGGATGTTTTGGGTGAAAGAAAAACACAACAGCAACAATATCAACCATATATATAAGAGAAAACTGCTATAAATAGAAATCAAAATTAACTAGACAGAAAAAAAAAAAAAAAAAAAAACAATATTGCTAGGATTCTAAAAATTTGGCACTTAACATACAGATAATAGCGAATATTAACTCCACTCATAGTCATGGAAAATATGAATGTGTAGTTTTGTACCAGATGAAGTGGGCGTGAGGCAGCGGAACAGCGGAACTCGGAAGCAGATTGCGAGTGGTGCGCGGCCACGCGGGGGTTCTGATAGATATGGGGAGCGGCGCGCGGCCGTGGTGGTTCCGAACTTCCGATGCTCGGCCTCGCGGGGCTTCCGATGGCGATTGGTGACGGCCGGAAGGGAAAGGGGGCAGGGGCAGGGCTGAGGGCGGAGGCAGGGCCGACCGGGCGACAAGCTAGGGCAAAATGTTTAGTTTTCACTTTTGAGCATAGTTAGTTAATTCGGATTCGGCAAAAATTCGGTACGGGTATAATTCGGATAAAATTCGTCTTCTAATTTTTAAATTCGTTGAAAAAAACGGCTAAAAAACGGATTCGCCAATTATTCGGATACGTGATTTATACGGATATTATACGTTCACCCATTAAAAATTCGGGATCAAAAATTCGGCTATTAAATTAAATTTTTTTCCTCTCAAGATTTATGCTATTAGCATAAATACTCATATTTTTTAAGAATATAAAAATAAAAACCTAAAAAATTAAACTAATTAAGTAAAAAAAAATAGTAAACTATATTATGCCTCAAAATAAAGAAATAATTAAGCAAATAAGTGATCAAAATAGTCCATATTTAAATGTAAAAGCTTCCAACTTTTGCTTTGAAGAATGAAAACTCAAATAGTACCTGGTCCCAAAGTTATGTCTCAAAAATTAAGTAGAAACCCCAGTGAGTCAATGGTCCATGAAAGACCACAACAAAATTTTCCTTTTGCAAGTGTCGACAAAGATCATGAAATTGATTAGGGGGGGGGGGGGGGGGAGGGTGCTCCGCTGCTGAGGGTGCGAGGTTGGGGGTGGGGGAGGGTGTTTTTCCCAAACGGGATTGAAGAGTGAGGACGCCGCCACGCCGGGACGGTAGCTGGGGACGCCGCCAGAGGGAGAATGGAAGGCCGGCGAGCGGCTTGCGGTAGCCTTCGGGAGGAGAAGTCTTTAGCTTCTAGCTTCTAGCCCAAGAAGTGAGAAGTCTTTAGCTTTGGGAGGAGCAGCGGAGAAGGCGAAGGCGAAGGCGAAGGCGAAGGAGAGGGCGAAGGCGATAGGTTGCTATCTAGTCATTGGCCCACCAAGAAATGTTTGGGTCCATCCATGCTAAACTCAAAAAAAGTAAGAAGTTTCTTTTTCAACCTTCGAAAATCAGTAGACTACCTATGAACAAAATATGTGTTCACCGACTCACGAATTAACTTACACAGGTAAGAGACAATACGTGTTTCTTCTGGGTTTGTATCACGATTTATTTATTAGAATTAATTGAAACCCTGGTCCTTGAGAACATAATATGG
>NC_033626.1:2142327-2207327 GCF_001540865.1 Ananas comosus
TTTTTTTTTTTTTTTTGGGCGACAGGTTCTTTTTCCTGTTTTGGGCCACCGCGAGGCCCACAAGTCCGCTCACAGTAGCAAGCAAGAGGGCCGTTTTTTTATTGGCGAATAATTATTTTTGCTCAAAAAATTGCGAATTATTCCGAATTTTTGGCAAAAATTCGAAAACGGGTGTTTAATTCGGCATTTCAAAAATTCGCGAATAATTCGCGAATAATTCGCGAATTAACTAACTATGGTACTAACTTGATACACTTTAAATCACATGATACTAAATTAAAAAAGCGTGAAACTATAGGGGTGGTATTTAAAGTTTACTCTATAAAGTTTCAATGCCTAAGTTGGCACGAGTAATATGAAATCCAGATCAATTTGGTGTCAGAACTAATTCAATCTTATTAAGGGCAAGGTGAATCTCACATCTCATTTTAGTCCATCTCACACTTCAAATCTATGATCTTGGACTACATGTGTGATTAAACTGACGTATCGTTACGGCCTATAAAAGAAGTGTCACAATATGTGAAGCTGTAGTAGTTCCACATGAGATAATTTACGAGTTTGTAGCAACATGTGGATAATTTTGGGATTTGATTTAGAGTAGGATTTACACGAGTTGAGCTAGAATACTCTCAAAAGCACCAAGAGGTTGGTGATTTTAAGTTTTTAATCTTTGGATGAAGAAATGTAAGGTTGGGATGATGGTGGTAGGTAGGTAATAGGTAGAATAGTATTTGATCCAAGAGCTATTAGTAATCAAGAAGTAGATCCAAGGGCTAGAAACTTGGAAGTAAAAGAGGGGTGATTCTTCTAAAAGTATTCTAGCTCAATTAGGATTTACACTTTAATTATAAATAGAGTCAAAGGCCTATTGTAGATTGAGTTTGTAGCAACATGTGGATGTATTATTAATTTATTATTTGCAGGAAAGCTATTGAGCATCTAAAAGGGGCCATGTTCGGGGATAAGGGATTATCCGGGTGGGATAACACCTTATCCCTCCCTTATATCAAAAGGTTATTTTTCGTACCTAAAAAAAGTAATTCTTGGATACCTGAAATAAGCTGGTATAAGCTGGTATAATTTAATATAAATCTGGAATTACTGTTCCACCCTTATTCTTAGAAGAATTGAGAATAATATTAATTAGATACTAATTAATAATTTTAAATTATTGATTAATCTAATTAATATATTTAAATTATTAATTAATCTAATTAATATTAAATTATAATCTCTGTATAAGCCTGCTAAGGATGAGAACAGTCGTTGAGAACAACTGTTCTGACCCTTATTTTTATTTTTAAATTTTAAAATTTTAAAATTTAAAATTTAAAATTTTATAATTTATAATTTGTAATCTCAAAATTAAATTTTATAATTTTAATTTTTAATTTTTAATTTCTTTAAATTTTAAATTTGATATTTTATATTTTTCAAATTTAAATTTGATCTTAAATTTAAAGTTTGAGATCTAAAATTATAAATTTTAAAATTTTTAAGTTTTAAATTTTAAATTTTAGATTTGAAATTTAAAATTTAAAATTTAAAATTTTTTAAATTTCAAAATATAAATTTAAAATTTAAAATTGAAATATANTATTCCCAAAATCAACCTATTTTTCATCCAAATACAAAATTTATCTAGTTCTCGCTTGTACCAGAATTTATATCTATCATTGAAATAAAAAGTTTTTACTTATATCGAAATCAAATTTCAAAATATAAATTTAAAATTTAAAATTGAAATATAATAACATAAGTAATATTATTATTTTTTATTTATAACTACCTACAATCCTTCTTATTCCATCTTATCTATACAAACACTATTTTTCTTATTCTCCAAAAACAACACAATTTTCATCTAAATATAAAATTGGTCTAATTTTTTACTTATATCTAATCTTATAACTATCCCTAAAACAGTCCGTTCTTATTTATATCCGAACC
The DNA here is from genome assembly GCF_001540865.1 of Ananas comosus. Classification (NCBI taxonomy): domain Eukaryota; kingdom Viridiplantae; phylum Streptophyta; class Magnoliopsida; order Poales; family Bromeliaceae; genus Ananas; species Ananas comosus. Next base: position 2,144,281 of record NC_033626.1, read on the forward strand.
AAATGATACCCTAATGTTTTTATTATTTTAATTTTTAAAACTTTTTTTTAGTATCCTAGTGGTTTTGAAACTGACACATCATAACGCAACCAATTGCAGTTTCTGTTCAAAATTTGCAGATAAATAACATTTCAGAGCAGTCTGTCCAGATAAACGCCCCCCTCAATCTTGTTAATAAAAAGCATATTACATAATTAAGCAATTCAGCATTTCTATTACCATTAGTCAGATTATTTACACATTTTTACGAACTCGCATACTTCATCTTTGCATATCATTTATTGCTCAACTATTTTCCGCTCATGTAATGCAGCTAAAAATGTGTGGATTGATAAGTCGAAGAATTATTAAAAAATATTAAAATATTATATATATCCATTTACTTATTTATAGATAGTAAGTTTAAATAATTAATAAAATTATACAATTATTTTATGCATAGCGAAAGTAATCCCACAAATACAACTATCACCTTCACATAACCAAACAAAAAAAAATGCAACTACAATAATTGCATTTACACAAAACCAAACAAACTATATGCAATACAACTGCTGTATTTTTAACTGCATACATTTTTAACTATATTATTATATTTACAACTACATCCAACCAAACGGCCCCTAAGAGTAGATACTGAAGCATGACATGGGCACTAAAATTATTGTTTCATGTTTCTCTGATTCGATATTTATGTCCACAAGTAGTTCATTGATGATGGGGGACTTTTTTCGAAAATAACCCTGTGAAATTTCGTAATTGCCAAAATAATCCTGTGAAACTTTTATTTGTAAAACTAACCCTCCTCTCGCCACCTCAGCCGCCACTCAGCGTTTCTCACAAAGACGGTGATTCGTTCACCGTTTTTGGGGACGCATCTTGAAGGCGGTGAATAGTTCATTGTCTTCTCTAGGCGGGGACCATTCACCGCTTTCTCAGCAATTTCCCGCGTATCACCGCCTTCTCAGCAATTCCCCGCGTAGCTTAAGGTGCCTCGAGAAGACGGTGACTCGTTTACGGCCTTAACAAAGGCGGTGAATCGTTTACCGCCTTATCTAGGCGTAAAACATTCACCGCCTTCTCAGCAAATCCCCCGCCCAACAGCCCGGATTTGTGGCATAAATAAGACGATGAATCGTTCACCGTCTTATCTAAAGACGGTGGTGAGTGGTTCACCGTCTTTAGTGCAAACACCACCCAATCCACGACTTAGTCATTTTTTTCCCCGGATTCGTGGATTTGCACTAAAGACGGTGAACCATTCATCGCCTTTAGTGCAAACAGCACCAGGTGCTGATTTAAGCTTGATTTTTTAAAAAATTTCAATACGTTTAACGCAAGTTTTTCACGATAACAAATATTCCAACAAGAAACACAACAGATCGAGTGGAATAACAAGATACAATCAACAGAATAAAAATATCAAAAAAAATTCCGAGAAATATACAAATATGCACTAAATTAAGTATTATATAATATTATACAAAGTCTAAGTTATCTAAATCAAAGATATACAATCAGCCTCTCGATCATCCTCTCCCTCGACGTCCCCGGCCACGTCCTCGTGCACGGCCACGTCTACGTCTACGGCCACCCTCTACAACGAGATCAGCAATAGGTACGTCATCAATTGCCTCGATATCNTTTGTAAATTTTGGAAATATAATAAAGTTCATCAAGTGGGTATAAAATGAATGGTCAAAATCGAACGACGTATTAAAAATGGATGATCGGATCCTTCAATTTAAGATCGGAGTTATTGATCTTTATCTATGTAGTGAATAGAATTTTCTATCAAAAATTCAATAGATTTCGATTTTTTTACACCGTTAAACTAGCAAATATTCCATACCAGTCGTTAATAATTATCAATTTTGTTACATTTTGATCATAAGGTAAATAATGTCAAAAGATTATAAATTTTGATTTCTAGACGTTTTAAATGTTCTAAATAATGTTTAACGATGTAGATTATCGATTCGAAAGCTCTATCATCGAAAACAACTTATGAGTACGAGGGCGATCGTACTCATAAGAGTATAGTAGCCGGACTATATAACTATATATATATATATATATATATATATATATATTCCGGCTATGGTGCTTGTAGAAGTACCAAACACTTAGTGCTTGTATATTTTTTACCGCTAAATCTACGCTTTAATCATTTTCAACAGTTAGATTATACTATTCAACCAACCACCAACTTAACCCTAGGGGGCCCGCATCATCCTAACCGCACATCATTTAATTCAATAGTCAAAAATTTACGAGCACCAATAACTTAGTACTTTTAAAAGTATAGAAGCTCAATTATATATATATATATATAGAGAGAGAGAGAGAGAGAGAGAGTGTGAGTGCTACCGAGTTTTTTGCCGTTAGATTTAATCCTTTAACTATTTTCATCCTTTATATTATAATATTCAACCAATAACTCACTCAATTTTGCTCTTTTATTTTGACATTCCCTAAATTTTAATTATATTAAAAAAAACATTTTTAATCGAGTTATTCTAATAAGAGATTTTGTTATAATAACGACTACTTTTGCTATCGAATGTTAATCGTTATGAAAATAACATTTCCATCTGCTAAATGTGATTAGGACGTCCCTAATATATCTAATTTGACTTATTAAATCAAGCTAATTAGCTGCTAGAAGGGTGTCTACATAGTAGTAGGGAGCAGATGTTCACATTTTTTTACTCTTTGAAAAATCATCAATACTTCATAAATTTTGTTGCAATTTTGATTAAAAAAAAAAAATTATTGAGGACAATGTATAACATATGAATTAATAAACTATTTGAAAAAAAATTTATATTAATTATTTATTATTAAATTATTTATTCATAAATTATTTCCTGTTCTTCTCTTTTAAAATTATTGAAAGTACAGAATGATTTTATAAATTTTTTTATATATAACTTTGTTGTGCTATATTTTATCAAACAAGAACTCTCGTATTTCCTTCGAATTTTTTATATTTTTTGTTGAACTTCAGAGTTTTTTTTTTTTTTTTTTAAAAAGAAACAAAGACATTTTGTACCACAACGCTGTTAAAACTTCGTCCATATGATTGATATGTATGGAGGGGTGAGATTAGTTTAAAGACAAAGCCACCCTTTGATGTTCGAGGCACTAAAGCAGGTTTTTGAGTGAGAAACGAGGTTTTATCAGGCAGCAAGCTATACTAGCTAGACCGGAATATGCGGCCGTGGGGTGCGGATTTACAAGGAGCTGCGGTCCCTACATGCTCGTTCTTCGTCCCTTGGATCAGGCCCGGTTGGGGCTTCTACAACTCCCTGGGACGGTTTCTGAACCCCACCTCAGAGTCCAGGGCTTGGACCACACGAATTATCGAAGGCGATGATGAATCTGGCGTGCCGCGTCGCCGCACGTGTTTCGGGCTAACCAGGCGTGATCGTGTCAGCCGGAGCTCGGCTACACGTTTCAATCCGACCGGTCGAATCGCTGAAGGAGAGTTTGTGTAAGAATTTGTCAAGGATGGAGGGTAGTCTTAAAGGAGAAAGGTGTTGGGAATGCGCAGATAGACAGTTAAGTTTAAGTTCATGCTTACAAAGATGGCTTCCGTTTGAGACGCTCTTCTGTGCATTCTGAGGGGGATGCGGGCGTGAACGGGAAGCACAACAAGTAATTGTAGGATACCCTATAAACATAAGTTTTATATATATTATATATAAATACTATATATAGAGAGAGACGAGACGAGAGAGAGAAGGAGAGCAAGCGAGAGAAAGAGAGTTTGGTTACAATGGTATCGATAGCAGCAAACTTGATATTATCAAATTTTCTACGTTAAATACAACCACTTTTGCTATTTTCTCGTTAGATTGACATTAATCAGCAACAACCACTCAACCTAGGGACACTATCATTTTAATTGTAATCGCTTCATCACAGGGCCGAAAATTTGATAGCTCTGGTTGGTGTATTATAGTATTTCTAGCATACTTATATATATATATTATATATATTATTATATATATATATATTATATATATATTATATATATATGATATTAAGCAGGACGCAGTACGACTGGAATCACTAGTCGATTAGCACAAGGGGTTTGTCTACTCAGTTTTCCGCCATGTAGCATTAATCCTTTAATATTTTTCACCCTTAGATTATATTATTTAACCATTAAGTTACTCACTCTGGGGCCAACATCTGTCCTGACCGTATGCATTTTTCAATGGTCCGAAATTATGCATAATACTTCGGTGCCTATTGATTGTATTTCCAGCCTAGATACTTACGTACTTAATACGTATATATATATATATATATATGAATTGAGCTCTTATGCTTTTAAAAGTACTAAGTCATTGGTATTTGTAGGTTTTGATCCTTGGATTAAGAAATGTGCGGTTAGGATGATAGTGATCCCCTAGGGTTGAGTGGGTGGTTGGTTGAATAGTATGATCTAACGGATATGAATGGTCGAAGAAGTAGATCTAATGACAGAACTTACAAGCACCAAGTGCTTTGTGCTTTTAAAAGTACGTATCATAACTGGACTATATATATATATATATATATATATATATATATATATATATATATATATAGTCCGGCTGGGGTACTATCGATAGCACCAAGGATTTGGTGCTATCGAGTTTTCCACTGTTAGATTTAACCTTTTGATTATTTTTATCCGTTAGATTATACTATTCAACCAACCGCTCACTCAACCCTAGGGGGTCCACATCATCCTAACCACCAATTTCTCAATCCAAGGGCTAAAAAATCAATAGCACTAATAACTTGGCGCTATTGATAGTATTCCAGCCTAGTTCTATATATATATATATATATAGAGAGAGAGAGAGAGAGAGAGAGAGAGAGAGAGAGAGTCCGGCTACTATACTCTTATGAATACAATCGCCCTCGTATTCATAAATTGTTTTCGATGATAGAGCTTCCAAATCGACAATCCACACCGTTAAATATTATCTAGAGCATTTAAAACGTCTAGAAATCAAATTTTATAATTTTTCGACATCATTTACCTTATGATCAAAATGTCACAAAATTGACAATTTTTAAGAGCCGGTATGAGATATTTGCTAGTTTAAGGGTGAAAAAGAAATCGGAATAGATTGAATTTTGATAGAAAATTCTATTCACTACCTAAATAAAGATCAATAACTCCGATCTTAAATTGAAGGATCCAATCATCTATTTTTAGGATGTAGTTCGATTTTAACTGTTCATTTTATACCCGCTTGATGGACTTTATAATGATTTTGAAAAATTATGAAATTTATTTTCGAGAAGTTTCAAATACTCTAGATCATTTTTAACGGTGTGGATTGTCGATTCGAAAACCCCAACATCAAAAACAACTTATGAGTACGAAAGGTTCTATACTCACAAGAGTATAGTAGCCCTACTTTAAATATATATATATATATATATATATAGAGAGAGAGAGAGAGAGAGAGAGAGAGAGAGAGAGAGAGAGAGAGAGAGAGAGAGCTAGGCTCCTATGCTTTCGAAAGTAAGAAAGCCTCCGTGCTTGTAAGTTGTTTTCGATGATGGGACGTCCGATTCGGCGATCGGTTCCGTTAAACATAATCTACGCTATTGGAATTATCTAGAAACCAAATTTCATAACTTTTTGACTTCGTTTGTTTAGTAAACTAGTAGCATCAAAATGAACGGCTGAAAATAAAAATCTCATAAAAAATAGGGATAAAGGACTCAAATTTCAAATCGGAAGTATTGATCTTGCTATTGACGTTAAGTAGAATTTTCTATTAAATTTTCATCTAATTTGGATACTTCTACACCGTTAAACTTAAAAACGTGACACATCGGCCGTTAAAATAGTCATTTTTGAGACCTTTTGATCGCTTGGTAAATGATGTCAAAAATTATAAAATTTGGTTTCTAAATAGTTCCAATAGAGTAGATTATATTTAACGGAGCCGATCGTCGAATCGGATTTCCTATCATCGAAAACAACTTACAAGCACGGAGGCCTCCGTACTTTCGAAAGTACAGAAGACTTACTATATATATATATATATATATATATGTATGTATATAGAGTTGGACTGGGCTACTATTAGTAGCAAAATCACATTGTTGCTACCAGTTTTTTAGCCTTTGGATCAACTCTTTTCATTGTTTCTAACCATTGGATTAAATACTATAACCCAATGGGGACCACTCAACCCTAGGGGGGACCACTCAACTCTAACCGACTAATATCATCCTGACCCTACAATTTTTCATCCAAGGGTTAAAAACTTGATAGCAAAAAGAGCGTTTTACTATTAATAGTATTCAATTTTTCAATCCATTCCTTAACTTTAGGAAGACTATGCTCAAATGATCCTAACTCTAGGGTTGAAATGTCATAATATTTCCATCATTCTTTTCTTTGCATTCTTTACTATCACTTGTGTCATATACACTACTATATTCTTGGACTCATGCCACACTTGTTTTCTAAGTGTTCAACATACCATAAGTGTTTCCACTATACTAATCATATGCCACTCGATCTAATATATATAGATTGTCCACGTCACATATCATAGTTCATATGTCATTGTTTTTCAATGTCGAGTTCTCTAATTCACCTAGAGTTTATCGACCCAAGTTCAACATGCATGTGTCATTTAACATAATCCACAATATGTCAATATACATTCATCTAGTATATTCTACAATAAATCAACATGCACTCATTCATCATATTCCACAANGAGAGAGAAAGGAGTGCTCTCTTCCTCCCTCTCCTTGCGTGTGTGTGGCGTGTGTGTGTGTGTGCATTCGGCTGAGGAGAAGAAGAAAAGGGATTAAATCCCTTTTTACAAATCAGCCCCTCAACTTTTACACTATTCACTCCCGGGCAGCTGTTTAGCAGTTCGGAACAATTGGAGCCCTTCTGAATGTTCATTTGAGCTCAAATTTGACAGGCAGGCTCAGTTTAATGTACTGAGTAAGAATATATCTTAAGTTTTCAGTTTCGACCCCATTTGGTCACCGAAAACTGTGCCGAACTGTAATCTTTATCAGATAGTTGTCGGATTTTATTTCTCACTCTACGGGTGTCAGAAAAATATGAAACTTAAATCTAGCCTCATAAAAATATTTTTGACTTATCCTCCAATTTTCATAATTTTCTGAGACTGTGCATTTTCTGCTAATTTATCTGTCCCGTTTTCAACAGAAAATTCTATATCTTCTGTTTTCAATCCAATTTCAGCACAAGTCACTTCTGACTTATGTTTTACTCTTACAAATCCAATAAAAATAGTTTCTCACACTATTTTTATTTATTTTTATTTTTATACCAAAATCTGGTATGTTACAATATTACTCGCATCACGTTGCTGAGCGGCATGTAGAATGATCTCTTTTGCAAGTATGAGCAACATTCGACCGCGCATGATATGTGGGAGGCTCACAAAACTAAATTTGGTGCGACTTCGATCACAAGGTTGCGCAGCCTAACAATGCGGTTTGACAGTTATAAGAAGCGTCCCGATCAGATCATGAAGCAGCACGTGAGAATATTGTCAAACATAATTCGCGATTAAAGTCGGCTGGCGACATCTTGATTGATGAGTAGTTGATCCAAGCTATGATTCGCTCACTTCCCAATTCGTGGGAACATATGCAAGTAAATTTGACACATAATGAGTGTTAAAACCTTTAAGGACGTAGCACGACATCTGGTGTCAGGCCCCAGGATCCCTTTTTTAAGCCATTTTGAAATTGGGCTATCTTTTGTAGATTAGAGTCTGCGGAAAAGCGCCCATTTTTTTTTTTAATCTTGACCCAGGGATGTTACAGACCGCCACAAATACAAGAAATTCTCCGTTCTAGATGGACAGAATCTCTTCTATATTGCACGGTGTAGCACATAATACAAGTGACAATCATAACATCCGCTCACACAAACAACAATCATGAGTCACAAGAATTATCATTTCAAGTTTCACATTCATTCTTATTAGTTAAAAGCGCCTCCCATCCGAAGAATTATTATTTCAAGTTTCACATACATTCCTATTAGTTAAAAGCATCTCCTACCCGAAGGCTTTACTTTGAAATTCTAGTTTTATGAAAATACACGAATATTCCAAAAATCATGAGTAACCAAAAACTCATAAATACGTCATCCAAAAATCCGTGAATAAAAACCATCAACTGAACCACATAAGAACACTACTAACAGGTATAGGGGGTAAACTACATTATCTCATGTACATAATAAGCGTCAAACCAAAACTGATACCGTAAGATCGGGATCTCTATCTCACGTTATCTAGTATCATCTTCATGCACCGTCCCAACCCTCACCGCCCGAGCTACCTGAAAAAGAGTCGGGGATGAGAACATGTAAACAAGTTTTTCCCTCCCAGTGGGTACGGGCTGAGAATATATAAACAAGTCTCCCCCTCCCAGTGGATACCGCAAGTCGACGAAGGCAAGCCGTACATACCGGCAGACGGAAGGAATAAACAACAGTAGTACCAAGTAAATCAGATGTAATGATGAATAACAACTACTGATAGACACAAAAGGAGCTACTACTATAAAGCGAAATAATAAAGTAATGGACAACTGAAATCAACAATGAAACTAGTACAATAGTAACAATAACTGAACTAGAAGCAACTATCACTATGGTACAAATAACCACTACTATAAGCAAAGATAGAGGAATGTCGATGCGTCAACTGAAAACTGATAATACAAATATACCCAACAACTGCCATATTGGTTTAAAGACCTCAGGTAAGTGTCACGCCGCTCTAAATGGCATATAACCCTAGCATAAGCTCCTAGGCTCACGGGTTGGCACTCCTAACCACTTTTTCGGAAAAGAACAGCCTCTTGTGGTGGATCAGACCACTGGTGTACGTGAAATGCTCACGAGCAATAGCAATCGATGCAAATATGCTCAATGACGAACGGCGGCAACAAGCCGAAAGAACAGTCCGCAACCATGTCCGACCAAATCAGGTCTAATATTTTCAAAGGAATGTCACAATGTCACTGACCTATTAGGTCTATAAAGCCGTATCACCAAGTTCGAAATGCCATCTATGATAAGGTGATGCAATGATAATCAATCATTGGAATGCTACTCTACCACTAGATCGAATATGATACTACAAGACAAAATAATCGTAGAATAGACCAACAAGTGCCAAGTAGTGTGCAAGATACTCAACATCTAATCATGATACTATCAGACAAGGTAACTGTAGAGTAGATCAATGAATACTCAATGTCGTGCAAGATATTCACTATACGTGCATGATAAAGTAGGCAATCATAAGAGAGAAGAAAGGGAAGAAGTCACCGAGCGTTTCCCGCTGAACCGACTTCGGATCAAAGTACCCACCTGTATCTGAAGCTGCACCTAGCTCCCAAGGTGTGAGAATAGTCGACCGGACCTACGATGGCTCCACCAAGTCAGGATCCAATCCTATCAACTTAAAACACATCGCTCACAGTCCCAAAACCCCTCGTGGAATCGGTTTCCCAACATCGATCCCCGTGATCGCTGGGAATCTTGAAAACACATCGAGATGTCCCCGAGACCCACAAAATATCTCGAAATGCACCGACTCACACTGGGAGTCACCCGTTGTCTCGAAACACACCTATTTGGGCGTCCGGACAACAAACACAAGTCTCCAAGTCAACTTGGCCGTCGTCGATCGATCATTCACTATCGGGCTTTCGAAGTGTCCACTTTGGCACCAGAAGCCTCCGCTGCTCACCGGTCACCTCTGAACACGCGAGGCAACCATGGCGGGCAACCAACAAGGTTAGGCAATGATTTTCGAGGCAACCACACAGCCGAAAACCCCTCGCCACGCGAAACCATTGAAAGTCAAGGAGAAAAGTAAAAGAAACAAGATATTTACAGGAGATTTTCTGTATTTTAGCCATTTTCAAAATACATAAAACTTTTTATATACATAACTTTTTCTAATAATGTAAATCATATTTGCTTGATTATATTTTAATTGTAATATATTTATTATTAAAATTTAAATGCAGTACATATGATATTGGACATATTAAGAAGAAAAAGAAGAAAACATGGCTATAAGCCTAGTTAGTTAATTCGCGATTAATACGCGAATTATTCGCGTACTTTTAAAAATACGAATTAACGGGGCGTCCCGTATTTTTCCGAAAAATTAGGAAAAAAATGCGATTTTTTCCTAAAAATAATTATTCGTGAATTATTTGCGATTCGTGAATAATTCACCCAAAAAATCGGCGATCGACCGAGGGTCGCGTCGTCGTCCTCCGCCGCCCTCGCCGGCGCCAGGAGCAAGGGCCACGGCTGCGGATCCTGTCTCGTCGCCGCTCACGTCGTCGTCGTCCTCCGCCGCCCTCGCCGGTGCCGGGAGCAACGCATGCTGCGGATCCCGTCTCGCCTCCACAGAAAAATAGAAGATGAACAGGAAAAAAAATCGGGACTCATGAGGCATGGATGGTGCGTGCGGTCCACGAGGCCATTTCCACCTCGTGGACCGCATGAGGGGAGGTCCACAGTTATATATTCTCTCCCTCCAGGTGTCCAGANAATTTGTAATTATTTATTAATATTTTTAAATATATAAATCTTATATATTATTAATATATATTTATTATTAATATATGAATATATTTAATTTTTATATATATATTATAATAATAATATATATAGTATATTAATTATTATATATTTAATATATAGCCGAATTTTTGATTCCGGATTTTTAATTGGTGAACGTATAATATCCGTATAAATCACCAATCCGAATAATTACTGAATCCGTTTTTTAGCCGTATTTTTTAACGAATTTAAAAATTAAAAGACGAATTTTATCCGAATTATACCCGTACCGAATTTTTGCCGAATCTGAATTAACTAACTATGGCTATAAGATGAGAAAAAATGGCTATAAGATGATGAGAACTCATTTCCTAAATCGAATCCCAAGATTAGAACATTTGAAGGTAGTTTTAATTCCATATTCTCTTGGATGTCATAGAGATTTTGACCGAAAGGATCACATGCATTGAACCGACTAACAAATATTAGGAACTCGATTGAAACTCAAGATAAAAAGATTAAGGGTCTAATTGTTGTAATTAATTAATTTTTTTTAAAAAAAATTGATTTAAATCTAATAGGTAACTAAAAGATTTAATTTTAAATTAGTTTAAGCTAATTGGATCCATGCATTCCCTCTTATCTATCCGGAAAAGGGGATACGTACCCCGCTTTCTCACGAGCTGTAGGATCATGGATTTCGCTTTAGTGGAACGTGGCACAATTGTTCTTTGGACCATCAACTTATCATAAAAGGAGAATAAAAGATATTCATTAATAAAAGTACAATCTAACTAATAGAAAGAAGAAGATCCTTTTGTCCCTTTCTTTTCTCCTTTCTCTGCTCTCTTTTATTTTATTTTCTAATGTTGAGATTTTGAAAGTCGGATTGACATTCAATCAAGTACTCCTTTGAGACCATACAATCAAGGAGATTAGGATAATCCGAGGTGTTGTATTGCTAGAGCAGTAACGCCAGAAACTCGTATGTGGAGGAGCTAAAGTTATTTTAGGACAGTTAATTGTACGCCTCACCAGGCTATTTTCCAAAACTCTTGTCTTTTAATTTAGTTTCGTTTTTATTTTAATACTTATGTGTTAGTAGACGTAATAGAAAATCTATGAAGGGAAATTAAATTCCAGAATTCAATCCAATACTAACTACACCAATACAATGTTAAAGAGTTAATTGAAACTTGCATGAAAGGTGAAGGTCCTAATTGAGATAATAAAGAGGTTAGGAACTCGATTGAAACTTGGTAAAATTTTAGGGACCGATCATGTAATTTACCCATTTTCATTTTTGAGCTTGATCATCGCACTATGATGAAATTTCTATTTAAGAAACCTAGTTTATGAAGTATTAATCACTCTGTATGCATTAAGCTTCATGACGAAGAAAAAAAGCCACTTGTAAATTCAAAACATGGGTGGGCGTAAATTTTATAACTTACACATTTATTAGTCAATATTCTCACACTAATCTCATCATTTTTTTTTTGACATTAAAAATTTTCAAAACTATCTAAATTTTTGGATTAATGTGTCAGATCTACGCTGATTTTGGAGTGTATAAGTAACATTAATTAATTCTTTAGCATAAATTCATCTTCTCTCCATATTTGAGTTGCCATAAAGGCCTTAAGATACGGAAAAACTAATATCATACAACAAATTAAGAGTCACGTTCACGTTGGATAAATAAAACTCGACCTCTAATTCAATCTTCTTTCATGCGTTGCTTTTGAAGCACTTGGAAAAGATAGCAAGAATTAAATGATTCCAGAATTGGTTGGTCCTCAATCTGTACTCAATCATTCACCTCCTTGATTAGTCACGAAGAGTGAGCGTTGCTAAAACAAACGCATCTTAAAAGGATCTCTTTATACGTATTATTTTTGTCGTGTCAATCATGTGTGACATATTAATTTGGTTGGTATCTAATTAATTTGTATTTAAACTTTCTCTGATAGAGAGCATTTTGCAAATGTCCTACATATGTGCACGTCATTGGTGTCCCCATATCGTTGCTATATATGTAGTCATCACTTGATTTTGTGCGCAAATTAAGTAATTTTGGATGCGTGCATGTCGTTCTGCTCTGAATCATAATACAACTGCAACAAGTGGCGAAACAAAAGATCATCACCTACTCTGCATTTGAGTTGGCCATCTTGATCAAAACTTTGTGTGTGTCATTTTGCACGAATTAGTTGATAGCGTGCAATCTCTTCTACATGTAGAGAGAAAAAGGATAAAATTCCAAAAACACGTATTGCTATTCAAGTTCATGCAAAAAAAAGATTTTCTTCATTATCTTCTCATGCTAAAGGACAGATTCGAGCTCTCCAATATTGACCATGTACATGAATGTATGGCTCCCTTTTTATGTTCAGATTCAGTTTAATTGTTCATGCTTTCCACATCACGAAAGCGAGGGTTCGACCTTGCAGTTAATACGTGTATATGGATAAGGTATAGTTTGGTAAAGCTTAATTTGACATTCTAGGTTTAGCTAGCACACTATAAAGGTTTCATGGTTGGTATTGGAAACTTATATTTGCAATCTAGTTGTTTCATATTTATATTTAAATTTATTTCTAAATAAAAAATGATGTGGTTACATGCAAACCTTTCGATGAAAAAAAAAAAAAAAAATAGGCATGCATTCTTATTTCTCAAAATATTGCCACCTCGTGACAAACTCTAGAGAAATATTATTAAGGCTAGTACTAGCTAATTGTTCCCTGCAATTGCGATTTTTAGATAACTTGCTAATTAGTAGATGTGCAATGTGTTGGCGCATGCATACAAAAATAAATATTAGGCTACATAAGAATAAAAAGTGCCGAAGAGTCGATCAGTTGCAAGCTGATGTTTGAAAATCTCGCTTTCTTTAATTAAGAAGATTTAAGTCCTTTGCAGTTGACAAAACTATTTAACCCATGGAGTAGAATATTAGCTCGTTCCCTTCAGGACACAACGGTTCGGCTCTCATTGTATAGTTTTATCAACTTTGCACAAATAGATAAGGTCAAAGCTTCATTAAGGAGGATACCTTTAGTTTTTCCCTCTCTCTCAAGTAGAATAGGAATAATGGAATTTCGGTGAGCTGTGTTGTGTTTGTTGCGTGCTGAAAAGAGTAAACTAGGGCCTTTATAAAGACTTCACAAACTTAGATGCTATAAACATCAAAAAGTGTTTAGTTACACAACTTAAAGCTGATAGATTATAAAGAATTATAGGCGGCCATTTGGTTCGGGGTTAAAAAGGGAGGGGGTTATAAGGGGTTAGGGTTATCCACCCCCCTATTTCCAAACACCTTTAATTTTGTTGGGGTGGGGCACCCTCCCATGGAATTAGGATGGGATTACCATCCAAATTTAATTTTTAAATTTAAATTTATAATTTATATGTTAAATTTAAAATTTAGTTTTTAAATTTAAATTTTAAAATTTGTAAGTTTAAAATTAATATTTATAATTTTTTAAATTTAAAATTTGATATTTTTTAATTTAAATTTAATCTTAAATTTAAAATTTAGAACTNACCATTTGAAGTGTTTAGAAATCAAATTTCAAATCTTTTTGACATCATTTGCCTAAGGATCAAAGGGTTTCAAATTTTAGAATTTTAATGGTCGATATGAGGCGTTTTCTCATTTAACGGCATAAAGATATCCAAATCAATTGAATTTTTGTTAGAAAATTCTTTAAACTATTTAAAACAAGATCTATACTCTTGATCTTGATTACAAGACTCCTATCATCATTTTGTAAAGAATATTCATTTTCAGCCGTTCATTTTTGTGTCCACTTGATGAATAAGAGAACAATATAAAAAATGTATGAAATTTGATGTCTAAACACTTCAAGTGGTATAGATCATGTTCAACAGTGTCGATCATCGATTTGGAGGCTCCATCATCGAAAACAAATAGGAGGCAACGGAGCTCGTTTGCTATCGATAGTATTCTAGCTCAACTCTCTCTCTCTCTCTCTCTCTATATATATATATATAGAGTCCGGCTATGGTGCTTGTAAAAGTATTAAGTATTTGGTGCTTGTAAATTTTTTACCGTTAGATCTACGCCTTTGATCATTTTCACCCGTTAGATTATACTATTCAACCAACCACCCACTCAACCCTAGGAGCCCCACATCATCTTAACCGCACATTTCTTAATCCAAGAGCTAAAAACCTACAAGCACCAATGACTTGGTACTTTTAAAAGCATAGGAGCTCAATTCTATATATATATATATATATAATAAGTGCCTAGGAGTCATAGGAAAGTGAATATAAAAGTTATGCAGTGCATAGATTACGTGAAGAGTTGTAACAATTTATTTTCTATCTCCAACATGAATGGATAGGTTATCAAAGACAAAAATTACTATTTTTCGTATTTAATAATAAAATGTTTCAATACAATTAATGCACGAACACACATATCTATAAAAATACAACTAAGTTTTATATATTTTTTAACTTAACAAAAATAAGTTTTATAAATTTTTAACTTTATTTAAAAAAAAAATCATACCTTTCAACAGTATATACGTCAACACAAGGTATATTAATAAATTAAAATTAAAATTAAAATTTAAGATTTTGTGATAAAATTATTCATTGTGCACTGGAATTCATGTAGCAAAAAGGGAGACTGATTGTTCCCCATACGGCTATGTTTGGTTAGGGTCAGGGGGAAATACCCCTTTTGCTTTCTATTACGCCCCTTTATCGCCTTTATAATTTATTTTAATTAATTTCAAATAAATCAAATGAATGGTCAAATTGCTTACTAAATTACATTTTCTAAGGTAATTTATAAACATACTAAAATCTGTAAACTAATTTGCTCTTCTATATTTAAAATAATACTAGTCATATTTAATTTTAATTAGTTGTTAAATTATAAAATTAAAAGTATACTTTCACAGTTATATTCAAAATTATATTATTATATAGTAATTCCATCTCTTTCTTATTTATTGAATTTTATTTTGTTACTATATTCAAGGGCAAAATTGTTATTTTGTTTAACTTTTATCAATTCAATTTCTTATTCCACTATAAATATTCAAACACTATAAGAGATATCCTCTGGGAACAAACAAACAACATCCAACCGTAATTTAGAACCTGTTCCAGGTTATCCTAAAATATCCGTTGTTCTCGAGAACAATAAAAGTTGGAAAATGCTTCTTGTATGCTTCTTGTACACCCAAAAAGGGCGTACATCTTACTCCCGCAATTATAGGATTAATAAAAATCGAATTTGTTTTTAGTAAAATTGAAAAAAAATTGATATGATAAAAATGATCTTAGAATGGAATGGGTGTAAAATGTACACCTCACTTTAAGGTGTACCAATAGCATTACTTATAAAAGATATCCCTCAAAATTTAGTTATGAAACCAAAAGCAGCCTATTAGATAGATAGATCTTTTAGTAGCCATTTGGTTTTTCGAAAAAATGTGAAAAAAAGTTTTTAAAGAAAAAGGTTTCATGGAAAACTCTTTTTCTAATATTTTGCCCTTTCGGTTTAAAGAAAAACAAGTATTTTGAGAAAGCAGGATCGAAACTAGCATTTTCACCTTTTGAATTTTTTTAGGAAAACAAAAACACTACTTTTCCAAAAAGAATATGGCTAGAAAAAGTTTTTCATAAAAACTTATTTTTCTTAGAACGAAACGGATGGAAAATCGGAAAAATAGTGTTGTTACATTTTATTAATTAAACTATTGATTTTTTACTTAAGCATTCATGGTGATGTTACATGTGAATTAACTATTCACTTAACCTATGTTTTTGCAACGTATACCTATAACTCCCTTTATGCTCTATTAATTGAAATCTAACCTATGACTTTATATCCTTATAACTTCTATGCTATAAGCCTATATATAGAGGGCTTCTCTATTCACTTCAACATAATATAAAAAAGAAAACTATAATATCTATATTCTACTTGAGAGAGAGAAGGACAAAGAAAGGTGTTTCTTTTGGTGGAGCTTTGGGCTCATCTACTTGTGCAGAGTTGGTGAAGCCACACGACGAGGGTCGAGCCGTTGTATCCTGGAGGGGACAAATCAGTGCTCTGCTTCATCGGTTCAAAGGCTTTGCCAACCGCAGAGGGCTTGAATCTCCTTAAAGAGAGCGAGATATCCGTGCCTCGGCTTGATCGACTCGTTGATATTTTTTAAATTATTTTGTAGCTAACCTCTATTTTTTGATATAATACGACAACAAATTTTTAAGGAGTAGTTCAGAATCGGACGAGCAACAGCTGTTGAAAAAACAAAAAAAAAACAAAAAACAAACGAAAAAAAAAAAAAAAAAAAAAAAAAAAAAAAAAAAAAAAAAAAAAAAAAAAAAACTGTTTAAACGACTACTAGCAGAGATCTCAACAAGCCCTTTCTTACGAGAAGCACTTCAAGAGGTGGAAAGGAAAAGTGTTATTCTATCTCAATTTACTTAAAGTTGCATATGTTCTACAGGAGAAGAACCCAAAGAAAGTAAATAATCGATATAAAATGAAGACGAACTTCTCGGAGCAGCTATAAGAAAACTGAAAAGTACGAGAAGGATGAGATAACTGTCGGTATTTCTTCTTAACTGCCTTTCGGATATCAATTTTCTATGATTATTATGAAAATACTTACTCCTCTGCAAAGAAGATTTGGAAGGCATTGCAGCTAAAGTATTGTATATACCGAAAATTCGAAAAATAAAGATGTGAACTTTAGTCAAATTGACCAAAGTGCAGGACGGTACACTTCGGAAGTCGAAGGTGTTAAATGATTAAAAGCGACGTTACGGGAGGTTTTGAGAGCTATAGAATCAAATCTGCATTCTGACAGTTTTGAGCTCTCGGGACCGGTCCCTGTAGTGGGAGAGACCGGTCCCGCAGCGTATGAAATGAGACAGCCAAAAATCGGCTAGTCCTGAGAAATTAGCTCTGGGAACCGGTCCCTGCCTAAGAGACGGTCCCGAGAGACCGGTCCCCAAGAGAGACCGGATGCATCGCGCGCGCGGCAACTCTGGCTGCGCTGGGTGCGACACTTCGGGAACCGGTCCCTAGGAGAGACCGGTCCCGCCTGCGCGAACTGCCCAGTTCGGGCAGTGTATTAAAGTGAAAGTTGAGGAGTTTATTTGCAATTAATACCCAATAGCTATGGTTAATGAGGGGCTAATGAGATTTTCTCTTCATTCTCACCCTCTCAACACTCTCTTCTCTCCCTCTCTCTCTCTAGAAGCAAAGGAGGAGAAGAAGAAGAAAGAAAGAAGAAGGAAGGAAAGAAAGAAGGTGAAGAAGAAGATCAAGAGGTGAAGCAACTTCATCTTCTTCCTCTCTAGTGCAAGAAAGAAAGCTTATAAGGTGAGCTTTGACCCTATTGTATAAAAACCCTAAAATGGGGCTTTGAATAAACCTAGAAATGGTTTTAATTGGATTGTATTAGAGTCTTTGAAGCTTTCTTTTTGCTTCTTGTAGAGATCAAAAGCCATGGTTTAGCTTGGAGTGATGCTTTGCCCTTTAATGGTGAAATCCAAACTAGGGTTTGGAATTGAGCTAGGAATGGTTTAGATAAACTCTTTAGAGTATATTGAACTACATTTTGCTTCCCAATGAGATCAAACCCTAGGTTTTGATATATGTATTGGAGTAGGGCCCAAAATTGGGCTTTTGCTCATGGGGATTTCTAAGTGCAATTGACCCTCTAGAACCTAATTGGGGTATTTCCGACGCATTGGTGCGCTCGGAATTAACGTTACGAAAGTCTATCGAAGATATGGGTAACAATGGCCTAAGTTGGTTCGTTTTTGCCGCACGGTGAGAAGCGAGAGCTCACAACATCTCAAGGAAAATGTCGAGCAACTAAATGACCTTACGAGTGTGGATGGTGCTTCTCAACTCATTGAAATTCTCTCTATGCCTAATGTGTCATTCATTTGAGCATTGTATATAATTGTTGCATGCATTTTAGGGTAAAGTAATTATGAAATGTAATAATGCATGATTGTAAGTACAACTTGCATAATATGATGAATGAGAACTATGTATTAAACGTCGAAAATCCTATGTGAATGCATGAGAGAAAAGTGAGCACCAAAGTGAAGCAAGAACAGAGTGACACAATGACTTAGATCAGATGGCATTCGATTAAGTTAACGTGAAATGACACTAGAGATAGTGTGCAGGTAAAGAACCAATGTAATGTAAGAATGATGAAAAGCAATGCTTAAAGTTAAATAATATGGAAGTAAAGAAGATGAGTGCTAGAGGGTAGCAAAAATAAAAGAATTGTAAAAGAATGTGTTCGCATGAGTTTGAACAAAAAGTGATGAAAGCAATAGAGCTAGTGTAAAATCAAGATTGAATTATAAATCTTTTTGAGTTAAGGATGATGATATACTTGCTATTAAGTCCGGTGCTCGAGGGCGGTCGCTCCTCGGGCGATTGCGCTCTCGGAGTTTGGCATCACGGTTGGAGTAACCCAAGGACGGTGCCTAGCGGGTGAGTCCTGCGATGAATGGACTTAAATGTGTAAGCAATGTTAATGTGCGCGAAACCTCCGCGGTTAGCCTTAAAATTAAAGAATAAAGGAATAAAGAACAAAGAGCAAAGAACAGAGAACAAAGAGATAACGTTTGAAAAGAAACAAAGAATTTTGATAATCTGCATTATTTAATGTTGAGCACAATTTCCTGCTTTATTGTTCAGGCATATTAGCATCATGTATAGATTGTTACTATTGCAGCTAATTATTCATTATGCTGAGTAGCCCTAGTGGGAAAGTCGGTGATTTTACGCCCGAACCCATGTAGACACTTGTTGTAATTCTCCAACCCACTAATTGCATCAAAGCGGACGGACGAGCCGCGCGAAGCCACCGAGTAAGGTTATGCGCCTCTAGTCAGAAGGCCACCAAAGTTTGGATTTCATTTTGTAGTAAAATACACTATGATCATCTTTGTTACATGATGCGTAAATGATTAAAGAAAAGAATGTATATTATATTTTGACGATAAAATGTGATGTAAGAAAGAAATTGATGAAATAAAATGTAAGGAATTCGAATATGAACAAGACTGAATGCAATGTATATGATCAAAACATGAATAAGTACAATGAATGTTTAGTTTTTTTTTTATCATCGTGGCTATTGCTTACCCTCGTGTAAGCCGTTTGTGTATGTTTCCGCTAGTGCTTTTCTCTATTGATGAAAATGTACATGTGATGAGCCTTGGGCGGATAGGAGAAACTCTGTCCGTTCGGCGTCTGTTTGACGTGCTCGGGTCGGGCCAAATTGGTATCGGTCCCGGGGCGTGACAGATATCGTGGTATCAGAGCCAAGAGTGAAAGAATAGGAATGGACCTAGGGACTCTTAGGATTGGAAGGCCTTAAGGATCTAGGAAACGTGAGTGACGTGGGATCAAGTTAGCGAAAGCATGTGATTGGGTCAAGATGGGACGTCTCTAATGTGATTGGAGGCTAAGCTTAAATTTCGTTTATCCTCTACTTCTAGTGTTGTGTCGGGCGGCCGACGACATGACGCTTGAGGCAAGGATGAATGTGTATGTTGCTTATGGTCAAGTAATGTTGGTCAAGTGACTAATGCGAGTTGCTTCTTTTCAGGAAGCAATGGCACCTCGACGTCGATCGCAGGCAAGGTCGATGCCGGAGGAAACGAATGCGGTGCCCGACCAATCCGGAGCAAGTGGCGACGGAGAGCTTAGGGAACAAATGGCCGCGCTTATTGGCGTAGTGCGGCAGCAGGCGGAGTCTGTTCAACGCCAAGGGGAACAGATTCAGCGGCTCCAGGAGACCTTGGAGCGCCAGCAGGCGGCGGCGGCCCAGGCGGGTGTCGAGCATGTCGCGCCCCCTGTGGTAGTGCCGAGTGTTGTTGAGGGAGCGGCGGCAGCAGCGGCTGTTCCAGTTACGGTAGTACCGGCCGGGTCGGGAACTTCGAATCCCGATAGCGCGGCAGTCGATGGGGAGCGAGAGCGCACTTTGGCGGCTCTCATTCAGTTCAAGAAGTTCGACCCACCTACCTTCGAGGGCAGTTTGGTGGAGCCAGTGGTTGTGGAGTCGTGGATCGACTCGATGGAGACCCTATTCGAGGACCTTAATACCTCGGAGAAGGATAAGGTGTACCTCGCCATCCATTGTCTTGAGAAAGCGGCAAAGGTGTGGTGGAAGCAGTGAAGCGGGATCGTCCTATCGACCTTCCGCTTATGCTGTGGGAAGAGTTCAAGAGAACGGTGTTCGCGAACTACTTCACCAACACGGTGAAACGGAGACTACAAGAGAAGTTCCGCAAGTTGAGACAGGGCGATCGGTCGGTGGGGGAATACGAGCAAGAGTTCTCCCACATCATAAACTGTGTTCCCGATGTTGTTCGTGATGATCGGGACCGGGCGGATTGGTTCTTGCGAGGACTCCAACCCCAGATTTATGAGAAAGTGCAAATTTTGAAGCTGTCGACCTTTGCGGAGGTCTTCGATAGAGCCTTGTGGGCGGAGCACGGTAGCGCCCATGTACGTGAAGAAAGGGAGGCTATTGCCGAGTCGAAGGACAAGGGCAAGAAAAGAGCGGCGGGCGATGCCGGGGGGCGGCCAATTGCTAAGAAACCCCCTCGGTATCCCCGACAGCAGGCGAGGAATTGGAGACCACCTCGATGTGTTATTTGTGGTGGTGAGCACAAGGTGTCGACTTGCCCGCAGCGCGATGGCAAATGTTTCAAATGTGGTCTACCGGGACATCTCATCCGGGAGTGCCCGACATGGACGTCGTCTGCGCCAATGGCGGCTTCAACACCGTCTACCCCGAGACAGCTTGCGGGGTTACCACCAGCTATGTCGGCTCGGCGCCCGTCGTCACCGCGTCAGCCAGAGGGATCGAGAGCGCCTAGCGGCCGAGTCTTTGCCGCTCAGGTGGAGGAGCAACAACTTGCAGCACCCGACAACGTCGTGGCAGGTATAATTGTGATTAAAGGCACTAGAGCTAGAGCAGTGTTCGATACAAGCGCATCTCATTCGTTTATTAGCACATCATTTGCTAAGACACATGGCATTGAGATGGTGTACAATGAGGATTACTGGTGGGTGAACGCCCCAAAACATTCATTCAGTGTTCATAACGAGTGTTTGGCGTGTCCAGTGCAAATAGGCGATTGGATTATGCCGATTGATCTGCTAGTGCTAGATAAGATGTGGGGATTCGATGTTATCTTGGGGACCAACTGGCTCTCCAAGTACTATGCGATGATAGATTGTGAAAGCAAGGTGATCACTTTTCGTGAGCCTAATTAAGAAGAGTTATTCTACCAAGCGTGCAAAAGTAGGCGCTTCGTGGCGACTATATCGTCTGTGAGGGCGAAGAGAATGATCAAAGGAGGGTGTAAGGCCTATTTGGCAACCATGGTGGATGCTCGAAAGGAGTACCCAGAGTTGGGAGATATTCGAGTAGCGTGCGAGTTTCCGGATGTGTTTCCGGCGGAGTTACCAGGACTGCCACCGGACCGGAAAGTTGAGTTTGTCATTGACTTGATTCCCGGGGCGGAGCCAGTTTCGAAGGCTCCGTACAGAATGGCACCGGTGGAGCTAAGGGAGCTAAAAGGTCAACTACAAGACTTGCTCGATAAGGGCTTCGTGAGGCCGAGTGTGTCACCGTGGAGAGCTCCGGTGCTATTTGTGAAGAAAAAGGATGGCACACTTCGACTCTGCGTAGATTATCGCGAGTTGAACAAAGTGACGATAAAGAACAAGTACCCGTTGCCAAGGATTGATGATCTATTTGATCAGTTGCAAGGGTCCAAGGTGTATTCGAAGATTGATCTCCAATCGGGGTATCATCAGTAAAAGATCAGGCCGAAGGATGTGCACAAAACGATGTACCGTACGCGGTATGGCCATTATGAGTTCACGGTAATGCCGTTTGGGCTTACTAATGCCCTGGCAGCATTTATGGACTTGATGAATCGAGTCTTTAGGCCGTTGTTGGATCGATGCGTCGTGGTGTTTATAGACGACATATTGGTTTACTCAAAGAGTGAGGAGGAGCATGAAGAGCATCTGAGAGCGGTGTTGCAGATACTCAGACAAGAGAAGCTCTATGCAAAGTTAAAGAAATGTGACTTTTGGCTGAAGGAGGTTACATTCTTAGGTCATGTGGTATCGGGTGACGGAGTGTCAGTAGACCCGAAGAAAGTAGAGGCGATCAAGGATTGGCCTTGCCCGACGAATGTAGCGGAGATCCGCAATTTTCTTAGACTTGCGGGCTACTACCGGCGGTTCGTGGAGGGGTTCGCCAAAATAACCACTCCACTAACGCGCCTCACGCATAAAGGAGTAAAGTACGTGTGGAACGACGATTGCGATCGAAGCTTCCAGGAGTTAAAGAACAAGTTGATGTCGACCCCGGTGCTTGCCTTGCCAACTCCGGGAGAGACCTTTGTAGTGTACAGTGATGCCTCGTATGTTTGTCTCGGGTGTGTATTAATGCAGAATGGGCGGGTCATTGCTTATGCATCGCGCCAGTTAAAGAGTTGTGAGAAGAACTACCCGATTCACGACCTCGAGTTAGCCGCGGTGATCTTCGCTAAAGCTTTGGAGGCATTACTTGTATGGTGAACATTGTGAGGTATACACCGATCACAAGAGTCTAAAGTACTTGTTCACCCAGAAAGAGTTGAACATGCGACAGCGGCGGTGGTTAGAGTTGCTAAAGGACTATGATGTCACCATACTATACCACCCCGGAAAAGCTAATGTCGTGGCCGATGCTCTAAGTAGAAAATCGGCGGAGAACTTAGCGACGGCAATTACGCCTCAACCGCTATTGCAAAAGGAGATGCAAAGATTTGGGTTGGAAGTGGTAGCACCGGGAGTGCCGGCTACACTTGCCGCATTAATTGTGCAACCGACCCTATTGGAAAGAATCAAGGATCTTCAAGCCTCGGATCCTTATCTTCAAAAGATACGAGGGGAAGTTGAGAATGGCAATGCCGAAGACTTCGGCATTGGAGCTGATGGCGCACTTCGATTTCGAAATCGATGGTGTGTGCCTAAAGATGACGAGTTGCGAAGGGCGATCATGCAAGAGGCGCATCAATCTCCCTATAGCATACACCCCGGCGGCACAAAAATGTACAAAGACTTGAAGGACCATTACTGGTGGCCGGGTATGAAAAGAGATATTGGGAAGTTTGTGGCGCAATGTTTAACGTGCCAACAAGTGAAAGCCGAGCGCCGATTTCCGGCGGAAAAGCTACAAAGTCTACCAATACCCGTTTGGAAATGGGAAGATATAGCGATGGACTTTGTTACTGGTTTGCCTCGATCACAAGGCGGACACGATGCGATATGGGTGATAGTGGATCGATTGATAAAGTCGGCACACTTTTTGCCGATACGTACTACGTGGTCGGGAGACAAGTTAGCTCAAGTGTATCTCGACGAGATTGTGAGACTTCATGGGATTCCAGTGTCGATTGTGTCAAATCGAGACCCCAGATTCACATCCCACTTTTGGAAGAGCTTGCAAGACGCGCTAGGCACACGGCTCGACTTTAGCACGGCGTTTCATCCTCAGAGTGATGGACAGTCAGAGCGGACGATACAAATCCTCGAGGACTTGCTTCGAACGTGTATGCTAGATTACAAAGGAGGATGGCATGATTTCTTGCCGATGGCGGAGTTCGCCTATAATAACAGTTATCAAGAAAGCATAGCAATGGCGCCCTTTGAGGCACTATATGGACGCAAGTGTCGTTCTCCTATTCATTGGAGCGATGTGGGCGAGAGGGCGGCTCTTGGCCCAGATGTGGTGCGGAAGGCGGAAGAAAAAGTTCGCCTTGCCCGTCAACGGTTGGCGACGGCGCAATCTCGGCAAAAGAGTTATGCCGACAAGAGGAGAAAGGATTTAGAGTTCGCGGTTGAAGACCGTGTATTCTTGAGAGTATCGTCGATGCGAGGAGTCAAACGATTCGGGGTCCGTGGGAAGTAAGTCCCCGTTATGTCGGACCGTTTGAAATATTAGAGCGTGTGGGTGCGGTGGCATACAAGCTCGCACTACCATCGAGACTCGCGGGAGTTCACAACGTGTTTCATGTGTCCAATCTCCGAAAGTATATTCGCAACTCGACACATGTATTGGAGTATGAGCCCGTGGAGCTACGTGAGGATATGTCCTACGAGGAGTACCCGGTGTGCATCCTCGATCGAGAAGTTAGGAAGTTGCGGAGTCGCAAAATCCCTTATGTGAAGGTCCAGTGGAGCAACCACGCGGCGCGAGAAGCCACTTGGGAGCTCGAGGAAACCATGCGGCAAGAGTATCTACATCTGTTTGAGTCGACGAATTAAGGTATGTGTAATTTCGCGGACAAAATTATTTTAAGGGGTGGAGAATGTAATATACCGAAAATTCGAAAAATAAAGATGTCGAACTTTAGTCAAATTGACCAAAATGCGAGGACGGTACACTTCGGAAAGTCCGAAGGTGTTAAAATGATTAAAAGCGAGTTACGGGAGGTTTTCGAGAGCTATAGAATCAAAATCTGCATTCTGCAGTTTTGAGCTCTCGGGGACCGGTCCCTGATGGAGAAGACGCGGTCCCCAAACCAGGTATGAAATGAGACCAGCCAAAAATCGGCTAAAGTCCTGAAAAATTACTCTCGAGAACCGGTCCGCTGCCTAAGAACCGTCCTCCCAAGGAAGACCGGTCATCGCGCGCGGGGTCAAGCTCATGGCTGCGCTGACAACCGTTCGGGAACCGGTCCCTCTGATGGAGAGACCGGTCCACCGCCTGCGCGAAACTGCCAAATTGCCGGGCATGTATTAAAGTGAAAGTTGATGAGTTTATTTGCAATTATGCAACCCGGATACTATTTATGAGGGCTAATTGAGATTTTCTCTCATTCTCAAACCCTCTCAAACACTCTCTGTCTCTCCCTCTCTCTCTCAGAAGCAAAGGAGGAGAAAAGAAAGAAAAAGGAAGAAAAAAAGAAAAAGAAGGTGAAGAAGAAAGATCAAAGATGTGAAGCAACTTCACTTACTTCCTCCTCTATGCAAGAAAAGAAAAGCTTATAGGGAGTCTGTGAACCCTAATGAAGTAAAACCCTAAAAAATGGGCCTTTGAATAAACCTAGTAATGTTTAATGGATGTTAGAGTCTTTGAAGCTGCCTTTTTGCTTCTTAGAGATCAAAGCCATGGTTAGGCTTGAGTGAGCTTTGGGCCAACCTCTAATGGTGAAATCCAAGAGCTAGGGTTTGGATTGAGCTGGAATGGTTTAGATGAACTCCTTAGAGTATATTGAAGCTACTTTTGCTTCCAATAGATCTAAAACCTAGTTTTGATATATGATTGGAGCTAGGTGTCAGGGACTAAATAGAAAAATTCTATGGCACCCGGTCCCATGCCCCAATCTGCTTAGCCGAGTTATCGGGTTGAAAACGGTCGAATCGGGTTGCAAGTAGACCCAAACCCAACCCGCTGTGGAAACTCAAGGGTCATTAAACTCATGAAGACGTTATGGGTGACTCTTGAGCGTGGGCAATTTAATGAGGGCTCATTATGTAGGCTCATATGTATGTAATAATGGGTGAGTTATGTGGTAGTGGGTGAGTTTGAAAGGCTACCTTTGGCGCGAGTAAATAGTTGGGTTGGCTAAGGCCATGACACACAAAGAGAGAGTTGTGTTGTATGCTGTTTGTAGGTGTAATCTCATTTCTAAGTAGTGTAGGTACTGTAGTTTTTTTAGAGAACCTCTGGCCTCTTTCTCTCTTTGTCATTTCCCTTGCATAAACTTAGCCGCTAGGAACGCGAAGGTCCGGGCTAGGCAACAGGGACAAAGCTGTGTCCATCTTCGAGCGGAAAGGGGGCGCCGCACGGGCTTTGGCGAACAAAACGCTAAGTCGCGTGACAGTTGGTATCAGAGCAGTTCGAGCGAGAAGCCATGTCGTCATCAGCGATGCGGAATCGTCGACGTTGGGGCAAGCCTCCATAACAGCCTTCCAAGCGAAGCTAAGAGCAAAGACCCTCAGCGAATCACGAGGATTGCATCGCTGGAGAACGCGCCTTGTGCTGTTGGAGTGGACATCGATCGGCGAGAATGGTGAAAGGTACGTACCGAGATGGCGGATACCTCTTTACTCATTCAACGAAGATGTCCACAGCATGAAGGAAAGCGTCGGGCGTAACTGGCCATGGGAGACAGTTTCGAAGCGGAACTTGAACTCCAAAGCCACAACATGAAAAGAATCGTGACGAGGAGCGAAGAAAACTGATCGAACGAGCTTGTTGGGCTCGAGTCGACGAGGTCGAGGACCTCAAGACAAGATAACGATCCTTGAGAAAGCGGTGGCGCGTGCCACGAACCCGCAACGGAGAGCGCGCTTCGAAGGTACGTACAACTGACCTTCAAAAATTTCAGGGGACCCGCGATGAGAAGGAGATCGAGCAATTTCTGGCGGCCATCCGAGAAGCGCTACTTCAAGGCGGTTGCGGCTGGACACGAGGAATAAGAAAGTCCAGGCTGGGCGGTCCATGTACCTTGCTGATGACCGCGATGGCTAATAGTGGCGTCGGCGTTCTGCGCGAAGCCGAGCAAGGGCCAATGCGCTTTGAAGACGTGGGATGGACTTCGTAACGCGAGCCTCAAGGCGCAGTTCTCAAACTACCTAACGAGCTACAGTCGAAGTACCTGCAGGAAGCAACTTCGAGCTCACACACACCGGAACGCTCAAGAGCTATGTCAAGAAACTCCAAGTTGATGCTGTCCATCACCAACATGCGGAGGAAGATCGCTTATTCTTCTCTCGACGGGGACTCCAACCTTGGGCGAACAAGGAGGCTTGTGGGAGACGCGACGTCAAGACGTTGCGTCCGCAATTGCCTTGGCGAAAAAAAACCTTGCCGAGTAGAGCCGGGCGGATTCAACATCGCAGCAAGACCCCCCAGCACGGTCGAGCAAAGGCTAAAGGTGAGGAGACCGTCGGCGACCAGAAAGAGCGCAGGCCGCGAAGGGGGTCTGTGCCGCGCCGAAGAAATTGACGGTGCCCTACTCTGCGGGCGAGAACCATTGGGCGAGGACTGCCCAAACAAGAAGAAGACTGAATGCATGTCCAGCACCGAGCACGCAGGTGCGAGGGGCAGTGCAGAACCAACGAAAGATGGGCGCGCTTAGGCTCGTTCAACTGCGTTTCAGGGGCTGGCAACGGTCAAGACAGCAACCCCTCAACAAGGAGCTTCTGTACATCGATGTTGACCCTTAAACCGGCAGGGCCACACGAGCATGGTGACACCCGGGAGCCACTCACAACTTTTGTGCGCGGAAGTGGAGGCCAAACGGATAAGGCCTTCCCCTGGAGAAGAGAGCGAGGATCAAGGCCGCAACTCTGAGGCAACAACCTGTTGGGCGGCGAGTGGCCAGGCGTAGGCCCATTGCGGTAGACCTTGGAAGAGGCAACCGGCAAACACGCAAGCCGCTGCAGACCGCATCGACGACATTCCAAGTATACTAGGTATGGCATCTGGCTTCGTCATAACGGCCCCCTTCACACGCGGATGCCAAAACACCCCCCGCTTGGGCCGCTAACGCACTAATAGACGAGGCGCCCCCCCATGCATCGGTCACCTAGCGAGACGCAAGAGCAAAACGGTAAGCCACCAGGCCACCCAAACCCTCCCTCTGGTCATTGGGCAGTTCGAGAGCGAGGTGTGAACCGTGGCGAGATGACTTTACCTTGCGGCGATTACACGCGAGGTGAGGCGACGAAGGGTCTGCGACACGAGAAAGACCTTCCTCGCTGGAGATTGGTACGCGTCTTGGGCCACATACAGTCTCCAGAATGTCAATGCCATAAACGAACGCCCCGAAACAGCACACCTTACGCACCTAAGGCGCGCGAGGTCCGATTCATCCATATGAGCTCAAGCGAGCAACCAGGAGTACCAAAACCCCGCCAAGCGAAAGCGCCAAATAATAGAATGGCCCGGCCAGAGCTCGAGGAGCTGCAAAAGCATTGAAGACTCCCTCGATGCAGGGCCGTTCCATCCGACACCTCCGATAAGACGCAAGTTACGGAGGCACACCAATTTTTTGTTCGAGGGAAGACGCACGAGGAACCTGCGCGGACTAGTTGATATCCGATTACAGCAGTCGCTCAACAAACTAATACAACGGTAATAACAAATACCCGCTCGCCAGAACTATTCCTTTGTTGCAGATCTCTTCGACCAAATTGGAGCGAGCGAAGACTTCACCAAACTCGACCTTACCCTAACTGTGGGTACTATCAGGTGGCGGATTCGGAAGGAGACGACGAGAGACCCACGTGCGTGACGAGGTAAACGCGGCCCTATGAGTTTCCTTGATCTATGGGAGACCGTTCGGCTTGACGACGCTGCCGCAACCTCTGCACACTTATGAATCAAGCTGTGCCATCATATCTCGATCGCTTGTAGTGGAGGCCCGACAGACTCGAGAGGTAATACACGCAACACCTTGGAGGAGGCACATACGAGCACTAATTGCGAAAACCACGTCTTCCAATTGCTCGCGGGAGAACACAGCTGTTACGTCAAGAAGAGAAGTCATATTGCGCAAGGACACCGCAGGGGCACTTCCCTTGCCACTGATAGGCCAGGGCCTGATTTCGCAATGACCCAGCGGAAGGTGCAGCCATCGCGAATGGAACCCCGAACCGACAGTCGTCTGATCCTGCGGTCTTTCCCTGGCTCGGTCAACTAACTACCCAGCCGACTTCATTGCTGGCTACCCTACTACTGCGAGAGCAGCCGAGCCCGTTGGACGGATCTGCTGAATTACAGAGAAAAACCACTCGTGGGTTTGGACCTCTCAATGCGCGGAGGCAGTTCGACGACCTAAAAGACGAGCGTGAACGGAGAATCCAGTGCTGGCGACTATACCCGACTGCAGTCGCACTTTGAGGTACATACTGATGCCTCTGACTTGGCGCGCCTTGGCGAAGTGCATAATCGCCAAAGGAAGAGGTGGCACTTCGCATTGGCCAACTGGATAGGCCAGGGCGATCTCCGCATAGGACCCAGCGGACAGGCGCGAAGCCATCTGCGAAATGGGAGACCCGAAACGACACGTGTCTGAATATGGCGGTCTTCCTTGGCTCGCAACTGACTACCGCCCCGCCACCGGACGGCCGCCAGATTTCATTGCTGGCATACATCTGGGCGAGAGCAGCCCCGTTGACGATCCTGCTGACAGAAAAACCACCGGGGTTTGGACCTCTCAATGCGGGCGGAGCGCATTCGAGACCTAAAGCCGAGAGCGTGACGTGAGGAATTCTCAGTGCTGCACTGAGCGCGACCTGCAGTCCACACTTTTGAGGTACATACGATGCCATCTGACTGTTGCCATTGAGGCCGGTGTCCTCCGTCCAGGAGGGACACCCTATCAGCCTATGACAGCCCGCAACTGCAACGACACGCGAAGCGGCCGCTTACACATAAAAGCGACAGCCACCACACCATAAACCGCGGCCTCTCCAGACAAACTCAACACCCGCCACAGCCCCCGACGGAGACCACCAGACAGCTGCCCACACGAGTCCAGGAGAAGAAATACCGCTGTGGGGATTGCTTGCGAACCCCGGCGCATCTACTTCTCGCTTGGAGCAAGTTTGTGTGCGCACCGACACGTTCGAACGACTACTTCCAATCGCAAAAAGAAGCATGTACGCCGTTAAAGACAGGCGAGGTGGCAAGGATTCTCCTTGTGGCGGAGTTCGACATGGAAGAATGCAATACGAAGCCCGGAAAAGGAGAACCGGTCGGCTGAGTGCCTCAGCCGCACCGCACGCCGAGCATTAGTCACCGTGTGGCAACTTCAGTGGACCGCTCCGCGATGCGACCTTCGTTCAGGACCAATCGAGGAACCACTAGTATCGCATCGAGAGAGATTCTGGTGCAGCTATGTCAAGGAGGGCAAAAGAAAGGTTTGTGAGCGACGGGCTGCTCCTCACCAAGGGCGAACGGGTGTACGCTGCCGCAGTGGGAGTAACCCTTCGCCGCGAGCATCATCAAAGAGTGCCATGACCTCCAAGTGGGCGGCCACCAGGTCAAAAGCGAACCCTGCGTTGCTCGAGCCGCCGTACTTTTGGCGCCGGATGCACGAAGACGTGAGGAGGCCTACCTGGCGAACCTGCTTGTGTGTCAACAAGACAAAGTTCGAGCACAACGACTGGCGACATCCTCGAAGCTCGAATTACCTGTGCCTAGCGTCCAGTCCGGTGCTGGGAGAGCAATTTCTAGTGCGACATACACTCTACCGCCATTGCCAAAGTAGGGTGCTTAGGGTCGAATTCTAGGTTGTGGTGATCGTTTTTCCCAAAGTACGGACACTTCCATTCTGGCCGTCGATTAAAACGGCTGAAGAAAGGACGCACACCCACCGGAACTGCTCTTCGTCAGCACATCGTCAACTTTGGCGGGAAGCCAACTCCACCAGCAGAGACAACGTGAGCGCCGCGGACGACCGCCCCAAGGTTCACTGGCCAAGACCTTTGGTACCGGAGGTTTTTCAAATCTTGGGTCGGAGTTCTCTATCTCCACCATGTTGGCATACAGTCCAGACTCGATCGGCAAACTGAGCGGGTGAACGCTCTGTTGGAGAGTATTGCGAGCACTCTATGTGAGTGCCCAATGCAGAAGGAATTGGTGCACAATCACTCTCGATGTTCGCCCACAGTTTGCTTACAAGCGCGGGCACGTGAGTCTAAACAGAGCCGCTGCCAGCCACTGTAATCGAGAAGATTGCGATCGGGCGACAGACCCAACCTTGCCGCCCCACACGGCTGCTGCGAGAGACAGTTCCGCAGCCCAGTTGCGGTCTTGCAGTTTACCAGCTAACTGCAGGAAAAGGGTGAAATTGCAGGCGATACTTGAAAAGCAGCACGGACGGATGAAGAGTGGGCCCCTCGACGAAAGCACAGGCCTCTCATGGATATTGCCGAGGGCGACCGCACCCCGTGTCACTGGATAACAAGCTCATACCGCAGCAAGTTCAAAAGCCTTGGCGGTAAGGTGCCAAGGGACTGCTAAAGGGCCAGTAACGAAAGGCCCCATAATACCGGTCGTCAAGGCGAGTGGGCAAGAGGGGGCGCTACAAGCTGCACTGCCCGCAAACCTCAGGATCCACCCGTTTTCATGTCAGCAGGTTGAAGCTGTACAACGAGGTACGCGGAGGATCCGACAAGGAGGTCCGCAGCGAGCGCCTGCCGACCATGGTGACTTCGTGTCGACAAAGACACGAGTCCATCCTGGACAACTCGACTCATTCGCGACGTAAAGGGTCGTGCCGAATCCCTGAGTACTGGTGAAGTGGAAGAATCCCCATGTCGGCGCGAGGCGAGTTGGGAGAGGCGGATCACACTTTGCAGTACCAGCGGGCTCATCGACGAGTTCGCAGAAGCAGCGCGCGACGATGGACGCCTGCCATTAGGTTGTGAGGAGGGTGTCAGGGAACTTAGAAAATTCTATCAGCCGGTCCCTGGCTCCAAATCTGGCTTCAGCGAGTTCGGGTTGAAAACGGTCGAATTCGGGTTGGCAAGTAGAACCCAAACCAGCCGCTGGGGAAACCAAGGGTCATGAAACTCATGGGAGTTATGGGTGAGCTCTTGAGCTTTTGCATTTAGAGGGCTCATTATGGTAGGCTCATTATGTATGTAATAATGGGTGATTATGTGGTAGTGGGTGAGTTGAAAAGCACCTGTTTGGCCATATAAATAGTGGGGTTAGCTAAGGCCATAACAACGAAGAGAGAGTGTGTTTGTATCTGTTTGTAGTTTAATTCTCATTTCTAGTAGTCGTAGTACTTAGTTTTGAGAGAGAGCCTCTGCCTCTGTCTGCTTTGTCATTTCCCTTTTGCAGAGCGTTAGTTCGTAGACGGCGAAGGTCGGGCTAGCAACAGGGACATAAGCTTGTCCATACTTCGAGCGGAGAAAGGTGGCCGCCGCACGGGGCTTTGCGAAACGAAAACGCTAGAGGTCCGTGACAGCTAGAGGCACCAAATGGGGCTTTTGCTCATCGGATTCTAAATGCAATTACCCTCTAGAAACAAATTGGGGGTATTTTCGACGCGTTGTGGGCGGCTCGATTACTTACGAAAAGTCTATAGAAAGATATGGGCAAAATGGCCTAGTTGGGCTTCGTTTTGCTGCCAGGGTGAAGGAACGAGAGCCTACAAATCCAAGAAAATGCGCGGACACCTAAATAAACCTACGAGGTGGGTGGTGCTTCCAGAACATTCATTGAAACTTCTCTCTATGCCTAATGTCGTCATTCATTGAGCCATATGTATTATATATTGTTGGCATTGGATTTTTTCGGGTAACAGTAATGATGAAAATGTAATTGATATGATTGTGAGTGAACAACTTGCATAGGATATAATGAATGAGGAACTATGTGAAACGTCGAAAAACCCTTATGTGAATAGCATGAGAGCAAAAGTGAGCACCCAAAAGTGACGTCAAAAGAACGAGTGACACAATGACATAGATCGATTGCATTCGGAAAAGTTAATGAAAATACACAGAGATAGTGTAGGTAAAAGAACCAATGTAAGTAAAGAGGATGAAAATGACAATGCTTAAGTTAACAGTAATGTGGGAAGTAAATGAACATGAAGTGTAGAAGGTAGCCAAACTACAAGAATTGTATTCAAAGAATGTGTTCGCATGAGTTCTAGCAACAAAAAGTGATGAAAGAACACTAAAGAGCTAGTGAAGTCAAGATTGAACTATAAATCCTTTTGAGTAAGGATAATGATCGATACTATGCTATGAGTCCGTGCTCGAGGCGACGCTCCCTCGGGCATGCCGCTCACGAGTTATCATCACGGGTTGGATTAAACCGAAGGGCCTAGGTCCTAGCGGGTGAGTCCTGCGATGATGGACTTAATGTGAAGTCAAGGTTAAATGTGGCGAAACCCCGGTGTTAGCCTTGAGATAAAGAATAAGAATAAAGAACTAAAGAGCAAAGAACAAAGAACAAAGGTAGACGTGAAAAAAACAAAAGAAAGTTTGCATAATCTGCATTTATTTAATGTTGAGCATATTCTGTCTTTATTGTCAGGACATATTACATCAAATGTATAGGAATTGGTTACTATATCCAGCTTATTCTTTCTATTATTGCCTGAGTTAGCCCTAGGTGGGAAAGTACGGTGATTTTAGGCCCGAACCCACTGGTAATATGTTTGTAGTTCTCCCCACTAATTTTCACGAGTAGCCGGACCGAGCGACGCCGGGAGCGACCGATGGTAAAGTATCGCGCCTTATGTCAGACAGGCCAACCAAAGTTGGGTTTGATTTTATAGTAAAGTACTCTATGATTATTTTTTGACATGATGCTAAATGATGTAAAGAAAAGAATGTAATGTGTATTTTGAGGTAAATGTGATGTAAGAAAGAAATGAGAGAATAAAATGTAAGGAATTCGAAAATGAACAAGAATGAATGCAATGTATATGATCAAAAATGAATTATAGTACAAGTGAATGTTTAGTTTCCCTTTTTCTTTCACTCGTGGCGTATTGCTTACCCTCGTGTGAGCCGTTTGTGTATGTTTCCGCTAGTGCTTTTCTCTATTGATGAAAATGTACATGTGATGAGCCTTGGGCGGATAGGGGAAACTCTGTCCGTTCGGCGTCTGTTTGACGTGCTCGGGTCGGGCCAAATTGGTATCGGTCCCGAGGCGTGACAAGTATGATACAGAGCAAGCTGGTGCAAAGAAGTATTGTCACGCCCCGATCCCGCCTATTTGGCCGGTTTCGGGCACGCCGACAGACCGCCGAACGGACAAGGTTTCCCCGGTACCGCGGACAGAGTCTCCCCTGTACATTCAAGGCGTCGCAATCAATACAATGTACAAAATTCCAACCAGGAACACATTTCGATCAAAGATTGCATAAGAAAGTATCAAAAACATAATCTACTTGTTATTACAAGCATTCACATTCATACATTTTACATCCCAAATACTTATTACATTCAACTTCCAAATACAATCCGATTTAACATGATTATTACAACTTGATTCTTTTCATTTTCTACAATCCTAAGCAAGCCGACTCAGCGTACCGCTATCTCTGGTCTCGGTGGTAGGGCGCTAACTATAATGCTACGCCCTCGCCTCGCGCCGCCGCGCCGCTCACGTGTGAACCTGTAACACCCCAAAACCACGTGGGGTGAGAACCAACTCCATGGTTCCCAGTGGGTACGGCCACCCAAGGGAAAAGCTCGACCAATAGGTCCAAGGGAGGCAACTGCAAGTTAGTTCAATAAACAAATAAATATATATCTTGATTATGCAACAAATGAAACCATGCATTGCCTCACGAATGCAATATGAAGATCATGCAATGATGCGACTATACAATCAACTAGTAATTCAATCGATTACTACTTTCATCCAATTGACATTTAAGGCTTTCTGTCATTTACCATTTTAATCATAAGGTCTCATTTACCTTTATCAACTATCCACCCGACTCGGTCTTGAGTCAATCATTCGCGGAGTACCGCGCAAAGGCAGGCTCGAGGCGAAGGACGTCTCACTTGCACCTCAGCCTTAAGTCCACTCAACTAGGGTATTATTATAGCTCATAAATTTATTACCCAATCACTTGGCTAACCCGAAGGTTTCGCCCTCAACAAACTCACCAACTCAAAATTCGAAAAATCGGGGAGATACTCGCTACACCCGATGGGACCGTCCTCTGGGGAGATACTCGCTACAACCCAGTGATGTCGACTCCGGAGCACATCGCCCGAGGGGGAGCTACCACAACCTCGAGCAAGGACTAAAGGTGAGTATGATCAATGATCAAATCCAAAATCTTGAGGATGTCAAGTTCAATCCATTTCTTAACTTTAGAAAGACTATGCTCAAATGACCCTAACTCTAGGATTGAAATGTCATAATATTTCCATCATTCTTTTCTTTGCATTCTTTACTATCACTCGTGTCATATACACTACTATATTCTTGGACTCATGCCACACTTGTTTTTTAAGTGTTCAACATACCATAAGTGTTTCCACTATACTAATCATATGCCACTCGATCTAATATATATAGATTGTCCACGTCACATATCATAGTTCATATGTCATTGTTTTTCAATGTCGAGTTCTCTAATTCACCTAGAGTTTATCGACCCAAGTTCAACATGCATGTGTCATTTAACATAATCCACAATATGTCAATATACATTCATCTAGTATATTCTACAATAAATCAACATGCACTCATTCATCATATTCCACAATATGTCTACATATATATGCCAACCATTCATATGCCATCCAACATGTTCCATAATTTATCAACATGCATATTACCTCTAACATATTACTATAACATTATTTTCATGCATTCATGTAACAATTAACTCATGCATTCATCTAGCATTATTTAACTTGCATCTTATCATTACGCATTTCTACTTGGCATTTACATTAACATGCATCATTTTCATACTTCATTTACATCTATATGCATCAACATGGATTCTTAATTTGCTTAGACATAAAGGCGACCTAGTCGCTTCGGTAAGCACAACCCACCTTAACTCGCGTTCCGATTGCTTGTCGACACTTGCAATCGGCCTCCCGCGGCACCCGTATCCGGCACGGCCCGATATCGCAACTGCGCCTCAACTGTGCTCCGCTTCGCAGCCCCGAAAATTATAGGTCTTCGGTTATGTGCCACGATGCCTCAAATCCATTTCCATGATTTTACGACGTCGCCTCGGCCCTCCCGGCGGACCCGAAGCCTAAACGTCCATTTCTTTAATAACTTTGTAACGACTCGTCGGATTGCCGAACCGTCTTTGCCAACGCGTTTCGTTGCCTAGCAATTAGGTTTACGAAGGGTCAAATGAGATCAAACCCTCATATTTTGAAAGTTTGCATTTTGGAGCCCTAGGTTACAACTATGCAAGAAATCACTAAATTGATCCATGATTCAAGCATTAATCATCTAGATAGCATGCTAGAACTCCTCTAAATTCATTTATAAGGTATTTAAACAAAGCATTAAAGATCTACCATTAAAGGGCTCAAGAAGCTCATCTCAAAATGAGCTCCAAACCATGGAGAAGATGAAGAAGACGAAGGCGATCCACCTCCAAGCTTCAATCTCCACCAAATCCATTCTTTTTGGGAGAGATTTAGAGAGAGAAAGAGAGGCTTCTCTCTTTCCTTCCATGCGTGTGTGTTGTGTGCGTGCGTGTGTGGGGGGGTTGGGGCAGCCTCGGTTGAAGAAGGAAGGAGGAAAAGGGATTTAATCCCTTTTTACCATTTTGCCCCTCAACTATGCACTATTCATTTCGGGCAGTTTATTTTTCGTC
Source organism: Ananas comosus (assembly GCF_001540865.1). NCBI lineage: Eukaryota > Viridiplantae > Streptophyta > Magnoliopsida > Poales > Bromeliaceae > Ananas > Ananas comosus. Next base: position 2,181,296 of record NC_033626.1, read on the forward strand.
GGAGTCCTTCTGGATGTCCGTTTTAGCTCAAATTTGACAATTATGTTTGGTTTAACGTACTAAACAAGAATATATCTTAAGTTTTCAGTTTCGACCCCGTTTGGTCACCGAAAACTGTGCCGAACTGCAATCTTTATCAGATAGTCTTCGGATTTTATTTCTTACTCTACGGGTGTCAGAAAAATATGAAACTTTAAATCTAGCCTCATTAAAATATTACTGACATCCCCGCCAATTTTCATAATTTTCTGAGACTATGCATTTTCTGCTAATTTATCTGCCCCGTTTCCAACAGAAAATTCTAGATCTTCTGTTTTCATTCCGATTTCAGCACAAGTTACTTCTGACTTATATTTTACTTCTCTAAATCCAATAAAAATAGTATCTTACACTATTTTTATTTATTTCTATTTTTATACCAAAATCTGGTATGTTACAAGTATGCTGCTAGCCGCTTCTTTCGCTACCAGATGGTCGAAGGAAAGTCCGTGGTCGAGCAAGTTCAAGACTTTCAGATGATCGCTCATGAAGTTCAATCTGAAGGAGTCAAGTTTGGAGATAACTTGATCGTACTAGGGATCATCGACAAGCTACCACCATCATGGAGGGAATTCCAAAAAACCCTTCGACACAAGCAAAAGGAGATGTCTCTCGAGACATTAATCACGCGCATTCGCGTGGAAGAAGAGGCAAGAGGCCAAGATGCACTTGAAGCAAAAGAGAATGATGCTAGCGCCACTAAGGTAAACTTAGTATCTTCTAATACTTTACCTAATAACAATCATTCTAGAAATACATACTTGAAGCCTAAAAAGAAAATTAGAAAGAACAGTGATAACCTCAATTTAAGAAAAATGACCAAGGACCTCCTTCAAATGTGAAAAATTCTATAATTTGCTATGTCTGTGGCAAAAGTGGGCATATTGCTCGATTTGAAAATTCCGGAAATATAAAGCTTTACCTCAAGCTAATATTACCGAGGAGCCACTTGTGGCGATGATAACAAACAAATGCTTAGTGGAGAATGCTGAAGGATGGTGGGTAGACTCTGGTGCCAATAGGCATGTCTGTCATGATGAGACTTGGTTTAAAACATATACTCCCTATGAACAACCAAGAAATATTATGCTTGGTGATTCGCATACTTCTGAAGTTTTAGGGAGTGGTGAGGTCGAGTTAAAATTTTCTTCTGGAAGGGTGCTTATCTTGAAAGATGTGTTGTATACACCCTCGATTAGGAAGAACTTGATGTCAAGTTTTCTTCTTAATAAAGCTGGCTTCAAACAGACCATTGAGTCTGATTAGTATGTGATTTCAAAGAATGGAAAGTTTGTAGGTAAAGGTTATGCATGCGACGGAATGTTTAAACTAAATATTGAGAATAAAGTATCATCTACTTCTGCTTACATGCTTTCTTCTGTGAATTTTTAGCATACTCGTTTGTGTCATATTAATAGCAAATATGTTAGCTTGATGAGTAGTTTAGGATTAATTCCCAAACTGAATAGTGATTTTGACAAATGTGAAACATGTAGTAAGTCAAAAATTACTAAACGACCTTATAAAAGTATTGAAAGAAGTACCGAATTACTTGAGCTAATTCATAGTGATATTTGTGAATTTGAAGGTAATCTAACTCGTGGAGAAAATAGATATTTTATCACTTTTATTGATGACTCTTCAAAATATACTTATGTTTATTTATTAAAAAATAAAAGTGATGCTTTTGAAAAATTTAAAGATTTCCTTCATGAAGTAGAAAACCAATTCGGTAAAAAGATAAAGAGAATTAGAAGTGATCGAGGTCGTGAGTATGAATTTACGGGATTCAACTCTTTTGCTCAGTCTTTAGGAATTATCCATGAGATTACCGCTCCATATTCACCTGTCTCTAATGGAGTGCCTGAGAGAAAAAATAGAATGCTTATTGAGCTAACAAATGCTATGATGATTGACATTGGTGTACCCTTAAACCTTTGGGGTGAAGCCATTTTAACTACATGTTATGTCTTGAATCGCGTGCCACATAAGAAGTCTAAGGTGACACCCTTTGAATTATGAAAAGGGTATAAGCCAAATTTTGGATATCTTAAAGTATGGGATTGTCTAGCATATGTGAGGCTTACAGACCCTAAAAGACCCAAATTGGATGTTAGAGCTGCCACTTGTGTTTTTCTTGGATATGCTTTGAATAGTACAACCTATAGATTTTTAGACATTGAAAATAATGTGATTTTTGAATCAAGAGATACTATTTTTCATGAAGAAAAGTTTCCTTATAAATCGAAAAATAGTGGGGGTCAAAATTTTAAAAGTATTTCAAATAAACCGAGTTCTTCAAACTCTTTCTTGCAAAATCAAGAAAAAAATATTTTTGAACCAAGAAGAAGTAAACGAAGCAGAATAGAAAAAGATTTTGGCCCTGATTATGTTATTCTGAATATTGAAGAAAATTCATTTTCTTTACAAGAAGCTTTATCTTCAAATGATTCAATTTTTTGGAAAGAGGCTGTACCTGATGAGATGGAATCCATAATTTCTAATAAAACATGAAAATTAGTGGATTTACCACCAGGCTGTACAACAATTGGTTGTAAATGGGTTCTCAGAAAGAAGTTGAAACCGGATGGAAGTGTAGACAAGTATAAAGCTAGACTTGTCGCAAAAGGTTATAAACAAAAAGAAGATCTAGACTTCTTTGATACCTTTTCTCCGGTGACAAGAGTGACATCCATCAGAGTTCTGATTGCTATTGCTGCAATTCATGACTTACAAATTCATCAGATGGATGTAAAAACTGCCTTTCTAAATTGTCACGCCCCGAGCCCGATCCTTTTTGGCCGATTCGAGAGCGTGAAACAGACGCCGAACGGACAGAGCCTCCCCTGTCTGCCCAAGGCTCAACAACAGGTACAGATAGAGTATAGAAATTGCATAAGCAAAAGTATACACAATGGCTTGCACGAGGGCAAGCAATAGCCAAGAGTGAAAGTAAACAACTACACTTAAGGAATCGATTACATTTTTCATCATTTCTTTTCTTTTACATCACAGGATCTCAAAATATCATTCTTGCATTTAAATGTAAAGATCTTTCACAACATACATGTTCTTTTCTTTAACAACTAAATCATCAAGTACAGAAGATGATATATAAAAAAAAGGGGTATGCAACTAGAGTAAGTAAACATCTCGGGCGGTCTCTACCTAGGGCGCGATGCCCTTACCGCGATCGTCCGCCGGCTTACTGGGTCCCGGCTCTGTGGAAATAGGAGTGTGAGAACTACAACAAAGTTCCCAGTGGGTTCGGCAACCAACCACGCCGACTATCCCACTAGGTCTAATCAGGCATAATAGAATGAAAGAAAGTAAGTAACCAACTAGCAAATGCAACTAATATGCCTGAACAATATAAATGATATGCACAATGTAAAGCTCATAGTGTCAATACCCAATCTCTTGGCTAACCCGTAGGTTTCGCCCTCAACAAACTCACCAACTCAAAATCCCAATAATCGGGGAGATACTCGCTACACCTGATGGGACCGTCCCCTGGGGAGATACTCGTTACACCGAGTAATGTTGCAATTTACTATTAATGTTGCAAAATAAAATAAATTAGCAGTATAAATTAGTGAATGCCGCTAAAGTTTCCAGCATTTTATAAAAATGACACTATAATAAAGTAGCAGCACTTATTGCTAAATGCCGCAATATTTGCTCAACAATATTTATTTAAATCATGCTAATTAATATATTTAGCAGCATTACTTGATAATTGCCGCTAGATTTAATTATTTAGCAGCAATTTACTATTAATGTTGCAAAATAGGATAAACTAGTAGTATAAATTAATGAATGCCGCTAAATATAATAAACTAGTAGCACTTGTTGCTAAATATCGTTACTAATTAATATATAATTATTAATATATCCCTTTTTATTTAGAATTGAAAATTTTAAAATTAAAGTTTAAAATTTGAAACATATAATTTTAAAAAGTAAACTTATAATTTAAATTTTAAAATTTTAAAATTTATATCTTAAATTTTAAATTTTAAATTCTAAAATTTTAATTTTTAATTTTTAATTTTTAATTTTTAAATTTATTTAAAATTTCAAATTTCAAATTTAAAACAATAAATTTTAAAAATTAAAATTTGATATTTGAAAATTAAAAATTTAAATTTAGTATCTAAATTTAAAATTTTAAAATTTTAAAATTTTAAAATAGAAGACTTAAAATTTAACAAATTAAAATAAACATATCTAATAGTCGCTAGCGCAAGTGGTAAAGGGCTTGGTGGTTGGTATTCGAGGTCTTAAGTTCGAATCCTAGTTGATTCACATTTTCAACAAAGTTTATTTCTAAAAGAAATAAACGAAGAGGGTAGCATCTAAAAAAAAAAATTTAAATTTAAAATAAAATTAAAATTTTAAAATTTCAATTCTAAAATCAGATATTTATATTAGCGGCATTATATTTATATGCCACTAATAAACAATTTAAAATTAGCATTTAATTTCTTTTACGGCATGATTTACATTAACAGCATTTATAATAAATGCTGTTAATACTTTTAGGGTGCGTTTGGTTCGAGTTTTCCTGGCAGGATTACAGGCAATCCTGCCAGGATAACTGTGTTTGGTTAATCTGCTATGTAATCTAGTCGTTAATGTAGCATTACAAATCGAGCAGGATTATATCGAAAATATTAACAGGAGGAGGGTCGAGTATCTTGCATTACTGAAACCCGTTAATACTACATATTATGTAAAATGATAATTTTACCCTCCAACAATCCCAAATCTAATTAACAGCATTATTTTCATCTCTCTCGCCTTCCTCCCTCTCTCTCGCAGGCCGCTTTCTCTCGCTCTCTCTCTCTCGACGTCTCTCTCTCTCTCTCTCTCTCTCTCGCACGAACACCTATCATCTTCTATTGCGTCGTCCTCCCAGGTAATCATCATGATCTCCTTACCTTCATTCGTCATTTCCGCAAAAAATAATATTCAAATGACCACAACAAGGGCAATTTTGAAAAAAATTATACTTTTATGTCAGGATTACTAAATTTTATAAACTGAACCAAACGTATTAATGCTATAAACACTGTAATTTAGTATTACATTACTGCATTAAACCAAACGCGCTAATACAACATCAGTAGTAATCTCACGCCGAAATCCAAGATACCTGGATATGTCCAGATACTTTGTAATATTACATAACTCGAACCAAACGGGCCCTTAACAACATTGGTATATGCAGCATTTAGTGTCATATGCTGCTAAAACTTTTAGCAGCATTTCTTGATCATTTAGCAGTATAAATAAATGCCACTAATGACTAATTTTCTAATAATGAATTCTAATCCATAAATCTCACCTTAGCCACCATAGTCAAGCAGCTAGATCCACCATTAGAGAGCTCTTCCAAGCTTCTTCTCCAACTTAAAGCTTTCAAAATCTCCAATTTTTTCTCTTTGATGGAGAAATTACAAGAGAAAGGGAGAGAGAGGTGTTAGAGAGTAAGAAAAAAAGGTTTAGAGAGAAAGAAGGGTTCCTTTTTCTCCCTTTTTTTTTTTCCTGTATAGGTAGAAGACAAAAGAGAGAGTAGGTGAGGTAGGTCTTATCCTTGAGCCCCAACACAATTGCAACTTAATCCCTCTCATTCAATGAAGTTTTCACTCAACCCACAACTTTTGCTTTTAAACTTCTTCCAATTGTCTCATACACCATTTTCTCCATACTTTGCCAATTTAGCCAAAGTTCGAGAAAGTATATTGAAATTCAATACACTACAAAAGGGATAAGATCTAATGGTAAAAAACTTATAAGCAGTAAGTACTTGGTGCTTTTTAAAGCAGCATAGCCGGACTATATATAGAGAGAGAGAGAGAGAGAGAAAGAGAGTGAGAGAGTGGGTGAGTGAGAAAAAGAGTAGGACTTGTGTGATATTAGGAGCATGGAGACCTTCATGCTCCTAAGCCGTTTTTGATGATGGAACTTCCGAATGGACGATTGGCTTTGGAAAATAAATTTTGTGGATTTTTTATAATATTTACATAGTGATCTAAAGGATTAAAAATCAATAATTTTTATGGTTGATGTATGTCGTTTGCTAGTTTAACGGTGTAAAAATATTCAAATCAGATAAAATTTGATAGAAAATTTTTTATATTATTTACAACAAGATCAATATCTCTGATCAAAAATTTTAGTGTCGCATCATAACTTTTTGTAAGATTTTTATTTTCAATCGTTGATTTTGATTCTTTCTTATCACTAGGTAAATGATATCGAAAAATCGCAAAATTTATTTTATAAATAGTTCAAATATTGCTAGCTCAACTCTGACAGAGCCAATGGTCAATTCGAAAGTTTTACATCAAAAATGTCTTAAGAGCACGGAGGCTTCCGTGCTCCTAATAGCACAGGAGTCTTACTCTCTCTCGCTCTCTATCTATATATATGGAGTGTGATATATTGAACCTTAGAAAACTAACAAGGTTGCAGTATGAATTTTTAGTCAGCATTTTTATTTTACAGTGCTTACAGAGTTGGAGATGTTTTGATGCAAAATAGATGCAAAAACGGACTTTGAAATTCAAGATTTAATTTGTGGGACTTAAGTTGAAATATTGACTTTTGAGGGACCTTGTAACGTATCAAATCCCCATTGTGTTGTGCCGAGCTTCTATCAAAGTGATCGAAGCGCGGAGTCGGACGAGTTGGAACGGTCCGCAAAGTGTTTAAAACGCTTTGGAGTGTGTTGCATAGGGGTTAGAGGACCCAGGAGAGCTAGCTGGGAAGTTTTCAGCAAAGTGCTGAAAAACTTTGCTCTCGGGGTCCGGACCCTGTGCAGGGTCCGGACCCCGTAAGCGAAATCAGCCCAGTGCGGGCTGCTGTGAAATGGTGGAATTAGAGGGGCTATTGTGCTATTGTGACATAAGGGGATATTTGTAAGTGAATGGGTGGGTGTTTGGCCTCATTTCCTCTCACCCAACCTCATTTAGGGTTCCCTCTCTCTCTCTAAAACCTTTCTCTCTCTCTCTTCCTCTCTCCCTAGAGCTTGGGCAAGGAGGGGGTTTGATTGGAGAAAAAGCTTGCTAAGGTGGATGAAAGGCTTCCTTGAGGTGGAGGCTAGCTTGAGCAAAGGCTTTGGAGGAAAAGTTTGGAACCTAAAGGTAGGTTTCCATGTTTCTCACTAGGGTTTTGGTATTTGCTCCTAGTATATGCTTCTAGGAGGTGTGTATGGTAGTTTTCTCCATATTTCTCCATGCTAGGGACTTGTTTGGAGAAGATGACATTGTAGAGGGTTGTAAATTAGGGTTTTGTAAATATAAGGTCCAAGTTAGGGATTGATCTCTTATTACCCTAATCGCTAGGTTTTCTAACGCGTTGGTGAGCTCGGTTCAGCGATCCGATGAGTGTACGCGGAGATATTGGCAAAAAAAGCCCATTTCGGCTTTGTTTTGCCGCAGCAAGCGGCGTAGGCGTCTAAAAGTCACGAAATTTGGATCGTGGCATCTTAGCATACCTATAAGGTGGGAGGTGCTATCCGAAATCTCTGAATCTTCTTCTATTTCTATGTTGCCTTTATTTGAGCATGTGTGTGTATAGTAGAATCATGCATCTTAGGGTTATGTGACTTGTATCTATGGTTGGAAAATAATTATATGCTTCTAGGTTAGAGAACATATGAATTGTAATGGACCAATTGTGTTGGGACCCTATGGATGTGTGATATAGACTATGACAATAGTAAACAAAGGTGACATTGATATTAGCGACGAGATTGGCACTGAGAACATAAATGGCTAAACAAGGTTAAACCCATTATAGCATTGTGGCAAGTGTCGCCTAGTGAATGGTATTCATGATAAGGTATAAACCTAATATGGCATTGTGGCTTGTGGCAAGATAGCAAGTGTGGCTATACGTTCCCAAATTGGGGATTGGATCATACTCACATTGAGTCTTGGCTCGAGGGAGATAGCTCCCCCTCAAGTGGTGTGCTCCGGAGTTGTCACCACTGGGCGTGGTTAAAGTCCCCCAGAAGACGGTCCCTAGGGTGGTTCGAGTCCCCCGATCGAAAGGGATTTTGGATTATGAGTTTTGGGGTTAACAAGTGTTAACCAGGTTAATTGGGTGAAGGCCAAGTGAATGTAAAGCATGCATGCATTTATCATCCATGTAATTATCTATCTGTTGACTCAGTTTTCTTGCAGGCATAGTAATAGCATTAGTGTGGTTTGCTATTTCCTTTCCTTTCATTACTTATGCCAGATTAGACCTATTGGGTAAGTCGGCGGGGTCGGCGGCCGAACCTACTGGGAACTACTTTTAATTCTCACACCACCAACCCTGCAGATCCGAGCACAAGCGGAGCGGCGGAGGATCGGGGCAAGGGTATAGCGTCGTAGTTAGCGGCCACCGGAGTTGTAATCATACTATGTATTAGGTTCAACTTTTGTTATGTTGAACATTGTAGTATTAATGTCTCAAGGTTGTAATTCCATATGTTTTGGGTTGTTTGAATGTAAATGTATGAAAAGAAAATGAATGTAATAGTTCTAGTTTACTTGTATTTGGTTAAAAGATAATCAAATGACATATATGTGGTTGTATGTTTAGTTTAGTATATAGTACTTTCACTTGTTATTGGTTGTTGCTTGCCTTCGAGCAAACTGTGTATAATTGCATTCATTTTGTATTGAATTGTTATGATTGTACATGTTGGTAGAGTCTTGGGCGGACAAGGGAGGTGCTGTCCGTTCGGCGTCTGTGGACGTGCCCGAACCGACCAAATTGGTGGTCCCGGAGCGTGACAGACCTAATTGCATTTTTGCTAATTTTTGCATGGAGTCCACGTAGCACCTTAGGTTTTTCATTTTATCTTATTCTGTTCACTTGTAATGTTGGAGAGAGAGACAGAGGGCGTTGGTTGGGATGTAGGCAAGCAAGCTTTGATTCTTTTGTAACAAGCGATCAGCGCGCGCATGTTCTTCGGTGTTTCGACGTCGGGGTTAGTATCGTAAAATTATTATTTCTCATTTAGACTCTTTTGTGAGGGATTTTTGTAAAAACTGAGAATTAGAAACTAATGTTTGATACATTTTAGGAGCTGATTTCATGTGATTCTCACGAGAGATTTCTCGAGCCACTCTAGGGTGTTATGGCTGCCGCTCAGGCTAGGAGAGCAGTAGCACATCATCTCCTTATCCCGACTATCGTTATGTTCCTTAGATCTGTGATATAGGCAGGGTTCCGTATTATCAAAATTGGCGGACTAATTTGTATATTCATATTATATTATTTAATCTATGAGATGAACTATTGACAAAGCTGAGATAATAAAAGTATTTTTGACACCTCCCCATACAGTATATTGAGACATGCATATTTTTCACTATTAGAATTATGTGATATTGTCTTGAAGGCTAATAGAGAGTGACAGATAGTGCGAGACTATAACTATATTTGTGACACTGTGACAATATTATCATGATCTGTTTGATCATCGTATTTGACTTCAACCTACATGGTACTTTGAGTTTGACAGTGATACTATACTCGGTTGGAGTAGCGCCCTGCGAGTGCCACTCCCGAGGTTGGGCTATGAGATATGATTATGGCATGGGTCAGATAGTAGCCTGCGTGGTAGCGGAACACTATAGATGAGTGCTGGACACGAGGTGGCGTAGGCTAGACCTGACTGTTGAGTCGGTCACTATGATCGGGTATTATTGTATTATTTTATTTAGTATCTAATTAATGCATAAAATAAATGATTTACAGTTTTTAGTTACCTTGTAGAGGCATGATAGTAGTAGTTATTTTCAGCAGTAATGCATATTATTACCTGTTCATTTATATTGCTCAGTCATTAACTATTCCTGTCTCTTTTGGACCTAGTAGTGTAAATCGTTGGCGCTGTCGACCGTACCCACTAAGAATTATTTATTATAGTTCTCATATCCTCTTTATTAATATTTTATTTCAGAGCCTTCAGTATCAGTATCAGTGACAGATTGAAGTAAGGGGATCGCGGATAATTAGCATCTTCTACCCTTTTTGTGTGTGTGTAGCTGAATTACCTATCAGTGTATATAGCAGCCTGTACAGTATTTTGAAGTTTGAAGTGGTTAGAGATGTTGTATCATCTTGAGGACTGGTGTGGTAAGGTTTATATATCTATAGTGTTGCTATAGCACATAGTATTTATTTTACTCTGATACCTTCTATTGTTTGATCTTAGTTAATTATTTTTTAACAGGCTTCATTAACGCTTCGCATGTATAAGGTGTATCCTTGTGAATGTGGCGGCAGGTCTGTTGACGTAACCCGGACTTTCGCTGTAATCCGGGGTGTGACAGTCCAGCTACTATACAATTATGAGAAGGATCGCCTTCGTACTCATAGTCGCCTTCGATGATAGAACATTCAAATCAACAATTTATACCATTAAACATGATTTAGAGCATTTGAATCTTCTAGAAATTAATTTCATCATTTTTCGATATCATTTAACCTACGATCAAAAGATCTCAAAATTGATAACTTTTAACGATCGATATAGGATTCTTCCTAGTTTAACGGTATAAAAGAATCAGAATTGGTTGAATATCTTAAATTGAAGGATTCAATCATTCATTTTTAGGATACCGTTAAATTTTAACTGTTCATTTATATAACCGAAACAAAATGTACATACACAACCCAAAAAAAAAAATGATACAATTCATAACCCAAAAGGAAAGTAAATACAACAATATGTACAATGTCTTTCCAAAAACTAGCAATAACTCGGTATTTCTCTAAACTGGTTCATGGGTAGGAGAACTATCTATCCAGCAATCCCTTTACCTCGGTCTAATGCAGTAGGTACAGGTAAACTGGGCTCTGCAAGAAAATGTCAACACAGAAGGCGTGAGAACTGCTAAAAATCAGTAGTCCTCAGTAGGTAACATCATCGACAACAACATCCTACCTACTAGGTCTACCAGAGGCAAAGTAATACAAAACTGCTGAAAGGATAGGGAAAGTAAAACTGCAGTAATATGCTAGCACTACTATGCCTCTAAACTAGATGTCAAATGAATGCATGCATCATGTAGGAGGAAACTCAACTACTAGTAATACTGCCAAAAAATCCAATCTACTGACCGGCTCGAAGGACTAGTCAAGCCCGCATTAGCCTCACGTCTAATCCCTACTAATACGAGTGAGTTACCGACATGAAAATAGTAATACTAAATCAACCCGCCTATCTCTGGAGTGGCACTCAAGGGGAGCGACCCGCTCGAGGATCAAGTGACCAGGTCAAGTGTAAAGTAGGCTATAATCGATGCATAAACTGACTCTCTAGTACCACCATGCATCTACTCCCACGGCTAAAGTAATCAAAATGAGTATAATAATCCGATACTGCCCAAACTGTGGGCATACAAAGATGACCCACACTATCACTAACCCATGCCCAACAACCTGAGCAAAAGGAACAACCCAAAAGTTACAACAGTTGGACTATTCTAGGTTCGGTTTGCATGCAAGATAGTGTGAAATGTTTACATTAGCAAAATGTCACTTATGAAGTTGGGAATTAAGACCAATTCCAATCAGCACAAATACTCCAGGAGCACTCTAATTAAATGAATATAAACAACCTAATACCAGATTTAGTTATGTCAAGTGATGCTAATAATACATATAAACATAATAGAGAGTACGATGCATTCGATGCGTTAAACCCACCTCGACTCACAATCCGGCTAAAAGGAAATAAAAGAAAGCCTCCTCTCAGCCAGCGAATCCAAAGAATGCTACATACAATCACTCACAACCAGCCTAAGGAACTACAAAAGATCGAAAATGCTGAATTGCTAAAATCTGCCATTTCGAGCAAAAAAAAAAAAAAAAAAAAAGAGATTTGCAGAAATTAAATTGGTTAACCATATCCGCTCCGAATAGCAATTCAAATCCCCAGCACCTACCCTAGAACGAAATCGACTAGAAAAGGTCAAGAAAATCTAGGTCACAGTAAGAATTCGGATGGAAATAAAAATTCAATAAAAAATCTAATGAAAATACCTTTTGGTGCCAAAATTTCAAATGAACATGGAATTGATCTCAACTAACCTCTAAACAAGCTATAACCAGCTTCAAGACCACGGGGAAAAGAGGAACTCAAATCAATTCACTGCTAGAAAGAATCGGATTCAAAAAATCATGAGAAGAACTCAGGAACTACCAATTTCAACTCACGAACTGGAATTTCAGCATTTAACTAACTTGTAACTAACCCGAAATTTAGATGATGGAATCCAATTCTAAGCTCTCGTCCGACATCGATCTAATTTTCGAGCAAGCCCCAATCCCGCAGTAGAAAACTCTCAACGAACTCCAAATCCTAGCCCACGGTTGCTAGTGTATCAATTCCAGCCCGCAGGGAGGAAAATGGAAGAATATTTTATGAGAAATTTATGGTTTGGAGGAGTGAAAATGGAGCTTCCTGGTGTTGGTGATAGAAAGGGATCAGCTCAGTTGGGGATGAAGGGGTTTATTTTATAAAAGAAATGAATAGGTAAAATGAGCCCACGGTTCAGAATAAATAACGTTAACCTACCTATCCACTGCTGAAAAATTCGGTTTAGGCGCCCAAAATCATGAACTGACCATCTCAAATCTTAGTTAGTTAATTCGGATTCGGCAAAAATTCGGTACGGTACGGGTATAATTCGGATAAAATTTATCTTCTAATTTTTAAATTCGTTGAAAAATAAGGCTAAAAAACGGATTCGGTAATTATTCGGATACGTGATTTATACAGATATTATACGTGATCATTCTCAAGTAGATGTGTCATCGGCCCATAAAAAGTTACCGGGGACTGTTCTCAGCAAGAAATTCCAGAAAGCTTTAATTTACATCCACACGAAACACATCCTCCAATACATAAATTTTTTAACAACATTCCAAAAGTGCTTCAAAACTCTTTTAACTAAACTCTTTCAATGCTCTGAAATACTACTACTACTAATAATAATAAAAATAATAATATCTATTTGGCTGGAGCAAGACCCCACCACCCTGGTCCTTAATAAACAAAAAGCGCATCGACCCGAACAAGGCCGTACGAGGACAAGAAAAGCATGAGAAGCGAAAGCGCCTTGAAACACAAGAAGCTGGATACAGTTATAAGGAACAAGTTTGCAAAGTCTACTTTCGCGTACTAAACACAGCCACACAGGAACAAGATAATATACTCGAGTGCTCTTTTCATTCAAATAACCTAAAAGAATTAGTTCCTATAAAACATGGGCCGCATCCTACGAAACATTAAAAAGATGGACAGATTGTAAATTCTCTTTACAGTAACAATTGACTGTAATCATCTTGATGACGCCGCCGTTGACTCTTTTCATCAAGCTCCTTCAGATAATCTAGAAACATGAGGAATAGAAAAANATAAATAAAATTATATATATATATATATATATATATATATATATATATATATATATATAGCTAGGCTCCTATGCTTTCGAAAGTACAGAAACCTCCATACTTATAAGTTGTTTTCAATAATGGGACATCCGATTCGGCGATCGGTTCCGTTAGATATGATCTACGCTATTAGAACTACCTAGAAACTAAATTTTTTAAATTTTTGACTTCGTTTGTCTAGTAAATGAGTAGCCTCAAAATGAACGGCTGAAAATAAAAATTTCATAAAAAACAGTGATAAAGGACTCAAATTTCAAATCGGAAGTATTAATCTAGCTATTGATGTTAAGTAGAATTTTCTATTAAATTTCCATCTAATTTGGATACTTCTACACCGTTGAACTTAAAAACGTGCCACATCGGTCGTTAATATAGTTATTTTTTAGACCTTTTGATCGGTTGGTAAATGATGTCAAAAAATTATAAAATTTGGTTTTTAAATAGTTCAAATAGGGTAGATTATATTTAACGGAGCCGATCGTCGAATCGAATTTCCTGTCATCGAAAACAACTTACAAGCACGGAGGTCTACGTACTTTCGAAAGTACAAGAGACTCACTGTATATATATATATATAATTGAGCTCCTATACTTTTAAAAATACCAAGTTATTGGTGCATGTAGATTTTTAGCCATTGGATTAAGAGATATGCGGTTAGGATGATGTGGGCCTCCCAGGGTTAAGTGGGTGGTTGGTTGAATAGTATAATCTAACGGTTGAAAATGATCCGAGTAGTAGATCTAACGATAAAAAACTTACAAGCACCAAGTATTTGGTGCTTTTACAAGCACCATAGCCGGACTATATATATATATATATATATATATATATGAGAGGGAGGTCCACTGCAGACCTCCCCCTCATGCCGTCCACGAGACTGAAATTGCACGGCATCCATGCATTCAAAAGCTCCGATTTTTTTTTACTGTTCATCTTCTCCTTTTCTGCAGACAGGCTCGGGCGAGGAGATGGGATCCGCCGCGGCCCTTGCTCCCGGCGCCGGCGAGGGCGGCAGAGGACGATGATGGCGACGACGCGAGCGGCGATGACGCGAGCAGTGACGAGAGCGGCGACGACTCGACCCTCGGCCGTGAGTCCGCGACCACGATCGCCGATTTTTTGGGCGAATTATTCGCGAATCGCGATTAATTCGCGAATAATTATTTTTTACGAAAAATTCGTGTTTTTTTCTGAACTTTGGGGAAAAATATGAAAAATGTCATTTAATTCGTATATTCAAAAATACCCGAATAATTCGCATATTAAACGCGAATTAACTCAGTCCCAAACAGCCCGAAATACCTTTAAAACTGAAGTGGGCACCCACTGCCGAAGTTTGGATCCTAATCTTGCAGCCAAAACCTACCAATCGCCACCACGTGTCAAAAACGATCGTTAATCACGAGGGAGGCTGCCAAACCCAATTCGGACTCACTCCTGGGCGCTCGAAACTGGGCCTGAAATGACTCTAGTAACAAATACCAAGCGGCAATCCGAATCTGAGTGCCCGGTTCAAACTCTTGGGTGTTCAAAACTGTCAGAACTTCAATTTTGACTTATTTGAATACGCTAAGTCTGTTTTCGTATTCATTACAAGCTAAAATAACTCCGACTCGCCCCGACACTCAACAGATATGCTGATCAGTCATTAATATTGCAATCATTTCGACACCGAAATCATTCGGGAAGCCACATTTCTTTTTAGATACTAAAATTCTAAAGCATTTTATAAACCTTAATAAGATGAGAGTGTACAAGATGTACACCCTTTTGTGCGTACACACATTATTTCTAAATTGAAAACTCCATGGTTTAAATTGAAAATAGCCAATACTTGAGGGGGCCTCAACCATTCTAACCAAAAAAGCAGGAGCTAAGAAGAATTTAATTAAAAAATTGAAAAATAATTTGAGAAAAGAGACAAAATTGCGTTCAAAATTTTATTACATCTTATACTTTTTTGGGATTCATGCTATTCACATGTGAGCTTTATAAAATGGCGGCGTGTGGCTTTAAATAGAAAGAAGAGGCCGGGTTTTGGAATCACTAATAAGTTCTTAATTTGAGGAATTTGTTGGGAGAGTTGCTGCTGCTGCTGCTGCTGCTGCTGCTGCTGCGCTGCGATGGAAGTGAAGAGAGAGGACGCGGCTTCCTCTTCTCCTTCTCCTCCTCCTCCTCCTCCTCCTCATCTTCCTCTTCCTCCTCCTTCAACTGCTGATGAAATCTTTGGCTTATTAAAGGAGGAGGAGGAGGAGGAGGTGGTGGTGGTGGGTTTCTCGGTAATTAATTTTCCTCTTACTCCTCTTTTTCTCACTGTTTATGTATTATAACTATGATCAAAATGTCATTTTTGTTTGAGTTTTGTGGGTGGTTTTCTGGTCACTTGCTCATCTGGGTTTTCAACCTTCTTTAATTACTCTTGCCCTCCTTTCTTCTTCTTTTTTTTCTTCTTCTTCTTCTTCTTCTTTTTAATAATGTACGAGAGTTATATGTGCTAATTTACGGAAGTCATATGAACTACGACCTTTCTTTTGTCGGTGTAATTATTTCGCTATTCAACTTTTTTTTTTCTTTTAAATTTGAACAATTTGATTATCTTTTTTATATTCAGAATTTAATAAGTGTATCATCATTTGTTTATCTTTTGGGAGTTGATAGGAATGTATCAGGCGATCCACGTGGCTAGATTCTCCTTAAAAACAAATGTTATAATTGAGCAAGATTTTACGGTACAGTAGCCATTAAACGGTTCAAATAAGCAAAAAAAAAAAAAAAAAAAAAAAAAAAAAAAAAAGCAAGAAAAGNTTTTTTTTTTTTTTGTTTCATATATGTCTGTCAGAATTTTTCGGGTATTTCATAAATTCTTCTTCTTAATTAAGGATATCTGTTAGACATCTTTACCTTTTTTATTCTTATCAGATCAATGAGAGTGCATGTAATTTATACAATCTGCATGATGCAGTGGAATGAATAATCTAGGAGTATTCCGATCCTACTTTACTCTGCACCTTTATTAATACCTCGCAAATTTTTGCTACTTTGGCAATTTGTGTGTGTGTGTGTGTGTTTCTGCTTCTCTGATCCTATTTTTATTCCTTAATGCAACGTCATTTTGATTTATAGGTCATCGAAAAGGTTTCTCCCACCTCTGATGGTCAAACTGGGAAGGCTCAAAATGCTATTCTAGGTACTTGAATGTATTTTGGGGTATACATAATTGTAGGCTCTTCCTTACTTCTTGCTAGAGCGATAAGGTCGATCGGTAGATTTGTATAACTTTAAGCATGGTTGATCAAGTTGATTTTTGATTGTCGTTTATTCATTTGAAAAGTCCTGAAGCTTGTGATTTGCAATTTTATATATATTTTTTAAAAAAAATTTCAATTACTACTTGCATTTTAGTGGAAGTTGATGTAAAGCGGGGCATTTTGGGTCTGTTTAGCCCTACTGAGGGTGTAGTTTCGGTCCGTTAAGTGCTTTGAAATCTCTCCAATAAACTTGTTTTGGTAGGAGAATTATTACAAGTTTCCAACTATTAAAACTATTACTTTTGTTTTTGGGCCTTAAAATCTCACGGTTTGCATTCTGGAATATATAATACACTTTTCTTTTGAGTGAAGCGCAGAACGAGTTTTATGTTACTTTTGTTTGCCACACGGTCTATATACTTTTAGAGCACTTACTTATGTTGAAGTCGGCAGCAAGCTATATATACTCATATAGCGTAAGCATTTTGTAGATGGAAAACATCAAGAATCTTCGAGCAAGCGTCCGGCCACACAAATGAAAGATGAGAAATCAACTTTCCTCTCTGATCCAACAGAATTGGGCTATTTCGGGTCATCGGTGCATTATGGTGGGCGGGATTTTTACGACTGCTCACAATCGACGGCAACCTCTAAAGTTACCGGCGCTGTAAGTGGTCAGCTTCAAATTCACACATGAAACGTATGATGTGTTTCAACTTGCCTTTAATTTTCCCTTACAAGTTCTCTCTGTTTCCGACAAGTTTTAACTCCGTGTTCTCTCTTTTGCTATGAGAAATTGAAGCCCACTTTTAGCTTTTATAAACTTGTGTCCTTTTGCGTTTGCTTGGTCAGTATACGAGCTATGAGGAGGATGATTTAGATAACTCACGCTTTGCTACAAGAGGTAATTGGTGGCAAGGTATGACAACGAGATGTTAGGAACTTATCTGATTTTTAATCTTTTATTTTTTACTTTTCTCTCTGTTTTTTTTTTTTCTTTTTTTTTTAGTGTGTGCAAGCTTAAGTTATATGATTATTTCCTTTTACTTTTAACCATTTCAGGTTCACTTTACTACTGAAGGAACTCTTACTGCTTGCTCTCTGTGGAATAGTAGGAAGGTACCAGGAAACGATGAACCAGAAAATATACTTCGCATTTAATGCATTTTCTTATCTTAATATATACCATTCCATGTTTGCCTTTAATGTATTTTTCTAGTCATAGTATAATCTATTTCACCATTAAAATTACTACTCATACGTCCCGCTTAATGCTTGGTAGGCATTTTTAACTGTAGCTTTATGTAAATCTACATGCCTAACAATTTTAAGCATAACCAACTTATGTTGTTGTCTCATACAGAATAAAACATGGCTTTTTCTATTGCTATATAATCGTTGTTGGTAAAATCGCCTTTTCTAATCTCATTAAGATTACAGCAAACCTTAATGATAAGTTTATACAGAATCATTTCTGACATGATCAGATGCTCAGCAATACGTGTGCTTTTTCTAAAAGCTCTCCCTCATTTCTTCCTTGTTTCTTCTATTATGCTTAATTTTTTTTTTTTTTTCAATTTCATTATGATTGACATGTACAAACAAATTGCTGTGAATCAGGTACATAGAGCAGTTGCTGTAGATTGATTGCTGTTTACTTATGCAGGCAGTAGTTAAGAGGTGCATGCTGTTTGTTGGACTAAACTAGCTTTGGATTACTTTTTCAGCTGTGTTAGGCCTTACTATCCAACTATTTTTGTTTTGTGGATGTAAGGTCAATGGTGCATCAATGCATGCTTGGTGTATATATGTAAGAAAACAAATCTGCATTTATCAATACTGATTTTACCATTTAATTGTGGCTTTGATTGTGTGAGACAACCGTTGTACTCTAAAAACTTAAACTATTAGAAAATAATATTTATATATTTTTATATTTAACACTCTCTCTCATTTTTGGGCTCGAGATATTTTGCAAGACTCATGACGTGGACTTGAATTAAATGGGAAGAAATTAATAGTGTTAGGAGTCTGACGTGATTCGAACTCATGATCTCTTGCTCTGATACTATATGAAATATATGAAATAACCATTATATTCTAAAAACTTAAGTTATTAGAAAATGGTATTTGTATATTTAACACAGCAATTGCTGTGAACAAGGGGACTAGAAATTGGAACTTGCAAAGTGATCGTGGATCATTACAGAATTGGAACAGCAAAACAATATTTACTCTCATTCGGAATCATACTGAGGGCTATATATATACACAGAGGGAGAGAGAGAGAACGCGCGCTTCGTTGGAGTGTTTTTAGAAACACGAAGTTGTCCGTACTATCAAGTCAGTTTTGATAATGGGACTTTCAATAGGTGATTGCTTTTGTTAGACTTGTTTCAAAGTATTTGACTTCTAAGAAAATAAAGTTCGTGATTGTTCAATATTATTTATCTGGTGATCAAAGATGCTTAAAATTAATAATTTTTATAGTCGATATGTGCCGTTTATAATTTTAATGATGTAAAAATATTCAAATCATGTAAAATTTTTTTTAAAAATTAATCCTATGTAAAATAAAAGGTCTAAAATTTGGATGATATCATCAATTAGTGTGAGATATTTATTCCAAGCTGTTGATTTTGAGCTCGTTCGGTCGCTTTAAGTGATATTGAGAGTCACGAAATTTGTTTCTAGATACTCCAATTATTTTAGATCAGATCTAGTGGAGTCAATCGTCGATTCGGTAGTCCTATCATTTAAAAGAACTTTAATATACATACATACATATATATATATATAGAGAGAGAGAGAGAGAGAGAGTTGAGTTAGTATGATGCATAGTATATGAATAGTATTTACTATCAATTTTTTTTTAATTGAATTATTACTATTTTACCAACCCCACTTAACCCTAGGCATCTATCTAGTGATAAAAGTTGACAACAAATACTATTCCTCTACTATTACGAGTAGTCTCAAAATGAACAGCGAAAAATAAAAATCTCATAAAAAATAGTGATAAAAGGTTCAAATTTCAAATCAAAAGTATTGATCTTTGTTATGATATTAAGTAAAATTTTCTATTAAAGTTTCATATAATTTGATTTGTTCTACACCGTTGAACTTATAAACGTACTACATCACTCATTAAAATAGGCATTTTTGAGATATTTTGATCACTTTGTAAATAATGTCAAAAAATTACGAAATTTGGTTTCTAAATAATTCTAATAGCGTAGATTACGTCTAACGGAGCCGATTGTCAAATCAGATATCCTATCATTGAAAATAACTTATGGGGCAATTGCTTATATACTCCTGAAAAGTTCCCGACTTTCCGATTTACTTCTCTTAGAAGGCTAATATTGAAAATACCCTTCTACGTTCCAACCTATTTCTATATACCTT
This sequence comes from Ananas comosus, assembly GCF_001540865.1. Classification (NCBI taxonomy): domain Eukaryota; kingdom Viridiplantae; phylum Streptophyta; class Magnoliopsida; order Poales; family Bromeliaceae; genus Ananas; species Ananas comosus. The sequence continues at coordinate 2,201,465 of NC_033626.1, forward strand.
TAGAATTAAAATCTGTTAAGTAACTCTGTTATCTCTGTAAAATTACTATTTTGCGCTTTCAAATATACTCAAAAAATCATTCCTTTCACGGTTCTGTGGCATCGTCAACCATAGCATCTCTCTCCATCCTTCCAATTGTATGCTCTCTCTCTGAATGAGCACTTTTTAAGCATTCAAACTCTCCCTCCTTCTATCTGGGTCACCGGGATTGATACGGTACGGGGTCAATCCGAACTGTACCGTTCCCTTCCCTAAAAGTGTTCATTTCTGCTTCTTTCTTTGGAACATCATTCCCCTCATTCTTAGAATTCTTTGACCCTGTTTGCCTTTCCTCATTTACTTTACCACCATTACTATCTTTCTTTTTTGCCCTTAAAGTCAGGGGCACAAAAAATATTTTGACTTTTGGTCTTTTCCAATATACTCCTCTACCATCACCAACCTTTCTTATTTGCTCTTAAGGACAAAATTGGCATTTTAATTTTTTTTAACTGTGGTAGATATTTAACTCTCGTTTAACCCAGGTTAACTTAACAGGAGATAACTTCGGGGGTATTTTGCAATAACGGTGGGACATATGAGGGGTATTTTAGAAAGAAAAAAAAGTAGGGGTAAATCGAATATTTTCAAACGTATGAGGGGTATATAGGCAATTATCCCTAACTTATATGTACGGAAGCTTCCATACTTTCGAAAGTGTAGGAGACGTACTACGCATTCGAAAGTACGGAGACCTCCGTGCTTGTAAATTTTTTTTAATGATGGAACATCCAATTCGACGATCGATTTCATTAGAAATGAATTTATGCTATTAGAACTATTTAGAAATCAAATTTCATAATTTTTTGACTTCATTTGCCTAGTGAACGGATAGTCTCCAAGTAAATGGTTGGAAATAAATATATCACAAAAAATTAGTAATAAAAGACTCAAAATTCGAATCGAAATTATTGATCGTGGGGCTTTTTTTGCAAATGGCGCCCTAAAAAAATTTTATTTTCAAAATAGCCCTGTCAAAATTTAATTTGTAAAAATGGCCCTGGCCCTGCAACGCAAGCACCACGTCAGCGCCACGCCGGAGGGCTGGGGCCAATGTGTTAAGTTGAACACGGTGAATCATTCACCATGTTCAAACACGGTGAATGATTCACCGTGTTTTACACGGTGTATTTATATTCTTTTTCTTCTCTTTTAGGGATGTCAACTGATCGGGTTTGGATCGGGTTTTAAAAAACCCGAATCCGAATCCGAAAATCAAATTAAAACTCGAACCTGAATCCGAACCTGGCGGGTTTTAAAAATTCATACCCATATACATATGGATATAGGTATGGATTTTTAAAAACCGTCGGGCTCGGATTTGTGTTCGGGTTTTAATTTGATTTTCGAATTCGATTTCGGATTTCTAAAAATTCGATCCAAACCCGATCCAAACCCGACCCGTTGACATCCCTAAAAGAGAAGAAAAGGAATATAAATATACCGTGTGAAACACGGTGAATCATTCATCGTGTTTGAACACGGTGAATGGTTTGCCTTGTTCAACTTAACACACTGGCCCCAGCCCTGCCCGCGTGGCGCTGACGTGGCGCTTGCGTGGCAGGACCAGGGCCATTTTTGCAAATTAAATTTTGACGAGGCTATTTTCAAAATAAAAATTTGCCCGGGGGCTAAATTGAAAAAAAGCCCTTGATCGTGCTTTTGATGTTAAGTAGAAATTTTTATTAAAGTTTTATATAATTTGAATTGTTCTACACTGTTGAACTAATAAATGGGCTACATTGGCCATTAAAATAGTCAATTTTTAGACCTTTTGAGCACTTGGTAAATAATGTCAAAAAATTACAAAATTTTGTTTCTAAATAATTCTCATAGTATAGATTATGCCTAACGGAGTCGATCGACGAATCAAATATCCTATCATCGAAAATAATTTATAAGCAAGAAGGCCTCCGTACTTTCGAAAGCGTAAAAGACATACTATATATATATATCTATATATATATATATATATATATATATATAGAGAGAGAGAGAGAGAGAGAGAGAGAGAGAGAGAGGGGGGGAGAGAGAGAGAGAGAGAGAATTGAGCTCCTATGTTTTTAAAAATACCAAGTTATTGGTGCTTGTAGATTTTTGACCATTGGATTAAGAGATGTGCGGTTAGAATGATATGGACCCTCTAGGGTTGAGTGGGTGGTTGATTGAATAGTATAATCTAACGATTGAAAATGATCAAAGACATATATCTAACGGTAAAAAATTTACAAACACCAAGTGCTTGATACTTTTACAAGTACCATAGCGGGACTCTATATATATATATATATGAGCTAGGCTGGTATACTATCGGTAGCACGAAGGCCTCCGTGCTACCGAGTTGATTTCAATAATGTGGCTTCCAAATCGACGATCGGCTCCGTTAGACTTGATCTACACTATTGAAAGTATTTGGTAAATAAATTTCATCATTTTTTGACATTATTTAGCTAATGATCAAAAGGTCTCAAAATTGACAATTTTAATGGTCGATGTGATGTGTTTGTGAATTTAACGGTGTAAAATAATTCAAATCTGATGAAATTTTTATAGAAAATTCTTTTCACTATTTAGAGTAAGATCAGTACCTCTGAGCTTAAATTCAAGTCTTTTATCATCATTTTTTATGAGATTTTTATTTTTAGCCGTTTATTTTTAGATTACTCGTTTGATAGGTAAATGATGTTGAAAAATGATGAAATTTAGTTTCCAAATACTTTTAATAGTATAGATCAAGTCTAACGAAACCGATCATCGATTTGGAAGCTACATCATTAAAAACAACTTGATAATACAGAGGCCTCCGTGCTACCGATAGTATACTAGACTAGCTATATATATATATATATATATATATATATATATATAGAATTGAGCTCCTATACTTTTAAATGTACCCAGTCATTGATGCTTGTAAGTTTTCGACTCTTGGATTAAGAAATGTGCGGTTAGGATGATGTAGGCCCCATAGGGTTGAGTGGTTAGTTGGTTGAATAGTGTAATCTAACGGTTGAAAATGATTAAAAGCGTTGAATAGTAGTACATTTTATTTAAATTTTTAAATATGGCTAATAAACATATAATATATAAAAAAGGGAAAGCTTCAAATACCACTCTCGTTGTTTCTTACTTTTTTATTTTAGTACTCTGTGGTTTAAAGTGTATCAATTTAATACCCATGGTTTCATTTTTCTCTTTGTATTATCTCCTCCACTAATTTTTTTCGTTAAATCTGTGGCAAAGTTAAAGATAAAAAGTATTAAAGTGAATATTCAATAAATCTATATAGGATATCTGAAATTTTTTGTATATAATTTAACGAAATGTTAATAAAGGAGCTGACGAAAAAAAAAAGAAAAAATCAAAATGTGCTAAATTGATACATTTTAAATCATAGGGTACTAAAATGAAAAAAGTAAGAAACCACATTAATGATATTTGAAGTTGACCCTAAAAAAATTAACTAAACTTTATTATTAAATATTATATATCTGCGGCATCAGTCAACTTCTTAACTAGTTCGGTAATTACTCACTTTCTCTTCACAAGGTAATTTTCAGCTTCACCTCACAAGCACGAGTTTCAGGGCCTGTTTGTGTTTGACCATGCAGTGAGATGTTTATGCTATTCGATGACTTGCCGAACCTGCAAGCCACGCATAAACGGGCTGTGAATGCGGACTGACCAAACTGGATGGTGCTCTTAAATCTTAATTATCAAATACCAACACTGCGTACGAAAACTAAGGGTAAAAAAATTGAACAGCAATGGTAAGTTCGCAGGCACTAAAATATTTACAAATAAAAAGACTAATTAAATAGCACCATCAGGTTCAAATTAACCAGCATAAAAAACAAGAAACAAATCCCCTTTTTTTCTTTTTTCTTTTTTTTTCCCTCTCCTCTAAAAATCAATCAAAGTTGGAAAATACATGACAAAGAAGACAACATGAGCGTCAAAATTGGAAATGTACGACTCGGACACCACCTACGTAACAATAACGTATCTATACAGGTTGAGTAGATTCATCGAACAAATTGCCCAACTTGCCACCATCTAATTCCGCGGATACATAATCGCTCTCTACTATCTCTACTACCAAAACATTGTATGGAAACTCATCCTCAGGTATCACTACCACAGTGTTCAAAGATCAAAATTACGAACTCGTAAAGAAGGGTTGTAGCAGGCTAGTCACGAGTCAAGCGGAGTTGTACTCGAGAGGAAGGCCTTCAAAGTCTCATAGGTCATGAAGACGATGCCGACGCTCGGTATGACTTTGTAGTACTCGGGCAGTATACCTCTGTACAAGCCTCTGAAGCCCTCAGTGCGGACAATGTGCCTGAATGTCCCAATAATGCCCGAGTTGTAGACTCGGGCCCGCCCAGCTGCCCCCTCCAACTGCTTTCGCCGTCTCACGAGGTCTATTGGAAATGTAACTGCAATGATTAATCGGATCAGTCGGCAGTACCAAAGATGCCATTTTTCAAACATTTGCGAGGTGTATTACAAAACTTAACCGAACTATAGCACACTTGAGTTGGGTCACTACATTGTAAAAGTTTTGATTTTACTACTAAATGATCATTTTGATGTAACTACCATGCTATCAGTTAAGTTAACAATAGTTTTTACTACTAAAACTAACAAGTCTGCTACCAAATGGAATACTCAATTCCTCGAGGGAACACTTTGTGACTTTGCCTATTGAAACTGTTAAAGCTGTAATAGAAATTGACAGAATGTTCTGAAATCACAAAACTACGAAGGCGGAAGGTAAAATAAAAATTTGAAGTTTAGGTACTCATTTCAAGGGAAATTATGGCCGGGTAAAGCATCTGTACATTTGTACCAACATATTTCTGACAATGTAGAGGGAAACGAGGTGGCATCCAATAGCAAATCTGCCATTTGAATTGCAGCAACAGGAAAATTATTTAAATAACCATAGTTAGGCCTAGTTCTCTGATGTTTTGGGAAGTCCGCAAAATTCAAAAGCTCTTTAGAGCTCCCATTCTTGGATGCTCTTAGATGGTGGCATAAACCGCCATCAGAGAAGCATGCACTAAAGGCATCTCGAGTGGTAGGGAATCAACATCCCACATCAGTCAACATTTTTTAAGATAGTCTTATCAGTGGTAGGGAATCAATCATTAAATTCTCAAGAAGCAGCTTTTGGATAACTATCAACAACCTCAACAACAACATATCTGCAGTTGGATGCCTTACCGGTCGACGATGCAATGCCTGAGAGACTTCCACAAGCCAAACTGACTAAGACAGCCGAATCATGTGGCCTGATGACCAAAGAGTCCAAACAAAAGGTATTAAAAGTGGAAGCATGACATGGAACAATTAATACTTGATATAGATTCAAATGTTGTACAAGAAAAAATAATCATAATCACCTTTTTGCTTGCCAATGGGATCTCAAGGTCTCATAGACAGAAAAGCTGATTGCTATACTAGGACCAACTCCCTGCAAATTACAATTGTCACCGGCTAACCATGCAGCAACATACATATCTCTACAAAATAATCTTTGTTTGTTACAAAAATAGCCTTTACGCAAAGTTGGTTAAGTCATCCAGTTTTAGGGGAGCAAGTCGGTTGTTAATTAAAAGAAGTTTATCAAAACGGGCAATTTTGTAAAGTACAGGCCTCCATGCTATCAACAGTATTCTAGCTCAGTTATATATGAGCCCAGTTCTATATGAGTTCAGCTTGTATACTATAAATAGCACAAAAGCCTTTGTGCTACCAAATTGTTTATAATGATAGGATATCCGAATCGACGATTAGCTCCATTAGATATGACATATGC